>NC_044302.2:77996970-78313377 GCF_004027225.2 Strigops habroptila | reverse complement strand
AGAGATGATAAAAAAATCAGGTCTGAAGAGGAAAGTAAACAGGAGAATATGAGCCTATTGGGCGACCTTGTGTGCTTTTACAATCTGGATAACGTTCCAGGTAATAAATACCTCAGCTCTTCACCTGGGTTCTCTCCATTGAGAAGACTTTGTGTGCTGAAATGGGCAGGGTAATTTAATGGGAAAAATTATATGTCATTCTGTGGAAAGAGATGAAAGCAGGAACTGAAATTGCACGTGCAGCCTTAGTTCTTTGTTGCCTTAAGTTTTGAGTGCTTGACCTTATGGTGTTGATGCTCTTTTAATGTAGTTTTGTTTATGTGTCTATGTAGCATAGCCAGCATCAGACAGGGGGAGCTTTCCTGCCAATTCGTTGTAGTGCCGGTAGAGAAATACAATGTAAATGTATTAACTTGTATATAGTTTCTTCAAAATAAATTATGCTTTTATTAGAGTTCCACTGTTTCTTTTAACAAAAAAAAGTCTACAGTGCAGAAATTAATAGAATATCGTGGCTTTAATATCCTTGGGAAATATGAGGCAGAGTTTGTCAGAAGCCAGCTGGCACCAATTCTAAAAGACTGCTTAGTTAATCATAAGACCTGTAAGGGAGGTTTTGTTTGTGGAGAACTATCACAGGTTTGTTCCGATTCTGATAAGGACTTCCAGGTACTGCAATCTGGATGTTTAATGATAACAATAACCCTGAAGGTTGCACTGAGAACCTGGTAAGTAGGTCACAAGATGTAGCTGCCAGTGGAACGTGCTGTTTGTCCTCCCACCTGCGCTATCCAGACTACATTTGAATATTCAGTGTCATGTTTTCTTTCTTGATATAATGTGTGGTTTCATGTCAAACCACTGCCAGAAGCTGGAATGGTAAGTTTTTCATTGCCAGTTAGTATCTCTGAGGAGAACTGGGCAGAATTACTCAAATTCTTGCAGAGCTTGGCTCTTTTCTAGCACTGGAGCAGCAATCCTGAAGGACGAGAAGGGAACATAACATGCAATGTTTTGCACTTCACTGGGTCCAGCTTCTTGGTTGACCCTGTCCTGTCCCTCCCTTGCTGTGACCTCTGTCATCATCTCCTTGCTTGTGGGGATGCAGTAACTTGGTACCTACACACGTGCTACCTCTCATCTGTTAATAGCTCTCTGACTGAAAACTGCTGGCAGGGAACCTGCAGACATCAGCAATACATAAAAAAAATAGGTGTTGGCTCATTAAAATATTTTCTTTCTCTGTCCTCAGTCACACTCTTGAGACCATGCTGGCTCATTCTGTTTAGAGACATTAACCTGCTCTTCTATTTAAAGTGATGCTCTTAGGGACTGTAAGAACACTGCTACCTGCTCTGCGTCTGAACATCACACAGGGCTTGGGGTGATCCCTGAGAATGAAGGGTAAGAGGGAATTATGCATCAGTCTGCCACCCTTGAGAAAAGCATGTGAAGTCTCTAGCCACGTCCCATGCTCTAGACAGCAGAAAGGAGGTGAGATGCATCTCTCCCAGAGACTGGTAGTGTCAAAACCCCAGTGCCAGCATGCTTGGGGTTCAGCTCCAAGAGTGTCTGTCCTGGGCCACCTCTGTGCTCCTCAGCTTTTACTGAGTGCCCTCCTCTGCTTAGAAACAGAAAGGCATCTTTTACCACATTCTTGCTTATTTCTTATTTTACTGTTTCTGCTTCTCTCACAGCCCTTTGAAAGAACAGTTGAATAACCAGGTGTTTTTCCCATCTTTCCTTTGTGTTCTGGGGAGAGGTTCTTTTGCAAAATGGTTCATACATTATGTATGGCATTATAGTGCAGTGTACTGCATGCCAGAATATTGAACATGGTTAATTTTCATAAGCCTTGCAATTTTTCCTCAGAACAGGGCTGCTAATTTCTCTAATTATGTTAACGCTAATTGTAAATCTTTGCAGCCATTTCAAAACCTAAATTCAAATTCTGGTTTGAAAAGGAGTATTGCAAAAGCTCACCCATAGAGGGAAGCAGAAGACTGTCTTTACAACAGTCTTAACTACAAGCTGCTTTTTAAAAATTATCCGTGCTTCAGTTGAAGCCAACAAAGAACATCTGTTGTCTTAATTATAGCTCCTATTTCTAAGAAGTATATTCTCTAGCAGATGAGAAAAGTGCCTGACAGCTCATAATTCATAGTTACTGAAGCTTAATCTGATAGAATATTATGTACAGAATTCCTTCTCTGTACAGACAGTATCACTTCCCTTTCAACAGATGATAGAAATAGGACTTCATGAAACATTAAATTAATAAATGTGAAACATGATTAGGAGCCACTATTAAAATTATTAGACTATTATAAAGGAATATAGTACTCTGCACTATGTTGCTTGGTGGTTTTATTTTTCTGCTTATGTGTGCAGCTAAGCTTTCTTCAAGCCAGACACCGTCATCTTTTTTTTCTTTCTCTCCACGCTTTCATTTCGTTTTGCCTTAGAGGAATTATTTGTTGATTAAGGCAGCAGCTCTGTGACAAACATTCATTTTTGTGTCAGCAAACAATAAAAAGACCCAGATTTCTTTTTGGAGAATTAGTACATTAGAAAGTCTGACTTTCTATACCAAATCAAAGCTTTATTCTGTCTAGTTCTGCCATCTAGATTATTTTCTTTGCCTGGGCTTCTTTCCTTTCTGTTCCATAGTTGTTACCCCTTATTCTCCTTAGCCCTGAGAGTGCAGGTGGTGCAACTTTATAAACGGGGTTGAAGAGAGGAATTAGTTCTCCTGGCCCCCTAAACTTCCTGCATACTCACCGTGCACATGATATTTTATCAATCAGATCATTGCTTGCATATGTGTGCTGATAACCCTGGAAAGAATCTAGGCAAAGTATTTGACTTGTCTCAGTTACAGGATTGATATAGACAGATAACTATGTCTTTTTTAACATGTGTAGCCAGGATAAAATGAAGTAACCCTCAATTTATATTCTAACCCTCCTAGATTCAGTGGGTTGGACTATAAATGGCACAGTCAGAACATACGTACACATTTGTCCTCCTGGAAAATGTCCTGCCTGTCCTTATTCTCTTAAGTGCCACATATATTATAACAAGTTGTGTACATTCTTCTATAAAAGTCAGTTTGAAATGCCCTTTTTCAAGCTTATATGTAATGTTATCAGTACCTACCTCATTTAGAGAATTCTGAAGATGTTTTGTGTTTTGGATGATACACTGGGACTGACTGGAGTTCAGAAGGTCATGCTGGTGAGAACTCCTGCAGTCATCATCCTTTGGAATAAGCCCCTTGGAAAAGTTCTTATCATTCTCAATTACTGATGTAGAATCACAGCAGAAATATGGATGCTTTAAAAAGCTATATGAAGCGTATTAACAGAGTATTGTTTATCCCTGAGGGTCAGATGTTGTCATTGAGATGTCCTAGGAATAGTGTTTTGCTTTATTCAGGTGTTTCTGCTTTGTTGATGAGGGAAAAAGAGCAACAGCTGGTGTGATAAACCATTTTTTTCAGTACAGATCTGTAATACCTTCTGTGGCTAAAGTCTGCAGCATGCTGTTAACAGAGAACAGCTGAATGCAGTTGTCACTTTGTCCTCTGGTTCATACCCAACATCTACTGACCAGTGGAAGAAGTAGGCTGTGCTGGCCACATAGAATTGAAGGATTTTAGAATTGGCAGCATTTCCATTCAGCTTCCCAGTTATACTCCAGTCACGTTAAGGTCATCAGCAGGCATCGTTTCCTTATTCCTCTTCATAGCTCTGGGGTCATTCATATCTCAATAAATCTTGACTCGCAGACATTTTTCTGCCTCCATGAAAATGGGCTTCTTGTGAACCGGAAAGATGATAGTGTTGGTGGGCTAGACCATTTCTTTTTCTAGTGCTGGTATAGTCTTCATCTCTCTTCATTTCTCCTGGATCTAGTCTCCTCTGGCTGCCAAGGCTTCTGTGGTATTCTGAGTCCGCAGTCTGCCTGATTGATGACATCTCATAAAAATAAAAGGCAAGTAATAGTAGACAGATTTATTAAGCCACTTGTAATGATGTGTCAGATTCGCTGAACCTTAAATTTCTTTCATATTTTTCCGTGAATAGTGTAGTCTTTTAAAATCTTTCTAATGTAACCAGTATTGGAGAAGGTGGTTGAGCCTGAACAGCTCTTCCTCCTGTCGTTTTCAGTGATGCTTCTCCTCTCTAGAATTTAACTGTTGCCAAACTAAGTCATCAAAGGTCAGCAGGGTCTGAGGAGGGGTATTTTTCTCTTCCAGCAGTTGTAGATTAATTTACTATTTCAGTCCCTGATTTGAGACATACTATGACATCAGTTTCTTTGTCTTTGCTCTCACCTTCTTGTCTGTCATCCTTGCCCAGTAAAAACATTTTGCTAATAGCAGTTGGGCAGTTCTGAACACTATTCTTTCGGTAAATGCTATTAGGCTCTTCAAAATGCAACAAATGCAAGGGCAATGGTCCTCAAATCTCAGAGTGAATTTTTCTCTGGTATTTGTTTGCAATATCGGACTCATCTTCTGTCTTGGTCTGGCATTAAACCCAAAGTACAGACCTCTATGGGAACTTTCTTCTTAGGGTTTGGGGTTTTTTTTCACTCTTTCATACTGAAAGTCTCTCCATGAACGTGCTGCTTTGTGAGACTATAAAGAAACATACAGGGGGCCATGGAATGCCCCTTCACTAAAATCTAGGATTTTGTGTAAGAGTCGTTTCACTCAGGCGAGTTGTGAGGCGTCTGTGGCCTTTCTTCCTCGGCTGATGGAAGCACATGCTGAGGGGGCATCTGGACCGGCTGCCACTGCAGGGCTGTGAGAAGCATCGGGCCCTGCTGTCACCGTGGGCAGGCACCTCCTGGTGCTTCCCAGTGTGACCGGATCTGAACTCGTGTTTCCACAGGCGTGGCTTTTGGTGTGTTCGCACTGCTGTCTCCTGAAGCACTGCTGTCTCTGCTCTGGGGGTCGCTAGCAGTCAGCACACAGCAGCACGAAGGCCTGCCTCAATTCATACCACTGCCTTACAAGCAGGAACGCCAAACTGCCCTCGTTTCCAATGCACCTTCACTTGAAGCTGACATTGTATAATGACAAACGATTATATTCAGCCATTATGGATCATTACTAAAATTCAGATTCTATTTCAAGGAAGATGGGTAAGAATAGTGCAACTTTTTTTAATTCCATTTCTCATACCTAGTAGAGTACACAACTGCTGAAATAACATCATTTCAACAAAGAAGGCAAGCTCCCACATTTCCCAGAATTTTGAATAGCAAGCATGATCGTTGAACTTTATGGAAACCTCTCCATTGTCCACAACTTGTGATGCATTATGCACTGATGGCACCACTGGCAAAAGTATTTTAGGTGCTTGATCAGCCATTGTTTCAGTATAGTTTGCTGGCTAATGCTGTTGGAGGCATTATCACAACTTGCTTGACAATGACCCTTACCACTGTCTTTCTACTTCTGTGTTCGTATGCTTATGTTTATTATAGTTAATTTCAGTGCTGGTCAAACCATTCACATTTGGACATGCTGTATGACTTTCAAACAAGGATATGTGTAAATCTATGAGTACGTAATTCACTATCCTAGTGAATCCAGTTGCATGTATAAAGAGTGAATCTGCATGCGCATAAGCCAGTTGTGATCATCTTAAGACCTGAGCTCTCAAACATTAGACTTTATGTAAAGCTGTGTTGTCATTGAATGCAATATATGTGTGCAAATGTAATGTCATTTCTGAAAAAAAGAAGAACACGCATGGAGTAATCTTGACTCAAAGCTAAATTCAAGTAATGATACTATGTAGTTCCTGCAAAATATTTAGAAATCAAACTCCTTTCTATGGTGTGTATTGTTACATTTTAGGTTGGGGGGGTTTTTTGTTTTGTTTTGGGGTTTTTTGGTGGGAGGTTGTCTGGGTTTGGGGATTTTTTTTGGTGGGGTTTGGGGTTTTTTTTCTTTTTCATATTCATATTCATATATTCATATTCATTCTTCTTCTAGCAGTAATGAAACATTTGGCTCAGAAGCCTCGGAAGCCAAATTCCAGTTTTAAATTTCCACTTGTCATTGCCAGGTACTAACTCTAAAGTATCTCTTCTTACTGAGAACCCTTCCAGAAGGTGCAGCTGCATGCTGGTTTCATCTTGCACTTTGTGGCTCTGTTGGCAACCCTTGAACATGATGTATGCTCCTGTCTCTCACACTGCGATTGCCTTAGCACTGTTCAGGTCTGTCTGTTTCAGGGAGAGGGAAGAGTTCACGATTGAAGCAAACCCTGGCTTGTGGTTCATCTCACTGGTTCTCACTGTGTCAAGGTAAAAATAAAGCTAGTGGAAAATTCAGCTTTTATCATGTGTCATCAGAAGCTTCCTTACTATATGGAGAACCACTACCAGACCTGTAACTAGAAAGAAGACACAAAAACTGTGTGAAAGCTTTTCAGAACCTTAATATTTTGGAGACTGTGGAATTTGAAAAAAATTACAGCAATCTGGGGGAAAAATGATTGCTTTACGTGAAAAACTGATACTGGATTTTAGCAAAGGGATCTACAAAATTGCTCAGATTATTAGGAGTGGATTTGGTTCACCAAACCTCCGTGCTGTACTGCAGCATTCAAAGCAAAAGATGCTTTTGAAATCAGGTAATAAATGAAGGTTGCATGTGAGCTTTTTTTTACTTCGCTTTTACTAAAACTGGTGTATCTGAAAAGTTTTTCTTTCCCTCTGTAGATCTTAATATGCATGCTGAGTTTTCTTCTGGAACGCCTTATCTAGAATCAGGAGTTCTTCAAGGATAACTTGTATTCTGCCTCTGAGTGTCAAATTGTGGTGTTTTTTTCCAAAATTAGGTGTAGTTTTCTTCAGTTTAACCTCTGCCATTTCCTCTCAGCATTTTGAAATTGAAGGGCACTGTTCCAAAATTGGGCTGTCTTCTGTGTAAATGTTATAAACTGGCTTCAGTTCTTGTAATGACTGCTAAGTCTTTTTTTATCCTGACAGATATGTGTTTCGTGGGGCCTTTAAATGAAGATAATTTTCTATTTTGTGCAAAATTTGGGAAGTTTAAAGTACAAATCAGTATGATGCTGTGAGTTAATTATATTGGAGATGGCGCAATAAGTAGGAAATCCTAGAACAGGTGGGAGGTTAAGTGATTTTAATTTGTTAATGTCATCTCCTACATGCTCAAGGAGGGAGTGTTATTTTCAATGCTGCTGAGCGCTACAACTATGTGACTTAGATGTATTCTTCTGTTACTGCTGTGTTGAAGATAACTGCAGGCTTTATACCTGCCATCGTGTGCGTATGTTTGTGTCTTTTTGCTGTAGAGTTTATACTCACCAGTGTATGCATAGTATTAAAGGAGAGGTGAATATCATGAGTTTTCAGTCAAATACACAAGTATTTTACAGTTTATGTATTTGTGGCATAAACTGTTATAATTTTAAAGGTTCTTTTCATTATCTAAAATTTCAGCAGTCTCTTTGGTAGCTAGAAATTTAGAGTTTTGGAGAAAAGGAACTTGATATATGGAGGAAGAGACATCAGGAATCACTTAAACTCCTAAAATTTTAGTATTTTTCAAATTGCATATTTTAGGGTAGCAGAGGAGTGATGGAAATCTTCTTTTTAACCAATGTGACATTGGCGTTACATACATATATGTTCTGTAGATATTACAGGTTTTGCATAAATAAAGGGTATATAAGGCATAGCTTCCAAAATCCTTTTGCTTTCACTAAGGTTAGTATTGATCCAAGAACACTGTACAATGAAGAGATTCAGTAACAGATTATGATACAAACCTAGTTTGTAAGCTACGATCCTTAAAAGTCTAGATAAAAAGAATGGAGCATCAAGCTAGTTGCAGGAGGAGGCACTCTTTGTTTAGGTAATCTAGGTAAAGTCTACATCCACCTTATTCCTTATGTCCCACGGAGGCAAACCGGTTTCTGTCTTTTTTCATCCTGCAAGGGCTTCTTCCCATGAGCTGAAGTCTTTCCCTGACATTGGGTTCTCCTTTCTGCTTTGCTTGGACTCCATCCCTTATCTAGAAAATCTAAATTTAGTGTGAAATAGAATTATTTTTCTAAATACACCCTGTTTATAGGTATCTCTTGCCATCATTTCAAGGCACAGTTTGGTTAATGCGAGAAAGTATGGTTCTCTCTACTTTGAATAGCCTTAAAGGACCATCCCTGAACTGCCAAGCTGCCACCAAAAATGTTTCAAATGCCTGTCACATTTTACTTCTGTCCTCTGTCTCTATTTCCCCTTCTTTGTCTCTCCTTTCTTTCCTCAGCTTTAGTTTAGACTGTTGCTGCATGCTGCCTTCAGCTGGAATTATGAGGTGAGCATCTTTGTTCAGAGATGATGCAATTTCACTGCTGTTATGCAAGAGGGAGAAAGGTACTTAATGTAACTAGCTACCTAAGGGATCAGAGAGTTACTTTCATCAGTAAAACTATGTAAACTGTGTTCTTAAAACCTGTTCTTCCTCTGCTTCCATATAAGGGGTGCATTTTATGCCCTTAGTATTTTGTGAGTCTGTTAGTATCTCATAATTCTAGCTTTTAATCACAGTGTTAGTCAACTATCTGACAAAACTTTATGTCTACTCATTTGCATTTTTCAGCTAACTGAGGTGCCACCAAGGAAGGAAGTGCTGTGGTTTTTAGCAGAATCTATCCTCTAAAAAGCTAAGCAGACAATCCTTAGTTACAGTGCTGTCTTTTATTGCTTTATCATGTCAGTCTAGGGTCATGTTTTCCTTTACTTTGTCCAGAACTGATAGCGTAACTAGCATGTAGTCATCTTACTTATTCTTTCTAAGTGCGGATCCAGCATTAGAACTCTTTTGATCTCCGGGAATTTCTCTGGTTTTTCACAGGTCATTAAAAAATAATACCATCAGGTCAGAGATCTGCTTAGGCAACTCTTTAGGGTCTCCTGAATGCTCATTTTCTGGGCCTCCTAAGTTAAACTGTCATGGCTAACACATGTTTTTCAGTTACGAATGGTCTAGAAAGTATTTCATCATTGTAAGTGCAAGTAGTGATAGGTCAAGGGGAAATGACATTAAACTGAAAGAAGGTAGATTTAGATTAGATATTAGGAGGCAAGTCTTCCCTGCGAGGATGGTGAGGCACTGGCACAGGTTGCCCAAAGAAGCTGTGGCTGCCCTGTCCCTGGCAGTGTTCAAGGCCAGGTTGGGTGGGGCTTTGAGCAGCCTGGTCTAGTGGAAGATGTCCCTGCCTGTGGCAGGAGGGCTGGAACCAGATGATTTTTAATGTCTCTTCCAATCAAAACCTTTCTATGATTACTGTAGCATCATTCTGCTTCTTTTTGCAAGGGACATGTCTTAGTCTCCCAGTACACTCCACTTCCATTGCTAGTTCGTATATAATTATTATTTATTGTCTTTCATTTCTCTCCTCAGTTTTCTGCACATCCAAACGTCTTCTCTACGTTCCTTGCTGTCTTCCCACTTCTTAATTTTTTGCATTTTTAAAAAGTTATGTATTTTTTTGCTTCCAAGATAGGGTGAATTCTCAGCTAAAAATTTCTGCTTTTTCTTTCTCAGTTGTGGTACATTTAATTTTTGGCTATCTCAAAGTTTTTCATTAAAAACTCTCCACTCATATTTATCTGTTGTAGGTTTTAGTTTTGGTTTGTTGTGGGCTTTTTATTCTTAATTATCCTTACTTTTTTTTTCAGTTTCAGTCTTTTAGAAATAAAGTATGTGCATGCATGTATGTATGTATACGTATGCATGCAGGCACATTTGTGCATGTGTGTTTAAGGATTGCTCTCTACTTGTCCGTGGTGAGTTTAATTGGGCAGATATCATCGTCACTTAGGCAACTGGCAACTTTTACTTCAGTGATTAAGCTTTGTTTATCAATCAAAATCCATCAATCTGTGCCAGATGTTTCTGGCAGTAGTTTAATAATATCTTTATGTAAACGGTCTTTTTTTCCAAGAGTTAAACAGGACTGCTCTAAAACTTTTGAATTACTCTTTTGGCAAAAATAGTGCATTGAGAGATAGACCATCCCTCACATCACAAAGCCAGAACATTCCTTTATGCAGTATGTTCTCTCCGTGAAGTAAATGGATTGTGTGAAAACTGACTTTGTGTAAAATCTGTATGCAGGTTTGTTTGAATCTGTGAAATGTCCCTTTCTGATTATGCTGCTATTTATTCTTAACCAGTCGCTGTAGAAGAGAAAGTTCTTGCTTCATGTGAAGCACAACACTGTTAATAGTAGTATGCTTGAAAATTGAAAGGAAACAGAAGTTACTGAACTTTTGTAAGAGTGTGAAATACTTCTTTTTACTGCTATTTCAGGCCTGCTTAAGTCTGTTTTACCCAGGGGATCAGCAACTCCCAGATAGTGATGTGTTTAGCTCCCTCATCTGGTGCACGCTGGATGTAAATGTTTCAGTCCAAAAGACTTCTTTCCTTCCTTGCGTTGTATTTCTGCCCATCCATAGATTGCAAACTTTCATTTTGTTTTCTTTTCCTAGGCAATATGGAGACTGATTCTGGGACTGACTGAGATCCCTAAAAGAATATACTATAAAAATGCAATTGTCGTCATATTTATTCAGCTTTCTGATTATTTGTGGAATGTTCTTGTTCAGGCCAGTGGGTTCTGTACTTGAAAATTACTGGTTGCATTACGTGTCATGACTTTCCTAAACAGAAATTGCATATAGCTGTAACTTGGCTTATGTCTGTTTTGTTTCACAGCTTTTTCACTTCCAGATCTTATGGAGCAGTTCGCACCTCCTGATGTTGCTCCACCGATTCTTATCAAGATAGTGGAGACCATTGAAAAGAAAGGTATGCTGAAGAACAATTTACCAAGATTTATTTTTTTTTACTTGCATGAGACAAGACTGCAGAACCAGATCCAGAGCTGGCATCTCCGCTTTCTAGAGCTGCTAACGCATCACATTACTTAACAGACAAGAAATAATTTTTATTTAAGGTTTTTAATAATTTTTAGACCATTTAAGGTTTGTTGGATTGGTTTCTGCTCAGTAGAGGCTACTTGGACTATGTTCCTTATTTTCATTGAAGTAGCGAAGTTGTAAACAGTATCTTTCACATGAAAACACTGTATGGGTGTATTCTATTCAGGTGGATTATCAGACGTATTTCTCTCATACCAGTGATGTGACACTCACCCTACGTACACAGTGAGGTTATGGTTCTGTGGATAATCAAATATGCCCTGAGGGTTACCTGTCCTGTAGAAGGGGCTGTGTGTGTCTGTTGACTACATAGGACGCCAGAAGTCAGGCACACTTGTAATGTAGAATTAAATCTTTTAAGTTCATTTAAATCTTTGAACCTATTAGGATGTGTCAGAACTTTTGTCGTGTCCTTGTCCCATTCCTGTGGGGTGGCCTGACTCAGATTGTTCACTTCTTACCCAACTGAAAGACCTCGTGTTTCCAGCAGGCATGCAGAATGTCAAGGAAGATCCGGCTCCCATGTTTCCCCTGCAAGCTGTTTTCTTCCCTGGGGTGTGTGAACCTGTTTCCTAGTCTTGGCCTTCTACAGTCAGCCTGTGGAGAGTTGTACAGAATATGTGGGACTGCTGGCAACTCTGGTTTTCCTTGGCCAGCTCTACCTGCAGACACAGCAATTTGCATGTACTAAGAGGTGTCTTACAGCCTTAAAAAGCAATCACATTCCATAGTGTGGTAGATGGATGGTAGTGGGAGAATGTTGCTATTTATACTGTAAGCACTTATCTGAAGAAAACAGAAGTATGTTGTATCATGGCAACAGTCACTGGAATATTAATGTACCCCATCAATTTTGTTTTGAAGGTCTGGAGTGCTCAACTTTGTATGTAACACAAGGCTCAAGCAGCTCAGCAGAATTAAGACAAATTCTTGAATGTGGTAAGTACAGTTCTCTTCCTTAAAGCACTAGTTATAGTTTGTGGTCAGACTGCTTCTTTCTTCTTTGCTCCCATACCCTGCTTACATATCTGTGCTGGCTCTGAATATTATAATATTAAAAAGATAAGTAAAAAATATTTGTAACTTTTACACTTAGTATGAAACATTTTTCAGTTTTACAGGGTTTCTTTTTTTCATGGTTTCACTGCATGTTTTTTTCCAAGACTAATTATTTTAATCATTTCTTGGTCACTTGCTTGTTCAAGGACTGACAATCTAGCTGTACAGAGAAAAACAAGGTGTTTTGTCAGAAGCAAGATAAAGATACACTATTCCTGTAAGGCTGCAGGTTATTATTTTGAAAACAAATGGCTATTTGTTTGCATACAGTTCTCTGTGTGGATTTTTTTGGTCCAGCAGATGGGGAGGCAATAGCTGCATATTCCCTGCCTGCTACAGAGATGATGCTGGAAGGCAAAGAGAATTGAATTAATGTTGCTGCAGTAGGCTGGATTCTCAGGTTTTGGACAGTAAAATGCAGCTGCCGCTAACACCCTATACCCATTCAAGTTTCCTGAAATATATTTCCTTCTCTTTTTGGTACTCTGTATTTCTACTTCAGGCCAGAATATACTGGCATGGCAACACTATTACAGTATGACGGATCAGGAGATGTTGCAGAAGTGCTTGACCACACCTTTGCAAGCTGGGGTGCAGTGTCAGGTGTGAGCTTCCACTTGCATAAGAAAGCACAAAAATACAAAATGAAACTGGTTACATGCCATGTTGCTAAAGGGACAAAGAAGGCAAATTCAAACTGTGAATTAGCTCTCTTCATTTTTAGTAATTGCAAATATTAACAAAATGAACAACGGCTGATACTGTGACTTATCTGTTCCTTCAAAAGAGCCATCCTTTTCTGATGGTGGTGGGAGTGAAGTGAGTATATGAGTGCAAGCAGGGAGAGGAGATGTGCATGTGGTGCTAGGAACCTAAGCTGTATTTTTAGAATTGCAATTACATTTTTCAGTCCAATTAAATCCAGATTTTCTGTGGCATCAGTATAGATGTATCCCTTAATTTATCTGAATCCCTTTTAAATCTCTAAACTGAGTGTACCTTTATGAAAGGTTCATCTATCTCCTGAGATCAAGAACATGTTTACATGTGTTCTTATTTAGAATGTAATTACATTTGAGAAAATGAAACAGGACTTTACCCTTTAATAACAATGTATCTTTCTGGGTTCTCATTAAGATATCATCAGAATCTTCCAGGACAGAGCTGGTGCAGTGTGTGGGTGTTCAGATACATGGATAAAGACAGATGTCATCTCCTCTGCCTATTGTCTTTGAATTAGCAGAGCACTAATTCAGAGTGCAAAGTTGGCTTTGGTCTCAAAGTTGTGAACTGCATTAGTGTGCTGTTCTGCTTGTGGATAAAATGTTCCCCATATTAATTGGATAACTGCCCATTAGCTTCAATACAGTACTATCTAGGTCCAAAATCAAAGCTGACTTGCATCTGGCCAGCTCAGCAGGTGGAATAGTTCAGGTCTATTTATGCCACTACATCCAAAGAGTTGCAGAGTACCACAACTTTATTCTTTCTCATGTTTTCATAATGATAATCTGGGATATATTTCAGAGAATGGGTGAGCACTGAAAGGACCAGGATTTGGATTGGTTTATGAAATAAAAAACACCTTGGGAGCGGCAAAACTAATGAAAACTATTTCTTGTGGCAATCCCAGGCACAGCTACAGGTTGGGCAGAGAAGTGATTGAGAGCAGTGCTGTGGAGAAGGACTTGGAGGTGAAACTTAACATGAGACAGCTTTAGTGTGCACTTGCAGTGCAGAAAGCCAACAGTATCCTGGACTGCATCAAAAGGAGCATGACCAGCAGGTTGAGGGAGATGATCCTGCCCCTCTACTCTGCTCTTGTGAGACCTGGAGTACTGTGTACAGTTCTGGTGTCCTCAACATAAGAAGGACCTGGACCTGTTGGAGCAAGTCCAAAGGAGGGACACGAGGATGATCAGGGGCTTGAGCACATCCCGTATGAAGACAGGCTGAGAAAGTTGGGGCTGTTCAGCCTGGAGAAGAGAAGGCTGTGTGGAGACCTCATAGCAGCCTTCCACTATTTGAGAGGGGCCTACAAGGATGCTGGAGAGGGACTCCTCATTAGGGACTATAGGACAAGGGTTAATGAGTTTAAACTTAAACAGGTGAAGTTCTGGTTAGATGTAAGGAAGAAGTTCTTTACTGTGAGGGTGGTGAGGCACTGGAACAGGTTACCCAAAGAAGTGGTAAATGCTCCATCCCTGGCAGTGTTCAAGGCCAGGCTGGACAGAGCCTTGGGTGACATGGTTTAGTGTGAGGCGTCCCTGCTGATGACAGGGTGGTTGGAACTAGGTGATCTTAAGGTCCTTTCCAACCCAAACTATTCTATGATTCTATGATTTTGACACATAATTGCTTTTGTATAATTCATGCCCACACTGCAAGTTTTTTATCATCTGAGCTATATTTTTTTTTTCCCTCATACAAATTCCTTGGTGTCTGATAAAATTGACCTCCTACTGCAAGTTCTCCTTTGCAGAAAACAAAAAGGAGGTGGAGGAACACTCAATTTCTCGCTACCCCCTCTTGGCTGCCTGTTTTTCACATTCTGCGTAGACACACCACATACCTGATTCCTATACTTCCCTGTCAAATTTGGATCAAACTGGCCAAGTAGATTCAGCAGTTACTTTACAGGGGACTTGGCTAGCCTAAAAAGTTGGTCAGCATTGATACCTCTGAATTCTTGTACCAAATGTATCTTTCTGTAAACATTTAGGAGTTTACTGCAACAGAGTTTAAGATGAACCCTAATCTTGCTTGCACTAAGTAAGCATTTCTGTATTTTCCTATTTTTATTTGTGCTGCTGCTATTCCTTGCTCCAACAGTAACAAGTAGTTCTTTATGTGACACTCCGAAGTCTTAGCCCAAGTCATAACCATCCTGGAAGGGTAGCAGATTTTACAAGATAAATACTAACAGCTGCATAAAACACCAAGCACCAAGTTCTGCACATGTATATTTGTTTCGACTTGCTCACATGAATACTTACAGACTTGGAGCCCCAAGTTGTTAATCAAACTTCCAATCGTAATAGAAGTAGCTATCATCAGCAGAGAAGCTGCATTTGCCCAAACCCTTGATTAATACTTCTTACACAAAATATTTACAGGTAAAAGAGGGAGCTGTTAAAAATATTCTGATGTTCCATAACATTGCCAACATGCAACAAAGTCACTAACTACCATTATTCTGAGTTCAGCCCTGTGCTGTATATGACAGAAGGCCACGCACAGCTGTGGAAGCCATTTGGTTCATCAGATGCCAAAGGCCTGGGCATAGTGTTGAGCACCGTATGTTCTTCATCTCAGAAATGTTTCTTGGTGTCTTGCATTCTTTCTTGTAATTTGTTCCCCATAAACCAGATAGAAATTAGCAGGTTTGGGTAGGTATAATATCATGAGTTTGTGTATTTTTTCCAGTTCATAATGTCTAAAAAATATGTTGCTCTTTCTCTTTAGATGCTTCTTCATTGGATTTAGAGACATTTGATGTGCACACTTTATCAGATGCTCTCAAGAGATATCTCCTGGACCTGCCAAATCCCATCATTCCAGCAGCTGTTTACAGTGACATGATTTCTGTAGCTCAAGGTATGATTATCACATCATTTCACATCATATCATATGATATCACAACATATCACATCAGGCAAAAAAGCTTTTATTAGGATTCTGAATAGCCAGTGGTCTAGCTGTCACCCACAGAACAAGGAAGATTCTGCACAACCTGGCAGCATTTCAGAAAACATGTATGCCTTCCCCACTTTTAATAAAAGCTGTTTCAATTCAGATGTAGACGTGCATTATTTAGTTACCTATTTAAGTAAACATAATGGAAAATATATGGGATAACACAGTTCTCTTCATTTTAGTAAGTAGGATGACTATAGAAAAACTGGGGCGAAAAATCAAGGACTTATCTGTATGCAGAAAGCTAATTTTTAACTTTTTATCAGTGCTGACAAAGTAAATGTATTAGCGGTCATGGCATTCTGCAGTATGTTGGGACTTGCAGATTATGAAGTGAGAAATACATACATGTAAGATTCATCATCTACAATGGTCATTTCAAACAAGTACAGGTTACACGCTTTCAGCACATGGACCAAGTAGTCTGTTATATATCTCAGGACAGGATATTGTTACTGGTAACCTTCAAAGTCACAACAGCACCTGTGAGACTTATCTAGTGCATCTCAGAATTACCCAATCATGTGTGACGCTAAACATAAGACAGACTTCTACCAGTACACTGTGAACACATTGTGGTTTTTACCAAAATGCGTATCTGTTTCCATTTGACTTTTAAATACTTGTTCTTTACTCTTGCCTGAGCATTTCACTTTTTTCAAAAGAAGAAAGAAGTCTTACGGCACTAATGAAGGACAGAACTAATTCTTTTTTCCTCTAAAATTGATGCTTCTAAAGGAGTCACATATAGTTTCATTTTACTTGTTGAATGTTCCTGTGCTGATATTAAGAGCCTTTTATCTGTTTGCTTGCAGAAGTGCAGAGCTCAGAAGAGTATGCTCAATTGCTGAAGAAACTCATCAGATCTCCAAATTTACCTCCCCAGTATTGGCTCACACTCCAGTATTTGCTCAAACATTTCCTCAGAGTTTGTCAAACCTCCAGCAAAAATCTCTTGAATGCAAGGTCTCTGGCCGAAATTTTCAGCCCTCTGCTTTTCAAATTTCAGATAGCAAGGTACGTGGGTCATCTCTATCATATTTTGTACTATGCATATGGGTTAGTTTTACATAAGGGTAAGTTCAATAAATTAATTTCCTGACCTTCTAATGTGGAGGGCACTTATGTAAGTTTTTCCAATTTCCTTTTTTTTTTATAATTTTAACAAACATTTGCACTTTTTTTTGTAGTTCTTACTGCTTAAACCATCTTTTTCAGCTCTGACAATACTGAACATCACATAAAAATCCTAGAGGTTTTAATCACAAGTGAATGGAACGAGAGACAGCCTGTACCAGGTAAAAACTATTTTTAATTTAAAAAGTTACATGCAATTGTTTTCTTAAATACTGAAATTCAACTTAAGGACAGTAAATGCTCATTATTTTTCTTTTTTAATAAAAATCCTCAGGTTTCAATCAGATATGTGATAGGAGGAAGTCAGAGTTGCTAACTCTGTGCAAAGGAAATTGTTGACTGAAGACTTCATAGGTTAGCTTAAAGTAAATCCTTTTACATGTTATTAACAGAGAACACCCAAAAAAGGATAGGGTGGTGGTGAACAGAAAATTGGGCAGGCTGTAGCTTTCCTGCCTCTTTACTCAAAGTACAAGGTAAAGTTCATGGCAGTAGGATTTGTAGGGATGCTTAAGAGTTAGAACACAGCAGCAGCAAAATGCCTTATTTCTCCTGTTTCAGGTAGGTGCATTGTATAATCCTCTTTCTCAGTTACTGAAGATTAATTTAAAATGGTGAAGATTTTTGTTCCTACTGCTGTGAAATGGAAGGCTTTTTCAACCTTGCCAGCTGTTATTTAGGAACCTTTCTCTAATATTTAGTATCCATCTGTTTTCAGCTACTTTATGCCTATTTGGTTTGTTCAATTTTTTCAAAATAGTTAAGCAGGCATTTCCAGAAGCGCTGTGTGTTTTCTTCCTAATGCTTCATAACAACCAGGAGAGGCCAAACTTGTATGACTAGTTGTCCTGTTTTACTAAGAATCGGCAAATAACTGCTAATTGTTAAAGAATTCTTATCTTTTTCACCTGCTACAAGCCTTAAGAAGCAAAATACATTATTGAATCCTCTGCTATTTTAAGGAGCTTGGAGGTAGCATTTGTTAAATTACATGTTTGCAACTGCCTTAGAATGTATAAATTTATATGACAAGAGGCACTGGTTGGGAGGTTTCAAAGGTAGAGTCAGCAGTGAGAGTTTCTTGAGTTTCAAAGTGATGAGTTTCTTAAGTTGCACTTAAGAGATCACTTGGTTGCATATCTTCCTGAGTTGCTTCATGTGAGGGAAGCATAAAAGTGAAAGATGTTAATGTTAGAACTACTGAAGAGGACTCTTGAACGTATCATTAGGGCAATTGAAGAATGTGGCTCTATCCATCAGATTTATAGGGTTTGACTCTTAGTAGAACATTTGCACATCTACTAAGCTGAAAAACCCCTCAGATACAAATTCTCAAGCTTTGTAGTTCTATGGTTAGCTATCCACTGCTCTTAGTTCTGTAAAACACTTGAATGATTTTCAAAAGTTGAGTCCTAATAGAATGTTACGTAAGTTTACAGGATTAGAACATGAGTCTGGTTTTCACGCCAAAATTACTCAGTGACCGATCATTTGAAGTGCTCTTGTTTTTATAGTTCTCATAGAAGACTAAGATTTCTTTCAAAATTACCGTCCTCAAGGTTATAGCTTGTAGTGGCTCGAGTTTCCATGAAAATTGTTTAGAGACACTGTAATAAAAGGAAGATTCCTGGAAAACATAACTTACTTGTCATATAAGTGTTCTGAGAATTACAATCTGTAATAGAATTTTAGAAGTGCAGAAGTTAAGAGGTTTTAAGCAGAAAGAATCTTGTTGAAAATAATGTAATGACAACTAAGTGGTAACAGGGAAGCCAGTCCTGCCAGGTTTCTTCTAATTTTCACAGGCTGGAGTGATAGCTTCTATTTCTGTTATTCTCAAGCCTGGATGAAAACACTCTGTCTAAAATGAGCTGTGCATGAAGTTTTATTGGTATATTATGCAGTACATAGATGTATTAAGTGTCGTGTTAGAGATAACTAAACTGAATAGAAGGAGATCTTTGCACAACCGTGGGGTTTTTTCTTATCACATCACCCACTAATTATCTTTCTTGCCTCAAAGCAATAGAAAGTGTGCAGTTGGACCTTATATATATCTTAAGATTAGTGTCTTAAATTGGGTATCTTTAATTGGACATCTTACAAATTAAAGTGATGCTTTGCACAGGTAATGCAAAAACTGGAGTTACTCCTAAGCCGTTACTTGATTTTTTTCATTACAGGACAACTCCAGACTGTTTTTTTTTCTTGCTGTCAGTGTTCAACAGCAAATGATGCATTTAAGTTTGTGAATTAGAATAGTGCTTGGCCTTCCACAAAAGTTAAAGTACCAAAGTTAAAGTACCAGTTGTGCCTATGTGTGTAGTAGGTGAACACAAAATAATGTTGCAGGAGAAGTAAGATTGGAGAAATGATTGGTGTTTTGAATAATTGGTAGCCAGATCCATCTTCTGATTCCTGTCTCGTTCTTCAAGTTTATCAGTAGGATACCTGAAAGATGGTTAGTGGGCAAGCTAGGTGGTGTAGCATCCTCTTTTAACACCCCAACTTCATGAACAGCTAGCCACACATGCTTTAATTTAAAGAATAATGCTGATTTGACACTCAGAAACAAAGTGCATGTCTCTAAATATGCTATTCAAAACAATAACATTCAAAGAAAATATCTTAATTGTAACAGATAATAGCTAACAGTGCTGCTTATGTCTCACAGAATCTCATACATCATACAGAGGTGTGAAGGCCTGTGTGCTTTAAGAGGTAAATATTGAAAAATAGGCTATATTTGCAGCTGTAGAAGACTGGATGGTTTTTTTCAGTTAACTTTCATGAATCATAAAGTCTCCTGGCTTTCCTGTCTAGAGGAGGCCTGCCTTGGATGCTAGTCTGAGTTGACCATGGGGCCCGGTGGGTGCTCGGTGCAGTGCAGTCAATTTGGAGCTGGTAGCTGGGAAGGCAGGTCATACATGGGAAGTTGGGGTGATGGGAGAGCTCAGAAGTGATTTTCCGGGGGAACTCAGGGAGATGGGGGTCCTTTTAGGGTCGGGGAGTGTTAAAATGTGTGGAGTGGCTTTGGGTGTGTGAGATTAAGGTGTTTCGTATCACAGGAAGGCAAAGAGGAAAGGGGACATGGTGAGAGAGTGAAGGGACATGGTGGCACTGTGGGCAGACAGGCTGGTGAGGAGCAGAGGGAGAGCTGTATCTATGAGTTGAAGCCTCTAATGGCCTATGCACTAACTCAAGCTGAGCTGCTCCATGTAGACTGTCTATCCCAGTTTATTCCTGTTTCCAGGCTTGTAAATAACACTGTAAAAAATAGCTCAAGCTGCGAAATATTGCAGTTTTTAGCATGAAGATGAAGGGTTTACTCTCACAGGGTCATAGCGGAAAGTAAGGTAACGAGACTGCCCTACATGTAACTGCGCACTTGCTGGGGATGGGTTGAGAGTCTGGGCAGTATCGCCAAGATGCAGACACTTTGCTTTCAGCTGCGCGAAATATCAGCAAGCATACTAGCATGACAGCCAGCACCGGGGTGTGTGAAGGCTGACCTTTCTTCTTCCTCTTGGAATCCAACACAGAGATCCCCTGGACTGCTGTGATGGTCAGGCTCAGCCCATAGTCCTGTTGGTTTTGTCTTAGGGACACAAAAAATATTGTAGGAACGCTGTCCCTTGTCAGGACTTTCCTGCATCACATCATAGGCTCTGCTGGACTATGAGCTGTGCTGAGCGTGGTTTGGGGCTTGCAAGAGGCAGTCTGTCCCGAGGAGAGCTAGTGCCGCAGAGGGATGTTGCGCGTCTGCCCATCACCCGGCAGAGGGCTCTCCTTCTAAGCTAATAAATTCAGGCGTTGTACCTGCTTTAGCGGACAGCAAAATGCTTTATTAATCACCATACTTAGGAATGCTGCTGTATTCTTGGCTCAGGTTTTGACAGTAGCCTATGCTTTATGTTTCTCAATATCTAGTTGAATGGATTTGGTAAAACTGAAACAACATGTACGACATCACTAGAATTTTGTACAGACTGATATATGCGTGTGTTTGTATGTAGGTATGTGTAACACAGCAAGCCTGTCAAGCCTTCACACATCATTTTTTTAGGGGTGGGAAAGAAAGCTTTATAAATAGAAGAACACAGAGTATGACTGCAAAAAGAAAATAGTAGGCTGATGACTTTCTGCATATACAAATCAGTAGATTCAATGGACACCACTCAAGGCTTTAAAATTCAAATTTACATTTAATAAATGTGAAGATAGAACAATTGTGTGAAAATGCAACTGCGTGCATGCCGCTATGGACAAAACACTTGATTCCCTTTTGCAAAATGATTAGGAACCCATTTTTACATAAGGCACTGGAATACAAAAAAAAAAAAAAAAAAAAAAAAGACGAAAAAGAAAAAAATTTACTTGGGAAGAAAGCCTTATCTTTTATCTCTGTGTTGGTACCTGTGCTTTTTAAAATTATAAACAATTCAGTGAACCAGGTTTTTGGTTGTCTTTTCTCCTTTGAGAGTATGTGTGTTGTGTATTGTCTCCTATAAACCTATAAACCAGAAGTGTTATCAACCCCTTCTGTAATTTTAACAGTAAACAGGAGGCATAGAAGTAACTGTCAGAAGCTGGATTAGTGCAGAAACACAGCTTACTATCTCCATTTGAAGTAGGCTGTACATTTATGGTTGTGCTGCATTAAATTATATATAAAACTGACAATTGTTCAAGCAGGCAATGGCTAAAATGAGAAAAGCAGGGGATTGTTATGGGTGAAGCTAATCAATCAACTGTAAAACATCAAAAGTGTACTCTAGATATTTGGAGTTTCATTATTAGGTAGAATTGGTATTTTGTAGCATAGGAGGATTTTGGTAGATGAAGTATTAAGGAGGTGAACACTTTACAGTACCATTTGACTGCCTTAAGGAGCATAAGCACATCTCAAGGGATGCAGCTACTAGAAGTTCTCACAGTTTTCAACAAGCAGGAGGAAAATATTAATGCCCTTCTCATCTTTCTCTGAACTGAATCTTATGGTCTGCTTCTCTTTTCACTTTTAATTTATTTCCTTGTAAAAGTATAGCTGGCAGAGATGTTGGCCTCTGTAAGCAAAGGGGAGTGGGCTCTTCAGTTGCTGCTCTGTTCCTTTAGCCAGTCCGATTTCCACCAAACACTAAGGCAAGGAAAATAAATTTTATCCAAACTGCTCCCTCTCTGTGCAGTCCCTTTTCACGCCTGCCTGCCCAAGAAATGAACAACCCTGATGTACTGGAAAACACCAAGGATACAGACAGGTGTTTCCTCTACTATTTTCAGTTTATAGGAAATGGATAAAATGCCTCACAGCATCACACCAAGGGTCTTCAAGCAGCACCTGTATTTGTGATCCAGCATGAGTGTGTAGGAGGTGATGCTGTGCTTGCAAGCAGGTTATTCTGCTTGCACGGGACTGTTCTGAGAGATGCAGCTCTTTTTAAGAAAGATTTTGATTCTGCTTTTTTTTCAGCAGTAAGTTAGTAAGCCACTTCCTGTATTTTTCTGTTCATGGCAATTTTCTCAACTTTAAGACTGCACTCAGCAGCCAGTGACAGAGACTATTTTAAGGCCTCTTACAATGGTCTTCTCATTTACTTAGCTAAA
The DNA here is from genome assembly GCF_004027225.2 of Strigops habroptila. Classification (NCBI taxonomy): domain Eukaryota; kingdom Metazoa; phylum Chordata; class Aves; order Psittaciformes; family Psittacidae; genus Strigops; species Strigops habroptila. Next base: position 78,290,883 of record NC_044302.2, on the reverse strand, counting down.
ATGAGAAAGTTAGCTATGCATTGGCCACTTGTTAGCTGATGACAACTTTTACTTTGAATCTGGCCCCCCCTCCCCCACCTGAAATCCCTGGCTCAGCAAATATTTGAACCTGCCCAAGTTAATCATGAAACTGAGATCTTTATCAGCGAGAGACGTGCAAGCTACTGAGGGTGGTGGTTTCTTTTTTTTTTTTTTTTCCACGGTACTAAAGTCAGGTTCACTTTTTAATGATGAACCAGAGTAAGTGGATACCTCCTGCACAGCACAGAGCTCTAAGCAGTTGAGAGGAGAGAGAAGGCTTGGATTTTTCTCGCTGCATGTTACAGCTCTTTTAGGGATTTTTATGGAACATTAGCAGAGCAACCTTTTTCCAGATTTTTTTTTCCTTCATTGCTTCAGAGAAGCTTCCTAGTAAAAGGAGGTTTTGGGGGTATTTTTTAAGCAAGATTTTTGTAAGAGGAAACCAATTAATTTTTCAGGTTATTGGGTTATATTTTCAGGCTGTATTACAAGGGCAAGCATTTGTGATGCATAATTTACAAAGTAAGTGATTTTGAATTTCTTTGTGTGTTTTCTTCATCACCTTGTAGAAGTACTGTACTATAACTGATTACCAGGTAGAGCTTTCATGGTCTTAAGATATGTCAATGAAAGTGAAGTATCTCAGTACCCCTCCAGGTTATCTAGAGAATGGGTAATCACCTATCTGCCTCCTGTCTTTTCTTGCCTGAAGCTAGGCTAGTCTGACCTGAGCTCTAACCTGATTATACAAGTGTGGACACTCCAAAATTTGGCCACCAGTGAAGCCCTGGAGAAGTAACTGTTCCTGAAAGCCTTTATTCAAAGGAATAAAAAATCCTACTGTTCCCGCATGAGATCTAAATGTAGCAGTGTAGTCTTTGTAGGAAATCTTCTTAACTTGATTTAAATAATTACTTTGGTAACTCAACTGTTTGGGTAGCAGGTGGGTTAAACCTCCACATTCAGTGTTTGGACTTGTGTCTGGGATGATTTTAAGTATCCTATTTCATTTTGGAAATGGAAGGAATCTTTAGAGCATGTCTACCTAAACAGGGAGGGGAGTCTACTTCGGAATGAATTTAAGGTTGTTAATGTATAAAGCAAACTAGCATGCATTTTTTTGTAGCTGTTGGTACTCCAGACATGTTCTTGTATGTTAATGCTTGTCTAAAAGGGGTAAGTTGCTGAGCGGCACGGGGGGGTGTAGATATGTGTGAAATATTTGGGAAGGATATAAATTTTGTTAATTTTTTTTAATGACGCTTTGTGAGATAGAGCACTTTTCAGCTGCACGAGGCTTTCTTTTGGTGTAGGCACAGATAGTTGCTGCAGCTACTCTTTGTTGTGGTTATTTTTGGTATCTGGTTTTCTGCCCCCATAGATTATAGCAAGTAGGAAGCATTCACATTGTTTTACATAGCATGCTGCTGTGGAATTAATAGTCTATTCTGTGCATGTTTCTTCGAAGAGGTCTGAGAGAGTTACAGTCAGTGATGGGGAGAATTAAGAAGGAATATTTCTAAATGGTAGGAGGACACTGATGACATAAAGTCAAGTGAGGAATGAGACACTGACAAAGGACTCTCGCCTTTAAAAACAATTAACTTGATAAATATCTCAATGAGAACAGGGTAGAGAAACAATGTGAAGGCAGACTAAATCTTGTATCCTGACAGGCTGGATTTTTATGTTCAGCAAAATCACTTCTCAAGATCTTGCTCAGTTTTGACTTTCTTCCACGATTTATGCAAGTGTGCTGAATGTAAGATTACAATATTTGGGGTTTATATTAAAAAAGAATTTAATTTCAATTGGAATTGTATTTTATTACAAAATGATATGGGGGGAAGATATCTCTGCAGTAAGCACATTTTATATAATAGTATCAAGTATGTCAGACTTGTACGTCCATTAAAATAATAGAAATCTGCACAATTTAAAAATATAATCCATGTTTCATTATGCGGAGATACATATGCCTCTGTATGTGTGTGTAAACTGAATGTGTAATACACATACACACAGAGTCATGCTCTTTTCCCTTCTGCATCTTTAATATGTACATGAAGTCCAGAAGCCTTTTAAAGCTTTTTGAACGGTAAACTTCAGGCATCCAAGCAGGAGAGTGCAACTGAAATGTGACCAACCTACTTCTAAAGGGAGCTGTGTGTGAGTGTGCATGTGTTGTGTGCGCCTGTGTGTAAGAGCTACGTGCTGCAGCATATCAGCCTTTTGTCATCCTGCCAGGATTGGACTGTACCATGCTGCAAAGTCAGGAAAATGAGACAGGAACAGGGGAGAGGAGAGCCCAGTTACTCCTTTTCTTTTTAATACCAGGTTTATATTGCAGTTCTGCTAAATGTAGATTCTTTCTGAAACTGAAATTGTTTTAAGATTAATGTAGAACAAAATGAGGAAACAGGAGTGGTCTGGTGACATTATTTTGACATGATTGGCTGAAGATTATGATGTAATAGGTTACAGTGCAGCCCCTTATAGGTTTTAAAATGAATTCCAAGACACCATTACAAAGAGAGCCTCACTCTTTTCTTGAATCTGAGCTCACTCAGTGAAACTTATACAAATGTACAATACTGTCTGGAATATGGAAGAACTGGATATAGAATATCCTAAGACAGATATAAATTGTGGCACAGACTTGATGTTTTACATAGAAATGGATCCACCAGGTAAAACTGCCTGTCTTATTATGGAAGACTTAATTCATTTTGGTCTTTACAGTAGCTGCTGAAAAATTTTCAGTGGATATGTAGGATTTGTTTACTTTGTCATTAGTACGAATAGTTTTTCCCCCTTTTTTTTTTTTTCATAAATCAGAATTAGATTTTGGTTTAGTGCATGTAATTAAAGTCTTAACCTGTAGAAATACCTGTCTGCTTACTTAATTTTCACTGAATTTACCTGTTTCTCTTTTGATTTTATTCTGTCAGATGTAATTCTAGTTCTACTGTTGTATCCTAAAAATTTTGTATTTCTGTTATTATTTTTGCTATCTTTGTTCTATTGATCACACTGTAATTAAAAGGAGATGCTGTGGTAACAGTGTTTTTTCCTGAAACAGTGATTGCAAATCATTGTTTTGTATTGTTTGAAGGAAAAAAAACCAACTTTAAAATCTAGCAATATTAATTAAAGACCTGATTTTAGATCCTCTTTTTATATCATATAAAAATACTATGCTATATTGATGTACATTGTAACTTTAAAAGCATCGTCACAGGGATGTCTGTAAGTAATGATGTACTTACTGGAGAACTAAAAGAGCCAGGTTGATTTTTAATCCTCATTCCAATGTAGTCCCCCTTGCTACTAAGTCAGGAGTGCTGCAGTATCTTCTCTGGCACTCACTGGTATACGTATGCAGCTTTGACATTGAGAAGAGGGGGATGTGGTTTTTAATCAGTCCTAGCATTTGGAACACAATTTAGTCTCTAGAATACTAAGATTAACACAGAGGATATTTGGGTCACTGATGGGTTTCTTGAAGTGTTGGTTTTGGCAAATCATCGCGCAGAATGCTGAGGATCACAAAAGCCCAATTCTTTAAATATACAGTATTGCTGTGGATTTGCATCTTTTATTACTCAGGTTCTAGGTGAGGAATCAGCAACATTCCTTAAGATCATTACATAGGAGGAAAAAAAAGCAATTTTACATGTTTTATTATTTATATTCACCTGACCATAGTGAAAGAAGGTAGAAGCAAACTTCAGATTTTTTTTTTCCTCAAATGCTTTCTTCACAGGGGGAGAAGGTATGGTGTTATATTTTGCTTAAAATGTATTATTGCAAAAGTAACATACTGCTTTTGAAACAGTACGTCTTTATTGTGGAATTGTATTGTTTTCAGTAAAATATCTTAATTCCTCCAATGTCTTTTAAAGATTGTTAGTAACAGAAAACTCTATTTTGTGACTTTTTTCTTTTTTTTCTCTCATTCATGTAATAATGTGTAATTTCAAAAAATATATGGTCAGGTTTTCAGTGAGTTATAATCAACTTTCTCTTTTTTTCTCCTTTCATTTGCAGCACTGCCTCCTAAGCCACCAAAACCTAATACTGTAACTAACAACAGCATGAATAACAACATGGCATTACAAGATGCTGAATGGTACTGGGGAGATATCTCAAGGTAAATCAGCTCAAGACATGTATTTCTTACGTTCTTGCTATGCTATTTTGTGTGTATGTATTATGCTTAAGTATCGAAAAAATACAGTTCTAAGAGCCAATTTTAGGATATTTTCCAAAACAAATGTGTTACAGTTGGTTTTAATCCAAACATGACTAAAAAGTTACTGGCTATATGAAATCCTAGCATGGCAGGACAGCACAAAGATAAGTATTTTCTTCTTGTCTTTCATCCAGAACCTCAACTGTAAGCACAGCAGTTAACAAGCCAGACTAACAAGTGCCATATATTAGCAACATTTTTAACTGTACTATATATAGGTATGCTAGACCAGTGCTGGCTGCTCCAATTGTGCAGGCTTGTATGAACAAGCAGAAAGACCTTTGCATGAATATAATTTTGTCCAGCAGTGAGAGGACATAGAATATACCATTTTTATATCCCAGTTGTTCTCCAGCAATGTTAAATAAGCTATTAAGTAAGCGTATTTATTAATATGGAGATCAAGACTTCTAAAACCCACTTATTCTAAAAAACAGAAGATTTTAAAGCACAGTGAGAGGAGAAATGAGTGAGAAGTAGCTGAAATGATTGGTTACTTTTGCTTTCATTTTAGAGAAGAAGTAAATGAGAAGCTCCGAGACACTGCTGATGGTACCTTTTTGGTACGAGATGCTTCAACCAAAATGCATGGGGACTACACACTTACGCTAAGGTAAGATTAGTTACAGTAGGTCTGTAATGCTTGACAGTAGATGCAGTACTGCATTTAAAATACAGTGTTCTTTACAAAGTAGTACTTGAATTGTGCCTAACTTTTCAACAAACTTTATTTGCAGGAAAGGAGGAAATAACAAATTAATCAAAATCTTTCATCGAGATGGAAAATATGGCTTTTCTGACCCATTGACTTTCAACTCTGTGGTTGAGCTAATAAACCACTACCGGAATGAATCTCTAGCCCAGTACAATCCTAAACTGGATGTAAAATTACTGTATCCAGTATCTAAGTACCAGCAGGTAACTTCATCTATTTTCTCTGTGTTTCACTTAAATATATAGAAATTACCACAGACTTGGCAGTCATTTACCATGAAGAACTTTGGCTCTGTTAAAACTTGAAAAAATGAAGTGGGTATAAAAACTTATATTTTTGTTTAAAACCAACTCCACAGTTTACGTAGAAATAATTAAAACTTTAAATACTGCAGATACATTATTAAGAAATAAACTTATGTTAATAAATATCCCACTCATTATGATGAAATATATAATTTTCAGTATAAAGCTGAACACTCGCAATGCAAAGTTGCTTTTTGTCATTTACTTCTCATTTGCATATTATGCATGTAGTATGTTATATCTCCATATTTATGAAGGAGGAGTCACATTTCCATGTAACTCTCTAGGCATTTTTTAGCAGTTCTATCCTGAAAATCTGTGCAATAGAATTGTTTCTTTATGGAATATCTTTCCATCTGCTCACCATTCCAGGATCAAGTTGTAAAAGAGGATAGCATTGAAGCAGTGGGAAAGAAATTACATGAATATAATACCCAGTTTCAAGAAAAAAGCCGAGAATATGACAGACTTTATGAAGACTACACAAGAACATCTCAGGTGAGCTGGATTTGAAACCTAAGATTTAGAATATTATTGTAAATTCATGCTGCTATCTTCCTCCATCTTCATCTTCCTCCCTTCTGCCACCACTACCATTGCCTTAAAGAGGAAACATACCTAATGTGCTTGCTCAGTATAGTAGAATTGCTTATTGGTGTCTGAAAAGTCACCACCTGTAACCTAACCCATGCTGTGCCCAACTCCGACACGTGCGTCCAAAGCAAGCACAGAACTGTCCTGATATACCAGCCCTTTTGACTACTGACCTCATGAAGTTCTGAGTTATAGTTTTCAAGGCACATTTGCAGGGAAGCATTGCATTTTATTACTGGTTTTTGAAGGGTCTAGTTTCACCTATGCAGAGTAGAGATGACATATAGATATAGTGCAGGAAAGACAAGCTGCCTCTGTCCTTCTTTCAACTTAAATCAATTATTAGCCAAGTCCTGAAGTTCCAGTGAATTAGTGCGGTTTTACAGACCCAGAATCAAGACTGCTTCTTAAAATGTGCAGGAAATATGGCTAAAAAATAATTGAAGAAAGGTGGAGAAGTGCAGGCAACTTGAACATTTTAAAATTATTTAAAAGACTTGACTATTGACTAGCTATGTAGGGGCAGGAGGAATGACTAGATGACATCTTGACACCTGTCCAGGCAAGTACCTTACATTTTGATTTCAGAAAGCCGTATGTGCCTCTGAGGACATTAGTTAGTGCAATGGGCAAAATGCATTGCCATAAGGCTCTAATCATCACAAATAAAATACAGTTATACAGAAAAAAATACTGTAGGTAGCTCTTTGTCTAGCAGTTTTTCTTACTTGGAAAACCCCATCCTGGTAGCCTTTTGCACAGGTCTGTTCTCTCTCTGTTACAAGGCTCTGCAAGCAGAATGCATTCTGGTAAAGGGATGTTGAAGTCATCTTTTACAATATACCGAAGTGTTTCTGTGATGCAACCAATATATCATCCCCTCTGTCTGATAACAACTGTAATAAAAAATATTTTATTTTCAGGAAATTCAAATGAAAAGAACAGCTATTGAAGCATTTAATGAAACAATAAAAATATTTGAAGAGCAGTGCCAGACACAAGAAAGATACAGTAAAGAATACATTGAAAAATTTAAACGGGAAGGAAATGAAAAAGAAATACAAAGGTCAGTATTTGTATTTGCATTTCAAATTGTATGATTTTGGAGAAAGAAGCTATGCCAAATATAGATCTGCAAGGTCGCAAGTTTAAAGTTGTTCATCAGTTGTTCATTTCACATCTACCCCATTTGAAGCAATAGAAGCTTCAAATGGGGTAAATGTGAACTTGCAAAATGTATAGCTACATCTAGAGAAATAATCTGTTTTCTTAAGTGTCTACACCATTGAACAGCAGATTATAAAGTTATTAATAAGTTGCCAGAGTGTAACCTACCACATTATTTCATTCAGAATCATGCACAACTTTGAAAAACTGAAGTCTCGAATCAGTGAAATCGTGGACAGCAGACGTAGATTAGAAGAGGATTTGAAGAAGCAAGCAGCTGAGTATAGAGAGATAGACAAGCGTATGAACAGCATTAAGCCAGACCTCATACAGCTGAGGAAGACAAGAGACCAGTACTTGATGTGAGTATCATTATGAATTAACAGAGGTTTTTTAAGTGTTTTTTTAATTGGTATCCAAATTCTGTGACTAAAAAATAATTTTGTTTATTTGCAATTACTGTCCAGGTGGCTGACTCAAAAAGGTGTTCGTCAAAAGAAGTTGAATGAATGGCTTGGAAATGAAAATACAGAAGAGTGAGTATTAAAAGATTTAAGTATTTCTGGTATTTCAAATCATCTTATGTTAAAGCGAGATTAAGCATATTTAATTCCTGAACCACACAGAGGAAATCTTAAACCTAGGTCTCCTGTAACAATGCATACTGTTAAAACATGGCAGCCTATATAATGGAAGTATTAGGAAGGATTCTGTCTCGCACCATACTCTACATTATTCAGGGAAGTACATAATCAAGTTACTGTAGCAAAGCACTGGAATGTAACCTGTGCCTTTATTCTTACTAGGAAAATGAAGGTCATAAGGTGTTTGTATCTTATAGAGAAGCCGTACAGATAGATAAATTGTTCAGGTCTCTGAGGCATGGGGCAGGCTTTTTCCGGTTTTCAAGCCTTGGTACCGTGGTGCTATCTAGTATAGAGGTACTCACATTAGTGTATCACATTGCTATTGGACATGATAAAACTGTATAAGCTGAAGAGTGGTCCTTCTCTGGTTTTGTGATCTAACTAATTTTTCTGGGAAATGGCAGGATAGTATTCTGAGATTTCAAGCAGTTCAGTTTACTGTAGGTTCTGACAGGAGCTTGGCTAATAAGTATGTTTCACTTCATTCCTGGGAAAAAAGCAAAAAGCATCTGGGTGGTGTAAATGTAGACCAAATGTAAACAAAAGCAGTCCACAAAATAATATCAGAAGTGTAATGACAGTGAAGAATGAACACGTAGAATAATTAGAAAACTGAAGTTGTCTGAGTAATATTTGTATCAACATTTTCTGCTTATATAGTTTCTTGTGCATGCCTTTTACACTGCCTGGCTGAACATGTAGCAAAAGCAGCAGACTGACAGTGGCTCTTCAGTGGATTTACATTCTAGCCTTGTCCGCATCTGTTTTATTTTGTCTTGGTTTATTGAGTCTCCTACTGTTATCCTGGAAATTGTGCATCTCTGCTGTGGCTGTACTGGTAGAAGCGGGGGATAAAAATGGCATACACGTTTTAAAGCCATATTGTTTACTCAGTCTTACCACAGCTCAAAGATTATATGATAGAGACTATGTAGGCACATGTTTCCAGTGGTACTCCCATCACTTTAAACAGTAGACAAAGAACAATGCCAGGCCATGGTTTTAGTGTAGCATTAAAACAAGAAGTGTAACTGTTTAAAGAAAATCTTCCTTTTCTCTCACTCTGTGGCTCTCCTTGCCAGTGAGTCTGGTAAGTGCTCAGTAAAATATCAATATAACGAGCAGCAGGTAAACCAGGAACCTCTTTGTGCTCTGATATTGAAAATAGAGCCACTGCTGAATGCATTTGAATACCGTGCAGGACAAAAGAGTATACAGTGGGATAAGAGACCTAGAAAGAGTCTAGGTCTCTCTACAGACCTTATTGTCATCTGAAACAAAAGTCATTCTTGTGTGAGATTGCTGATTTCTGTAGACTACTTTGAGAATCTTGAGAAAGACAGAACTGGGGATGAATGAGAAGTCATGTTTTCTTAGGGCAAAGAAAACTGATTGAAAACCTATAATAATACATTAGCCAAACACAGAATGATTGCAAGCTGAGGAGGAGAGGCAGGGCACACCAGTGCAGGCTACTGGGGGAGTGGGGAGCTCTGGTTCTGCAGAATATCAAGGTGGTTATCCACACAGCTGAACCAGAGACATCTTATTTCATGGTGGCCTTTAGCTCAGAGGGTTCTTTATAACTCCGAATCAGCTTTATAGTTGGTGGCTGTTTTGATAGAGAAGGCCCTATATTATATGCTCTTGTCATAATCTAGCAATAAGTTGAGACAGAGCACTCTGCTCTTCCACCCTTTCCACAAAGCCATCTCCCCTGTAAATAATTAATCTATCTACCTGTACAGCTGCTCATAGCTTTCCCAAGCAGCAGCTGTAGTTGATACATTGCATGATTTTTCACTGCTGACCAAGTGTTCTGATCTTTGGAAATAAAGTTTACTCAGAGGGAACTGATTTTGTTGGGCTTGCTGTTTACCAAAACAGTTAGCCATAGTAGAAGTACTGATGTGCTTGCAGCAGATTCTAAAAAATAACACCGCATCCTTTTATATACTTCTTCAGACCTACATGAGTGTTTTTAAAAGAAACAAGAACCAGAATTTATATTTCATTTTTATGCAGTGGTTTGGACAGTGATTTGCATGGTTTACATCCCTACTTTTACCAGGAAGGCTTTCTAGTAACCACTGACTTTTTTTTTTTCTTTTTTAAAGTAGTATGAAATGGGGACTACTTAATTCATGGATTTTGCTCTGCTGTGTGTTTCACAAACACATTTTATCCTATTTCAACAGCCAATACTCTATGGTAGAAGATGATGAGGACTTGCCCCATCATGATGAGAGAACATGGAATGTGGGAAATATCAATAGAAGCCAAGCTGAAAATCTGCTGCGGGGAAAGCGAGATGGAACATTCCTTGTTCGAGAGAGCAGCAAACAAGGCTGCTATGCCTGCTCTGTTGTGTACGTACCCTAATTTGTGAATAATGTAACCAAGATTTGAGGCACCTACCTTGAGCCGGGGACAGATAGACATTTGAATATGCTTGGATCCCATTAGGCCTTTGGACTTAGCAGCAAACTAACAAGTCCTGAGGCCATCCTTATTGCTGCACCATTTCTTTCACAGCTCAAACCTTCCACAGATGAGCCTCATGCAAAAGAAGGGAAACCAAAGCATGGATGCACTCCTCTCTATGTAGCTGCTAATTACTGCCTATCTCCTCCCTCTCTAAGCTAACACAACATCTGGGAATTTGGGTTAAACCTGGGCTTTTACCATTATCCTACCACAGAATACAGGAATTCTATGTAGTGACTAGCATCTTAAAATTTATTGCCAATACCTTATTTTCTAGTTTAACTTTACTGACAAACCGAAAACCGTTTGGTTTTTTTTTTCCTTCTTTAGGGTGGATGGAGAAGTAAAGCATTGTGTGATAAACAAAACACCTACTGGATACGGATTCGCCGAGCCGTATAACTTGTACAGCTCGCTCAAAGAACTGGTGCTACATTATCAACACACATCACTTGTGCAGCACAATGACTCTCTCAATGTCACACTAGCCTACCCAGTATATGCACAGCAGAGGCGATGAAGATCTTAATACTCTGGGTTATTTGGGTTTTTTCTAAAGAAAAGATTTGACAACATTGAGGCCTCTGGAGAGAAAAGGCTCCTTTCAGCCTTACTCAAGAATTTTATCTGCAGTATCAAAGCTGTCTGTCTTCAGATGGAACTAGAGCTTTCCTTCACAACTGCAGTGGGAGAAATCACAGTACTAAGCTGTGAATGTATGTTTCTAATCTGAAGTGCTTTTTTTTTTTAATTAAGAAAAACACAAGAGAGAGAAATCCAAACCTGATCTCCCTGCAGGGACATAGAGGCCTTTAAGCTTGGTGCTTGTTTACGACCACTTCTGAAGCTTTACCAGCTAGAACATTGGATTCTCCAGACACAAGGTATAAGAGGTCTTTGTCATTTGATTATTGGAATTTTACATGGTCACAACCTGGCTTGGATTTGGTGTTTCTGCGCTCAGTGGATCCAGACACAAAGCATTGTGGATTTTTTGGTTTCTGGTGAATGATATGTAGCAGAATGGCACTTTCATTTCTAGGGGACACTTTAAAAGGACTTCAGTTACAGTATGTTGTTCCAAGTAATTGTAATAGCAGAGTGCCAGGAAGTGTTTTGTTTAGACGTTTGAAATCCAGTTTTAAGAATATAAAACTGAAGAAAATGGGACTTTCAGTGGCATACAATATATAATTATGTACATAGTATTGGATGACTAACTATCATGGATGGAAACTATCAATACCAAACTGTGTCTCTTTTCCCTTTTCTGTTTGCTGAAAGCTAAATTCTTAGACCATGCTATGCAATACTGAATTTTCTTTAGGCTGTAGTCTTTTCTCAAGCAGATCTACAGGTTAAGCTTGGTTTTCTTACTTGTTTCCCTGTCTTCTTTTTCCTTTTATTCTTTTGCCTGAGAATATATTTCCTGATGATTATTTTTTGTTACTCATTTTGTTGTTTGTTTGGTTTTTGTTTTGTTTTTTTGTTTTTGTTTTGTTTGTTTGATTTGGGTTTTTTTGTGGGTTTTTTTTTTTTTTAATGTACAGAAAGCCAACAGCAGTTGGCTTCAGAATTAAGACTATGAAATACTTTACAATTTTCTTTGTATAGAATACTGAGCTACTAGCTCAAAGTTTTAGGAGTTAGGTTGGGTTTTTTTTTGACTAAATGTTTTGTTGGGCAGTGCCTGATAAGCTTCAAAGCTGCTTTATTCAATAAAAAGATATATGAACATTATGAAACATCACTGAGTCCAACAATATTGTTTCAGAGATATCTTCAGAATACGGTACCACGCTGTTTGCTTCTTAAAGCATTTTGAACTTCTGTCATGATTGTCTTTGTATTTGGAAGACGAAAAATTGTGTATCCTTCTCTGATAGCAATTGCAGAAAAAACAGGGGATATTTAGCTATTGGAGAAGATAGTTTGGATCTTAAAATGATTCCATTTTTCACAGTAAATAAACGACTTCTTGACCTACTGTGGCAGAATTTTTGTCAGCATGTAATGGTATTTTCATTTCATATGAAGGAACTTTCTCTAACCTGTTGCCTAGGTTTGTTTTTTTGTATTAGTATTGTGAAAAAGAGACTCCCACCTTTACTGAAAATGTTTGGATACAACATGGAGCTAATTAAGACTGGAAAATGTTTTTTAAATCATTAGGTTATCACATTTAACATTTTGGATTTATTTTCATAAATTTGTAGGCTGAGACAGTATCAAAGTGAACATTTTTATAATTTCAGGCACCAGGGACTTACAGAATCATGGTGGAGTTAAAGGAAACGAATACATGAATCCCACTAATGCAAACTTACTAGGAATTCTGGGATAATTCACTGTGGGTGGTTTGCAATGGTTACTTACTGTCCTGACGACTGAGGAAATTCACACATTGCAAACTGATAAAGTAATGAAGTTGAGAGAAATCTTGGAAACATTTTAGCTAAGTGAACATACGAATTTATTCTTTCCCAAGATGCAAAGGCAAGACCCATTACTATTAAAGAGAGTTGTACACACAGTTAAAAGAGTGAGAACCATGGTGTTCTCTCATAATAGCTCTGGTTTAGAGATACGTGTGTTTTAATTCAAAGTATCGAGTACTTATTAAGCTATTGGAAGTAATAAGAAATTTGCCAGTCTCTGGTAGTTTCCATATTATTTTTGATTTTTTACATTACTCCTTCATTTCTGAAGCTGTAAAGCTTTTGATTTTATTTTGATTTTGTGCTCTTTTTTTTTTGGGGGGGGGGGGTGTCTTTGCTTTCCTATAGATGTGATTCGTGATACAAATTCTGGTAAGAAAATAAGATTCAACCAACATTAATGTTTCAGGGTAGTCACAACTTATGAAATTATTCTGAATATTTTTTCTCAATAGAATTTTAGTCTTCATCCCTTCCTTTACTCCTTCCACACATTTCAGGCCTGTAGAACCATGTAAATTTGATTTACTAATAACTGGTTTTTACTATGAAAAGCACTATCAATTACTCTATCATGCCAGTTATACTACTGGGCTTGAAGTTATAAATTAGTTCGATATACAGTTTAACACTTGTAGCAATCCAAGATACTCTTTTGACATATATTAATTTTTGAATGTTAAATATTTTAAGAGTAAAATTGTATTTTTTCTCTATAAGCAAAATATATGTAATCTGAATTGATGTTTCACGTAGCATTTGTCAAGAAATTTTATTGTAGTTAAGGCATTTGGATCTAATTTTCCTCATATTAAGAAATCCTCTGCTATGTCAGTGGGCCTTATCCTTAGCATGCCCAGCCCAGTATGGAATATAACTTGTTCCTGTTGTGCTCTTCATCTGTGGTTGTAGCAGAGAAAAAAAAATAGTGTGTGTACAAATTTGGCACTTGCTTTTCTTGCACAAGCAACTATGAGAAATAAGCACTATGTTGTGGGGATGAGTGCTTAAGACTCTTATGGGGATATCCTGCCTACACAGGGTCTGTGCAATTTGCAAGGATCACTTACGCCCTCAGATTGGCATGAGTGGGTTTTCTTTGGTACTTACATATTGCGTGGCCTCTGCATTTCCCTCCCTGCTTAATACACAGTGCTAAGTCCTGCCAAAGGCCCTGTTCACTGCAGAGTTGTTTGTCCTTAATGTACCATATTGTTCACTCCAGTTTTGATTTGATCTCAGACTAATATATACAGAAAAAAACCACATGGGTATAACTGAAGAAACACGATGTTTTTCTGTATTTCTAATGGCATGTATTTTTTCCCATCCAATATAATTCAAGGGCGGGATTTGTTTGTTATGTATTTTTGGTTTGGAGTACTTTTGGTTTATTTTAAATCCCTGAGTTTCGCTGCACTGCAGCATCACTTTCACAAGGCCTTTGAAACATATGAGACATAACACAGAGAACCAAAACCCACAAGCAAAATTAGGAGTTTCTGATCTCCCTAAGTTTAAATTTGAATTGGCAGGTTTGGGGATATGTATCTGTGCATATGTGTGCACAGTTGCTGTGTTTATGTATGAATAGATACCAATATAGGCTCATTTTCACCAAACGTGATCATTTTGATGAATTCAGTAAGTGATATAATTGACTTTGTTTAAAGACACACGCACATGCACACTAGACCTTTGTGAGTGCAGCATGTTTCCAAATGCAGTTAGAAAACTGAGTTTCTGTGTTGTTGGATATTTTCTTAAAAAAAAAAAAAAAAAAAAAAAAAAGCTTGTCTGTATGGTTCAGTTATCTAAGAAATCTTGTCAAGCAATCTGTAAAACCAAATCTTAAATTTTCTATTTGGTGTCAACTGTTCTGTAGTGAAGAAATGGCTTTGTCTTGTAATTGGCAATGAAATAATAATGCTTGGGAAAACATTCTGATGCTTCTAATGGGGAAAACTTCTGCCGATTTTCACACAGTGCTTTTGCTATGCATGGTATTAAGTTGGGAAAGTGAATCCTGATACTATTTCTCTTCAGGGTCACTTTAGAAATGGGCAGCTCAAACCACAATGCCTCCAATGGGACAAGGTTCCAAAATGCAACGTTTGATATAGAATCATGTTGGATTTACTGCAGTTGAAGACTGATGTGGGCTGTGGGAGTTGATAACATTGCATTGTACTTGTCCTAATGAGATTGCATTAGCTGCCCAAGATGCTGCTACTTTTTTTTTTTTTATTCTTGTTTTTAAAAAATAAAGCTCTGTTCTGTTAAATGTCTTCAAAACATTAAGATTACTTTGTTTTTAAATGGTCTTTGAGGAGGTGGAGGGTAAAGTGGGTTGGAAATTGCCTTTTCAAGGCAACAGTGTGACAGCATGCCTCCTTGAAATTTTGTTCAAGCTATAGAGTTGATGGAGCTGTGTCTTGTTTTTAAGTTGCTTTAAAAATTGTACTAAGTCTTCAAGCAGAATAAAGGTTGTTTTGAAACTGCATTTCAGTTGTTGAGTCTTCAGTAAGAACTGAACTGTCTGTTTACCAGCATCCTTGGCCTACTTTTCCTGTCTATATATGGCCTACTTTGAAAATGAGGCCCAAATGCTCATATCATTAGAGCAAATTAGGGAGCAAATAATTTCAGCTGACTCACAGCCATCCTGTGAACTGAATGGAGTAGTTGAGCAGCTCCAAAATGGTTTTGTGTCAAGCAGTGGCAAAACAACAGAACTCATCTCATACTCTTGTAAAAGCGGCGCAATGATCTACGATCTGCTTTTTACACTGCAGATGAAGTTCTGGTTCTTCTGAAATCAGTATGAGTTTTGCCACTGATTTCCATGAAGCCAGCCTGTCAGCCTTTATAGCTAGAAGTCATTTACCGGCTTCATGGCTGCATCTAACTGTGAAAATCAACGTGAGAATGAAGAAAAGGAGGGAGGATGGGATTGGGCAAGACCAATTCTGAGCATTTTTTTCTTCCCCTCATTATTGGTATGTGTTATCTGACCTCTTCGAGCCCATTCACACCTTGTCCCTCCGCAAAGCAAATGTCCTTTGGGGAAGCCAGCCAGCCACTCTGGAAGCAGAAAAACATTCCTATTCCCATTCTGTCCAAGATTTCCATGCCAAAATCTGCCCACACTTTGGTTGCAGTAGTCGCACAATACCCCCTGACTGAGGTACTCAGGTAGCACAGGCTACAATATTGCCATTGGCCCTTACAGGTTCTCACAAGAAGCTTAGATTGAAGGCCATTACCGTATTTTTAGCCCACTTAATAGAAAGAAGGGCTAGATCTCCAATGAACATGTCTGTTGCAGTTTTTCTCAGTTAGCAAGCTGATTCTTTTAAACAGATACTGAGTTTATCTTGTTCCTGCTCCCTGAGCCGGTGTTGAGCAACACAAATGATTCAGCAGCCATAGAGCTCAATATCTAAAAATAAGGTTAGCTAGGTCATGAATCACGCATTGTCCGTCATCAGCTATTGAGAGAAATTAACACTGGCTGATCATAATCAGCAGAACTCTGCAGTTCAGCAGGTATCTTGACTGTATCATACATTGTAGAGAAATCTCTCTTGGCAGATTGGAAAAATAGTTTGCAAAAATGTCGTTCTATTTTTGCTATCTGCAGACAAACACATCCCCACTTTTACTCGCTGCTTTCTTGCTAAGGCTCGATGGCCATTTCTCATAGGGAATATGAAAAACTGCTTAAATCTATCTTCGTGCAGCTACAAGTGGGTGTGATAAGTTTAAAGGCTTGTGAATGCTCATTGTGAGTTTTTTCCTTCCCAAGCCACTCGACTTGTGTGAAGTCATGTGTGAGTAACTTCACACAAAGCGCTTTGTCTGAGCTACGAAGCGAAAAAGGGAAGAGGAGATGTTGAAACTTCCCACTGCTGCCTTCTCCAGGCTTCACTGTAGGGACAGGTGGCATCTGCTCCCCTCAGTCTCCAGCCCCAGCATCCCACCCCAGATGCAGCACCCGGGTTCACACACGGACTCTTTGGGGATGATCACATTTAGGATACACCTAGCATTTACCCCAGGGGTCTGACACACCACAGGGACCCTTGTTCAGAGGTGGAAACTGAGGAAATGGCAAACAGTGAGGTCCTGCCCGTTGGGAAGAAGGCTAAAAATTATCAGTTGTGCTTTCCCTGCAGGACAGCACACAGGGGAGCAGCACTGGACACGCTCCCGTCAGATGTGGGCTGTACAAAAGGCGCTAGGCCTTTCCCATCGCCTCTGGAACAAGAGAAAGCATGAGCTGTGGGAGCACTGCAGAGGACGTGGTTCTGGTGTCTCTTTCTTTTTTAATCCCTTGGAAGGACCTATGTCCTCAAATACGTAGAGTACCAAAAATAGAAACAGGAGGGACTTTCTGGGCAAAGAGATCCATCGATCTGCCGCTATTCAAACTTTGGATAATCTTTGCCGGGACCAGCACTTTAACCTTTGAACAGCGATCAGATAACCAGAAATGTCCAGACACTTCTTTGAAAAGGCAGGTTTTTATCCATGGCTGCATCAGGCCGTGTTCCCTGCAGAATGGCAGTGCAAGGACGCCTCTTGTGAGGTGTCCTTACCTCTACAAAGAAACCACCTTTGCATACTAAAAAAGGAGGAGGTTGGCCACTGATTTGAACGTGCAAATATTGACAGGAGAAAAGTTTTAACAGGTAGCACACAAAAGGATCTAAAACTTGCCATCCTCAGGTCTTTGAACAAACAATATTGACAAAACTGGACATAAATATAGTTAATTCAGGTGCTGGTCTCACTGTCATCTATCTCGTACTCCTAATTCCTTAGAAACTGTAGCCTGAGAAGAAAAGTAATGAATTCATACCTGAGAGCATTTCATCCCTCATAAATGGTTATTTCCTACATGATTTACTTTATTTTTCCACAACTCTTGTGCCTGGTGCAAACCAAGTATTCTGTGAAGGTCCCTGCATTAAACCTTTACATTTTCTTTTTCCATGTTGCAACTACCCAAAGTACTCCAGCAGATTCATCCATGGGGTAGACCTCGCTGCAGGGAACCATGTAGCTGGTTTGTGTGACACGGTGGTCCACCATAGCTGCCTGTCCTGTACCACCGCAGTGCTTCTTAGTGATGCAGGGTTTCATGCGCCCTCAGGCCTGTAATTGCACTCAGGGGAACAAGGCGTAAACTTCACCTGCCTAAAAGATGGGCATAGCAGCTCTTAGCGGCTTGTATGCTACAAGGCTGAATGGGAATAGAGACCTGAAAGAGTGTGAAGTGGAAGTATGAGAGGAATGCAAATCCAGCAGCTGTCAGAGCCAGAGCTGGAGCCAGCCATGCCGTACCAGGGAGCGGAGGTGAAGGGCCTTGCACTTCTCAGCGCACCCTCTAGGCAGGAGCACAGATTGCTGGGGCTCCAGGCACCTTCTACCTTCCCTGTGAAATCCATGCAAGATTATTATTCTATTGGGTAAAGTCTGACACTTAATCCAGCAGCTGTTTGTATGCTCAAGCAATTTGCAGCTCTTCTTTTTTTAAGGAAGACACTGAGGTTGAACATTTTGAGGTGGGATTTGTCTCATCTAATTTTAAGCACCTAAAAGAAAGGCTTGTCATCAAAGCCATCTGGTAATGCTCTCTCCACAGAGAGATCCAGGCAATTCCCCAGTGTGATTCACGCCACCTACCTCAGACACTATTCTTAGGATGTGGTGAATCATGCTCTGGAGTCACTCCATTGACTGGAGGGGGAGCCCAGGCAAATGGCTTATGCTAGACGTGAAACTTTAAAGTGGTTAAGGTTAGATGAACTCATTCTTTTTCCTGCTGATAGGCAATTCAGTTTTAATCTTTCCAGTAGCAGCTGTGGTGTCTTCTGCTCCTAGGCATATTGATAAGGGACAATTAATTTGGGGCTAGAAGTTCAGTTGGTTAATAGAATTTGGGTCTTTCATAATAATTGTAAATGTGGCAGACAGGTTCAAAAGGATGTTGGGCTGTATTCTCTTTGGAGCTGTAAGGCTGGACTCCACACAGAGCAATCCAGATAAGCAGTCATGCCAGAATACTGCTGGCTTCTCTGCCTGCTCCAGGGCAAAACCTGGCACTGACTTGGGCCCAGCTTATCGGTGCCTTCCAATGGCCTGTCTGTGTGAAAACCATAGACTTGTCTTTTGGGGAACTACTGATCTCTTGCCAGCCATGTGGTCAGCTCAAAAGACATGGTAGAAGAAGATGCTGCTGTTTTTTCCAAGTGAGATCAGTTTGTTATTCACCACATCTGTATTTCCTTTCTTATCCAGGGGAAACTTGGGGAACTTTACTTTCTTTCCTTCCAGTTGATCCATAGCCAAGAACACAGGGTGGGATATTGTGTCAGTGAAACTAAGATAGGAAGGGCTTCAGTCAAATCACTTTCCAGTCTTACTGAGCTCTACCTCAGGGCAGGAAAGCCCTGTGAAATTCCCCATGCAACTACTGCATGGAAAATTCAAGAAGGCCATACTATGTTTGTGGGGTACAGGAGCATTTGCATATCTGCCCCAGTTAAACTAAAACTGTCAGCGGAGAATGTACTGAGAAGGGTCTGCAGACTTCATGGGGGGTTTTCCTGTCCGTGGAAATGGAAGACCTGGACTTGCATAGCCTCAGTGGCTAGAACAGACACAATGACAGGTCACAGGCAGGAACATTTTGGGCAGGAGCTTCAAAAGACTTGAGATGAAAGATGAGAAGCTGTTATGCAAACAGCTGTTGCTCAACTGATAACAGGCAATGTAAACAAGACAGCCTTGGACTAACAACCCTTAGGCAGCAAGAGCCCTCAGGATATGTGAATAAGATCCTCAGAGGGAGTTCACAGCATTGCACCTCTTTATGGTAGGCACTGCAGGTAAGCAGACAAAAGAACAAAGCTCCTAGGTGAAGACAGACTGACCTAGCAGGTGAATAAAAGTGCACAATGACTCCTCTGCTGGACTGTGAGCATTTCAGAGGGGATGAGAGGACAAACTGATAAAGAATTATGACAGAAAAAGCCAACTGGTGTACACATACCATTGCATTTTGTCGATGTTTCAAAACGTCTTGATCTTCGTTACCAATAACTGTTACTAAAACTGAAATCATGTCATAGTCTGTCCATTTCCCACTGTAATCTTGGCATGCACAGATGATCAAGCTCTCATCCATGGCTCTGCAGTGGAGAAAATGCCTCTTATCTGGCTGGGCCACATGGGCTTCCAGCAGGGTGTGGCCAGAGGCTGGACCCAAGAGGCCTTCCTTTAGTCACTTGGGTGCTTATGCACTCTCCTGGCCAGCTGTATGTGACAGCTCCCTGCCAAGGCTGGCTCAAACAGCCATTTCCAGAGGACAGGAGCAGAGGGAAAGGGTCTTGGTAAGATTTCTGTTCACAAGAATCTTTCTTTTGGTGTCGCATACAGAAGAGTACATCTTCTATTAAGGTAGTTCAAGAAAGCTCCTTTACTGGGAAGGTGGTTAGCTGTGGCAATTAAATGAACAGGTTTCTCTCCTTTATTTTCAGAACATCTATAGCAATGTGAATGCACATGTTCCCTCAACACGCCTGTGCTGCAGACACTATAGTACCTGCAGGCACACCCAGGCTCACCCTGACATTTCTTAGCTGAATACAACTAGTAACATAGCCTCAGGTCTGAAGACAAGCTGACTAGCTGAGAATGTATTCAGCTTCTTAGCCAGGCTGTGCCAATAAGTAGTCTTCGTTTCAAAATGCCACACTCCCCCCATTTTTAAATTCATTAATCCCTTGAAAATGGTATAAAATTGTTGAAAAGCACCTTGAGAAATCCATGTCAATGCCTCAGTAAAGAAGTAACCACACTGAACGAGTGAAACAGACTGCTGTAGGAGTTTTCAGATAAAACACTGGAGCTTGGAAAGTGAGTCTCAGCTCCATCACTGCATCACATCCTTATTGCACATATCATGATTTCTAGATCACATTTGCTGGATTCATCTCCAGTCAAAAAGCAAAGACAGCTGTCTTTATGACTGTCCTCAAGACCTAGTATTCCAACCACTGACAGGGGAACCAGCTGGAGCAGGCCAAAACTGCTCCCATTCACACACCCAGGAGCTGCTTTCTGTGGCAATGCGGCTGCAAGGGAAGGTGGTGGCTGGTTTATGCCCTGATATGAAATCAGAATGCTCCTGGGTAACATGCCTGATCTCAGAAACTTGGAGAAAGTGTTCTCATATCTGGTAATGTAGGCTTTGACTGGTGCATGTCCCAGCCCAATTCAATGTGTATGTTTTCTTCTTTGAGCTGTCATCTTCAAAGCTTTTTCACTCACAAAAGGCATCAGCACAAGTTAGGTAGCTGGTTCCTTGTTCCTTTTTTTTTATTTCATATCAGCTCTTATCAGCTCTGCTCTATGCAGTCTTGAAGCTGAACCAGCTTACTGTATGTTCCCATGAGACAAATAATGGATACCTGTGGGTATCAGTCCCAGCAGATACTTCATGTCTGAAATACCTGTTCACTTTCACCTCTGTAGCTTCTGAAGCAAACCTGGCTCTGGATCTTTGAGAACTGGCTCCCACTGAGAGCAAGGGACCATGAGACCTGGGAAAAAAGCTTTTCTTCCAGTATTTTCCTGAGCTACCTATTTTCACTGAATCAATTTCCTGGGAGAGCTACTTGAATGCAAGAGGAAAGGTCAAGGCAGAGAAATATGACAAGATTGTTAATGACTAGCTTTTCTATTCACATAGTCTTCTAAAAGCCTGGGTTTACTTTTCTTTTTAATTTTTCTATGCAGATCATTAAAGGCAAAATTTTCCAGCCCAACATCTTTATCAATTTAAAGTTATTGATGTATTTGTTAGTGCTGATGCACTTGATAATCCAAGGCTACATTCCTGTGTCAGATAAATGGCCCACTCAGCAACAAGATGTCGTCATTCTCCATCATGTCCTAGCAATTAATCTAGTCATGGAGCTTGAAAAAGACTAGGAATGTAAGGCTCAGCATGTACATACTAGAGTTGATCAAGAGTAGTTCTGCAAGGACAATTATCATTAAATAAAACGCCTTACTTGTTTGATGTGAAACCCTAACAAGGGTTACGGGTTCAGCAGAACTTTTTCGATGTTCAAAGTTAAAAGCAAGACTCAATTTTCCATATACTATAGCCTGTTAGCCAACAGTGACCATACTAGCAGTCATTTAGCATATGTGAGATCTAAAAGAGTCTCCAGCGAGCGGTGGCTAAAGTCAGAAATAAGGCATCCTAGATGAATCCTTTTCCCAGCAGACTAAAAAGCTAGCTTCAATCCACTGGTGGTTTTACTCTATATAAATAAAAATATTCATTAGGATAAAGAAACTGATTATAATGCCCAGTCATTGTGGCATTCACCAGAGAGAAGGGAAGACTGGATTCACATCCCTTTTTCAACTGTTGCTCCATCTGTACGGCATGAACCTCAAGCTTCTTGAAAAGTAAGTGGGCTTAGGCTGAGACAGGCAATATAGTTGTAAAGATGGTGGTGTTTTTCTCTAAGCATTTTGATTCCTTGGTTCTTTACTGAGTTTTACAGCTCAAAACCGGACATCTAGATCAGAACTACTTTTAGATCAATACTTGCATTTCAAGGCCTAATTGGCCTGCAGTGTGAGTCTGGCTTTGAATTCTAAAGGACCAGAGTCTGAAAGGTTTGTCTGTCATGAAAAACCATCTCATGCAATTATAGAAATCACAAACCTTCTGCTTTGAACAGATATAACTTAAAAACAGAACAGGAAACCAAACCCAGCCAGATCTGAGCATGACACAGAAACCAGATCGGACTGGTGTTTTCATAACTGTACTTTATACACTCACAAATCAAAGGTATTTCAGACCTTCAGTTTTGGTTTGGCTCCTTTTTAGTGAAAAGCTCAATACTGCCTAGTTTTCTGGATCAGGAACATGAACATTTGAACACAGCAGTAGCAAAAAGGCCAGTGAAGATGTTAGAAGCTTTTACGGCTCTAAAAATGTACCACAGTTCACCAAATTAGCTGATTGGAAGCCCCAGTTCAGAAAAAAACATTTCAAACCTCTTCCCTCCAGATTACTCCAATCCCAGCACAAATTCACATGAATTAGAAATGGACTAATACTCACGATGAGACTGTGTGTGCCAGAAATCTCCTTAGGTTTACTGACTCCATAGAATCCCTGCACAAGAATCTCCCTGGAATTATCTTCATTCCCTATAGATAGGTTTGGCTGCCATTCAGGTTACTATTTTTATTGTTTAATTAAAGTAATTAGCCCTGCCACTTGTTAATCAAATATATTTTAAAATGGTTTCTGCTTTCCTTACCAACGTTTATAACTGCGGCTGAACAGAAATCACTGCTCACAGCTCTTAACCTTGAAGATATGCGTGGTCTAGTAAAGTAGAAAGTTTTCCCATCACCTGCATGGGAACAGTATTGAAGTCCAAAAACTCTGAGTGGGTGATAGAATTACACCACAGGTATTCATTTAAGAAAGTTCAGTAGAAGAGAAGTCACATTAAAACTTCATTCAATCCCTTTTGGAAGGTATTGGAGGAAGACCTGTTCCAATGCTGTTCCACCAGCAAAATGGTGATCATATCCACTAGGCAATCTGTTTGACAACTTTCTCAATAATTTATTTACACTGATGATACTGCATTTGTAAGTGAGAAAGTGTAAATTATCAGCCTCATTTCATTTTGCTGCCACTAGCTCCCACAGCATGCTTTTGTACTAGTGTCACTGAAAACTGTTCCCCTTGTGTGCCCGACTACATTCACCCAGCGTACCTGAATGGTAGTTGCAATGGAAAACAGAACTTGTATTTCCCACTTAGAGAGCTTGACTATTCTTACAGATGCCTGAGTTTCTTGAGTATTTTGTCCATTGGATCTGAACTGTAAACATTGTTTAAATGTTGTTCCCACATTGGGGATTTCTTTTTCTGATGTTCCTCTGCACGTTTGCCTCCCTGCCTAAAAAACAGGCGGTGGGGAAGGAGGAGAAGAGGGCAAACTGGCAGTCTGATCGGATGCTTGACTTATGTGGTCACTTTCAGTATAGGATGAACAGTTAATATGAGAGCAAATTCACAGGGGCTGGTGATAGATGTTCTTGTGGCGGCCACCTGAATCAGGAAGGTTCAACTTTTTCTATCTCTGTTTCATTGGGAGTGGTGGGGAGGAAGTGGTTTTTTCGTTAGTGGTAAAGGCAAAGGGAGGTGTACATTTCCTCTTCTAAAACTGCAATGTATGAAGCTGCTTGCGGGTTTTTGTAAATGTGTAGGCAGGCATATAAGACAAGTCAGTAATTGTCACTGCTCCAGCACCAGCTTGCACCATAAGCACAATCAGTCAGAAGTCCTATACCTGCCTTTTTATTGTCAGGTTGACAGAGTAAATTCACACCTCAGTCTGTTGCTTTATCAAACCTGAATATGTGAGAAAGCCTTTTTATAGAACCTAACCCGAAGTTCATAAATTGGTAAGCAACTCAGCTGTTTCACAGATAGTGGAAATCTTAGACTACATATGGTTGTGGTCTTCTTCATCTGGAAAAGCAAATGAAAAAACTAGCAAAAGTACCAGGCGGGATGACAAAGATGGTTGAAGCTGTGGAGTAGCTTCACTGAGAGGGAACATAAGCCAGACTCGGTTGCTTTAGTTTGGAAATGAAGCTGATGAGGACGTGATAGGTACGACCACTTCTGAAAGACACAGAGAAGGCAGAGAAAATCTAGTTACTGCTTCTCAGAACACAAAGTCCAAGGGCATCAGACAGACATAATAGGTGGTTGATTTAAAACACATGGATACAAATAATGGGTACTCTTTGGCCTGGGTAGCTGTGAATACCAACGAGTGATTACACAAATCCGTAGCACTCAAATCCATTAGGACTTCTGAACAAAAAGCTGCTGCTACAACCGCCAGGCAATAAAATCCTTAGGCTGCAGGTAGAACTAAAGAAATGATAAACCAAGGAAGCTATTACAGAGCAACTAATCAGGTATCTGAAAAGTTACTGAGATAATTCAGACCTGGATTCCAAACTTATTTAGGATTTGGGGTTAGGCTCATTATAACTTCAGCTGCAATGTTCAGTTCCATGTAGTTATTTCAACCTCTACATTCAGAGCGCTGTTGTTATGTTTTGGCTTTTTCTTTCATAATTTTGATTATGACTTTTTTTTTTTTTTTTACCAAAAAAAAAAAGTCTCCAGGAGCTCATGACTGATCTAATAAAAGTGTTTGAAAAATCTGTGAGAATTCCGTCTCCACAACAGGATGTGAGACTTTCAAACTTCAGGGTGTACAGTACCATAGCTACACATACTAAAATTACATCAAGTGTTTGTCAACATAAACAAATATGGGGATATTCTTACTGTGTTCTTCTGACCTTTTGCTTCAATGGTAATTGCAAGCTTAATTTCTAGTATTTCTCAGCTTTTGCAGAGGCATTCTAAGAGGCTCAGTTTTAAACAAGATTGAACATGTTCACAGCTGAACTCTAAATGGGTTGTGTATCCCTGTTGAAATGTTCTCCTTAAATGTTTGATCCTTAATGCAGTCTACACTCTGTCCACAGCAAATGTTCCTCCCAGCTGCTGTTCTTGCCATTAACAGAAAGGGGAAGATGAATTAAGGTACTTCCCTATCCCAACATGTTGCTGCCACCCAGTATGCAGTGGCCTATAATAGATTGGATAATTGCCTGCCCATATATTCAGAACTCTTATTGCATGAAAAAAGCATTCACTTTGTTAGAAACATTTTCCTGATCATTTAGTCTTTTTAATTTCCAAACATTCAAATAGGGCTTCCTCCTCTTTTCCATTCTGAAAAACCCTCTCCCAAAGGATAAAAAGATCATGATTTTTTTCATTATTACCCAGTGCTTAGCCATAAGGGAAAGTTTTGTCTTGGAGCGGAAAGAGGGAAAGCAAAAGCCCTAGTGTCATGCTAAATTCAGCCCATTTATCCCTGAATTATAGCAGATCATTCATGGCATTTCCATCTGATGCATTTCAAATTTGTATTCCCTCTTGCCGTTTGTATATTTTGTCACTCTCCATTGCTTGAACAAGTACTAGTAAAATGAAAACTATTTCCAAATACTGCAAATATAATAAAAACCCAAACCAAACCAAAAAAACCCCTGTTTCAGATGACAATGACATACCAATTTTTCTTTCTAGCTTTTTAGATAAAGAGTCAGGCTTGTACCAAACTATATCATTCTGAATAATTCTCAAGGCAAATATCCCAGTTCCTCCTATTCAGTGGCACGTGAAGAAACATCTGTAATTCATTCCAGGCACGAGGTGAAGCTCTGTCATAGAAGATAGTATGCAACATCGGTCTGATAAAGTTTGGCCTATTCTTGATTCAGTTTCACCCAGTAGCTTTTCAGCCATTTTACTTCACTTTTGGCCTTGTGTAAGAATAGCAGATAATTGGCATGAAGTTTTGCAGAAGTTTTTTGTCTATCAGACCAGCCTGTTCACGTGAACCCCTCTGATAATGACTCCCATGAGCATGCCTCTTCGATCCAGATGGCTCTGGGAGAAGTGGACACAATTCACCTAAAATATTCACGTACCAAAAGTTTATTCATCCCTCCCTGAGAATATGGGAGGGTTCTTTCCTCCTCAGATTCCTTCTTTTTCCTTTTGTTCTGCATTTTCTTGTGGTCTTCTGACTTCTACAATGACTAATACTGTTTATTAAGTGAGCTTGTGAGTGTGCATGAAATTACTCAGTGCAAGTTTGCCATTGCAATTGGCCACATTTTTTCTTCTTTGTTTCAGAAAAGCGTTATCTCTTAGCTTTCTGCCACAAGCTTCTTTGAGGTGGGGAAGAAAGGCATGATGAATACTCAATCCATAAAAAATTAAAAGTGGAAAATCAGACATAAACACAAAAAAGAAAAAAACTCTGAAATTTAGTAGAAGCAATTTCCACAGGCTCTGTAGTCGCCAAGATTCCATGGTCAGTGTCTGGGAGAAATGATCAAGGACACTGCACTTCTTGAAGAATGTTGTGGTATTATAACCACGCACTGAATTCAGCAAACCAATATCGCTACCAGACTCCATCAATACCAATCTCTTTTGTGGGAGTTATTCTTCTCTATAGAAATAATTAAACATTCACAGGCCCAGAGCAAGGATAAGCAATTAGGAGGGATATGATGGCCCAGTGGCTAGATCTCTCACCAGGGGATATAGGAGAACAAGGTTCAAAATCCTACTCTGGCATCCATTTAATTATTTATATACCCTAATAGACACTATTTATCTACTTTAATAGCACTAACAAGAGATCTCACTTGGAAAAGTCTTGCTGCAAGTACCTATTAGCATCATTGTGAGAGTACTCCACTGCATCGTGAAAAAGATTCTTTTTTATTCTTAAACTGACTCAGAGACAGAAGCTCATTAGCAATTAGCCATTCTAGTGAGCAGAAGATGGGTGTTCCTCCCCCTTGGGTTTTCTCCCACCAAACAACAATAATATCTTTTATATTTCATTTACTTTCATGAAAAAAAGCAAACTGTTGCCTGCCACTGATGTGGCAAGAAAAGACTTCATCCCAGCTGGTGAGTTTCCTCCGCTCAGTTGATACCTTTTCAGAATGTAGAAGGAAGCCAAGGACTGTTGCAAATAGGCTTTGAAGTCACCTGAAACAGGCATTGCTTGTGGAGCTGTTCAGAAGTGTGGCATCACCTTGTCTCATCTACATCCAGGCAAAACAACCCCAAGAGGAAACGTTCAAGACTTTAAAAGCTCAGGATGAGGATGGCGGGACCAAGAGCTCTAGCCCCAGAATTGAACTTGCGGAAGAGTCTTTGTTACAAATCAGCTTAGCTGAGAAACAATTTTTTGAGGATTACTGAAAGAACAGCTAACAGCGGGATAATTTGATTAGAGACATGGAATTAGATGAAGGAGTGGCTTAAAATAAACTGCTTAGATATTTTAAAGCTATGAGTAATAGGAAAGACTGGGAGAGTGCTTTGGATTTTGATTTTTTTTTTTTTTTTTTTTTTTTGGTTAGATTTTCAAAGAAAGCATTCAGGAGATTTGCTAGTGCTGAAGGCTGTGTGGAGGAGGAAGTCACGCGAGCATGAGCCTAAGGAGCAGGGCAGAGGTAACAAATCCCAAAGGGCTGAAGAGTCTCTTTCATGGGAGAGGGTGCTTGGAGGGACATGGTTTAGGAACAGCCTTGTACACATGGGGTGTTATTCCTGTGTGGACTAGGAAATACTTTTCTTAGTTCTAATGATGTATCGTGGTTGCTGTTTACCTCAGAGGTAAACTGTTGTGAATGCCACTAGAAACTTGCTAGAGAAGTTAAATAGTGAAAATATACATATATCTATCTGCATACATATCAGTGATGGATGTGTCTCTTTGGAATCCAGTTATACCCATATGGTTTCCTATTTATATTATGTTAAGAGCAAGACAAAGTTTGAAAGTGTATTGCTCAATGCATTGTCACCTAGACTTCACCCCAGAACGAATATGGGCAGATAACAAGGTTTCGAGCATATTAGCCTGCAGCCTAACATAGTTTTTGAGCTGCAAGAGTTGCAGTGCTTGAGCTAACAAGAGTGAGAAATGATGCATTTTAGACTCCTGATATAGGATCTCTGAGGATCAGGAACAGAGTTCAAAATGAAAGGATATGTTTATGCTGCAGATTGCTTTTTCTGCTCAGCAAAATATGTGGGCAAAATCTTGAATGGTCTTGAATGCTGTCATAGCTATGGTGTAGGTGTGGTGCAAAAGCTACTTGTTCTTTGCTCACCCCAGCGGGGTTTCTAGTTCTAGTTGTGCCGATGAAGCACAACACACTTGTAGTGATGCAGTGCAGGAAAGCGCAGAAAACTGCTGGTTTGTAACTACATGCATAGGACCACCATGCATGGATGGGACTTCAATCAGACACTCCTTGTCCAGCCAAGTGCAGCTCTGTTGCACAACACCAAACTGCTGCATTATCCCAGGACTGCATCTGAGCCTGTCTGGGCTGTTGTTGACAGGGAGATTACAGAGGTTTCAACCTCTGCCCACCAGCAGATACATACTTCCCTACCTGTACTGCCCCAGGACTTCATTTGCAATGAGCCTTTGGCTCAGACCTCACAGAGGGGAGGTGCTGAGCACCTACTGATTCTTTTGACTTCTTGGAATTCAAAGGCATTCATCACCACTAGGAATTACACAACAGCTAGCAAGCCCTGAAAGCTTAAAAGAGGAAACACTGAATGAGATCTATTTCTCTGTTACGTCTTTGCTATAGGTGTGCATGTCAGACCAAGTGCAGGTTTGCTGTACAATTAGTGACTCAAAACCACAGTTAGTTTTCAGAAGTCCTCCACTACATACTTGTCAGATCTCTGCTCACTCACTACACTCAGAATTCATTATCCATAATACAGACAACGCTTCCACTTGACATTTCATCTCAAAGGAAAAAGTTCACATTTCAAAGTCCGTGACTAAGAAATTCTATTAGGCACTTCAAAGCTGTAACTCATTGAGGTTCCTTACCATTATATCTAGAGTAATCTGGACAAGAAAGTAGATAATGAAAGTTGTTTCTTTATTATGGCCATTCTGTTCTGTAGGCCTCACTAGGCCTTGAGTATACCAGTCCTCATCACAACATCAAGTCAAAATGCTTGTTTTCTGACTATGGACCATGACTCTACAACTGTGCAGGCAACAGTGATCTGCAGTACCATCAGACA
This sequence comes from Strigops habroptila, assembly GCF_004027225.2. Lineage (NCBI taxonomy): Eukaryota > Metazoa > Chordata > Aves > Psittaciformes > Psittacidae > Strigops > Strigops habroptila. The sequence goes on along the minus strand of NC_044302.2, from coordinate 78,261,450 downwards.
TCACTGTTCTGCAGTCCCATTGAGACTCTACCTCGACCTCATGAGAATGACAGCACACACCTACACTTAAATGAAAGCATGAGAGATACTTCGAACAATTTTTAATGCAAGATCTTATTTATTTTTTCTGGAAAAGAACTGTACTCCTACTGTTCATTACTATATGTAATTGCCCCCACTCTTGGATCTGTACAGCATCAGATAGCAGATAGCCCGCTTAATCTCCTGAAAATCAAGGGAGAACCAATACTTCCTCATGGAGAGTCTGAAGATTGTTAAATGCCCCTGTCAGATGTTCAGCAGATTGATAATCAAAATAATAATCCTTCCCTCCATCTTTAGTTTCAGAAATAGCCTCATAAGCAATGAGAAGTATGCATTAACAAACAAATAAAACCAATACTATAAGAACTGCTCTCTCAAGTCACTAGTCTGCCTTCAACTGCTGCTTTTTTTCTCTGAACCTGATCTTTTGATGAACTACTCAGAAGGACTGAGCCGGTTACTGGGAGAACCAGCTCACTGAGAAAGAGACTGAGGTTTTCAGATTAGGAGCAGAAAAGCACCCAGAAGCTTTGAAGACTTTTTTCTATGTACATTTTTGTATGACTATGCTTGTCTTTTTGCCAACTTTCCGATTTTTCCCTTTCAACACAGCCAACAACTTCTAGGCTGGATTACTTTATCTTGCAACTGTAGCAAATCTGAAGGGCCTAATTCTGGTAGGCAGGAAAAATGGGTACCCCAATTGGGTACCAGTTGGGTACCCCAGTGACATTTCTGACTGTACTCTTCATTTCAGGTGCCTCAAGACCTCACGTCTTTAATAGCTCCTACAAGGGGTACTTGATGTTCCTGAAGAGCTTCTTAACCTTCACTAGACATAGGGCTGTGCTGTGCTTTTGGAGGGAAGGGATGCATTTTGGCATAGTTTTTTGATGGTTCTGGGACCAGTAGAACTGGGGGACACACTCCCCCCACCTCCTCTGAGCTGCTTGAACCAGCAGAATTATTCTGAATCTTCTGGGGTGTGGAACTTGGAAATTAGGAAATCAAAATCAGCTAAGATTTAACTAATCCAAACTCAGAAAAATCATGTTTGATTTATTTAGCGAGACATATATATTTTTTTAAGGCGCGTCTTTCCATACGAATTTGTCTGCATCAATCTCCAGGAAGGTCACAGTATTAAGAGCTTTTCACTAATTTCTTCTTTATGGTATAAATCCAAGAGAATGTTGAAGAGGATTACATATGTTCAATAATTAAGGTTCAGCTCTTAGAAACATTTTGTTCATATGGTTAACTGAATGTAATGAACTCTCTATTGTATACATGTATTTGTAAAAATCAGAAATATGTTCTAATTTATGTATGTAGTATATGCACTGTCGATGACACAACACATTTCCTTTATGTAATTTCGCTGGAGTGCAATGTGACAGAATCTGGGCTGCTCCTCAAAAAAACTAAAAGACAGTTAGACATCTCTGGGATGGCCTTAGTTGCCATAAGGTCAGTCTATGCCATATAACATACCATGCATGCAGGTGATCCTGCTGGTCTTTTTTCCCTTGCTGTGCTGATATCAATGTCTCAATTTGCAGTTTCAGTAAAGATGAGAGCCCACAGATCAAAACTCCCAGATTTCCAGAACCAGACAGTCAGAAGGTTCTGGAAGGTCAAAAGTTAACCAAAAGACTAAATGTTCCTAAGTACGGGGAGTCCACACACACCAGACATCACAGTTCTGAAATTCTCTCTTCCTCTTTAGATTGCATAGAAATACAACTCAGTGCAAATTAGCACTTCTCTCAGATAAGATAACACTCCTTTGAGAGCAGAGATACTGTGTCAAGGAGTTAGCTGTTCGGAATCCAAATGTTCTTCCCAAGACCTTCCAGGGATTTCAATCTTTCCAAACCTGTTTGGAGAATACAGGTATTTCATTAACCTTTGCTTGTTCTGCTGAAGACAAAATGCAACTCAGAAAGAAGCTGGTTTTATCCTCACTTGAAGATTAGGGCATTATCTGGAGCAACCCTGAGCTCTGTCACTGCCCAGGTCCACTTTAGCCAAGTGCTTTGCTCAGTACATCTGGAAAACTTTCCTCAGAAATAACCTAATAAAAAATTTGTTGCTTGTTCTCCTGCTCCATTAAAGTAGTGGTTATCCACCTCCAAAGTCTTGGCCTTGGAGCTCTTCTGATCCCCACCCTCAGTCTTTAATTGCAATTCGTGCAGCAAAGGTTCAGAGACAGAATGGGCTACATTATTCAATTGATGGGCTTCATCACCCATTTTCCCAAACAGCTTTTACAGTAACTGGTTTCACTTGCATAGTAAAAGCTAAAATAAAAGGTTGCATTTATAGCTCATTGCATCACCAACCACAGCAGCAGGCCCCATTAACAGCCACCTAGCTCAGGGAGAGCTGCAGTCCCGAATGCAAATCAGTTAAATGGGAAGGACTGGCATCTAATGCTAGATAAAATTATTTGACATAGTCGAGGTCACAATTGCCTGTCTGTTTTTGAAAGATACTGCTATCAAATTTAAAAGATGTAAAAGGTCAAGCGTATCATTTTAGGAAATACAAGGTTAAGCGGAGAACAAGAGAAGGTGATTTAGCCTCATGCTCCTTAGTTTATGATATCCATAGATTATTCTTTCATTAACTCACAGAACAGATGAGAAAGAACAATACCTCTTTGTTTTCCCCTTACACCTGTCTCTACTGCATAGACTCCACAGGCTATAATCCAGCTTCAAGTAAAGTAACTTCACATGCTTCTGGTAGGAACAGAATTTTATAGACCTCTGTGTTGGTGGGGAGCAACATTTAGAGATTTCTCACTGGGAATGAGTCACCAGTGGAAATCTTTTTCCCTAGATACCTGGAGCTTGGTTTGAACCATTATCAGACAACAATGCCAATGTCAGATTTCAAGTGCGGAACAGCAGCTAATCTCTTGTGAGGGAATTATAGTAGTTGCAAAAACAGGGAGCCACCAAGTGAGACTAGAGTGCTTCTCACAAGTAGGGAACCAGAAAATTATTCTCTTACATATTCCACTTTTCAGTGTGAAATGGAAGGCTGAAAACCTGTCTATAGAAGTATTTCCTTTGAATGAGATCAAAATTTAAGCTGCTTTTCAGCAAGTCTCATACAACATGCTTTCTGAGACATGGTTTTGTCTGTGTTCTTTTCTTTTTTAAGTATTAAGATTCAAAATCATCCATGCAGTTCATATTTGCTCTATTTTGGGGAAAAATCAAAACATGAACAACAGAACAGTAGCTGCACCTGTCGGAAAATTAGGCCATCAGAAAAAAAACAACATTCCTTTTTCAGAGATGTCTTGTGATAGGGACAGTCTGATAATCTGATTTACATTCTTATCTGTAGCAACATGATTTACACATTTTTCCTCTGACTTGAGTTTCCTAGCATGTTTTACATTTATCTGGCTGGATCTCTGCTGAGATACTGATTGAAGTACCTCAGCACTGTCCCTTGGGTTTAGCCTGTTGGAGGATCAGCTAGCTTCTAGGAAACCCATGAGGCCCCACCTTGTCTTCAGTGGCATCTTGAATCAATTCCCACTAGTGATGGAGCCCTGATCTTTACAACATGATGGCTGTTCTCTGATATGTGCTGATCACAGAGCCTGCGTTGGTGTGTTCAGGACGTGTTGTGTGCTCACAGCTGGATGGGAACAAGCTATCATAGCACATTAACAGTGATCAGCAGGACATAGTTTAGATGCTTTCAAAAGACCCCACTCGAGAGCATGCGGCCCCTCTGTTTCACTAGCATCCTTCAACCCAATCAGATAAGCAAAAAATAAACTTTAAAAATTATATACAAATGCAATTAAAAAATCAGCATGCAAACCAGAAAGTAAGTCAAGTTTTACTCACAAAAGAAAAAAGTATCTGAGTTCTGAAACATTTGACTATTACCATTAATTTTACCTGATACGCTTTCAGGTATTTTGCTAATGGATAGCTACAGAAAATGTCCCAAGACAGAGTTGTAGATGTACCCCTCAGTGAAGGAATTGCTTTGTCCTGAACTCTTGCATTGTTTCTCCACATCATAAAGCTCCAGAGTGTAAAATCATGAAACCTGTAGATATCTGTAATCCAATAAAATAGGCAGAGCTTCTTTTAAGAGCATTGCCTTGAACTAGAAATGTTTCAACATGAAGTGCAGTAAGGGCTTGTAATGGCAGCTCTTTCCTTTTCCTTCAAAAAATCCAGAGACTCCTTTACATAACAAATAGTTCAGTTTCACTCTAGTAAAGCAATCTGCTGTGCATTGGCTTCTATATTTCTGTTACAATAACTAAAACAGCTGCATGAGGCAAAAGAAAGAATTGTTCTGGCTTTGTCTTGTTCAAAACAGATACAAAAAAAAATTGCTATGAAAATCATCCCTCAATGCCTGATAAAAATAGAAGTGCAATTTATGCTCCCAAATACTACCTTTATCTTAAGGCTCTTAAGGAGCATTTTCAGTAATAATGGCTGATTTAGATGGATTCCCAGGGTGCTGGATCATTGCCGATGACATTAATGGTTTAAGGCTCCCTGAATTTTGATTGATTGCTGTAATCTGCAGAAACTATCTCAGGACATAGATTTATTATTATTAAGCCTATAAAATGGTGTCAGGGTCAAAGCAAGCTGATGATTTGTGTTGTGATGCAAACATTGCACAGGAGAAGATGAAATCTTTTAATAAACGTGAAATTCAGGAGAGAACAGTGCTTCATCTTGTTCAAAGAATCTGTGGCCAACCAATACAGATTAAAGCAGCAGGGAAGGTGTATTTAGGCTAAGGTTGCAATGCAAAAAATAACCTTCCACAGCATGCTGAGTTCATTCCATGCTATTCCACCCAGTGATTGAGATCTTCCAAGGTGTTTCACTAAAAGTTCAGCCTTACCTCCTCTTCATAATTCTCTATCAGTACAATCTGATCTGGTATTCTCGATTTCATGAAACATTGTGGACCTAAATCCATGTAAGAGGACAGAAAATTTAAAAATTATTTTTCTTGGTGATTTTTTCCCCATACGACTCCTAGTTAAAGAAGAGGGAAATGGAACTGCACTCTGACTCCATCAGAATATAATTGAAGAGGCCATAACTGAATCTGGATATCATTGGGATTTTTCCTAACTTTGTGTGTGATCACAAGCAGTATCAGAGCAGCCAGTTTCTTGTACAAAGGAGAAATACAGGATTATAGCAAAGCAATTTACAGCATTGCATGGAAAAATGCAAAACTATCTTTGATTGCATTTGTCCTTGTGACTGGATAAAAAGGAAATTGTCAGATCCAAGAATAGTAGTACGGTCAAGAAGAATGGGAGACTTACTCTCAAAAATGAAGTGTCACATGGATGCTTTGCCTTAGCCCAGCCTGTGTACTGGTGAGCTAATAGGTTATTTACGCAACTGAATACCTGCAGGCAAGAGTTTATTTTCTGCAGCTGACATCTACTGAAGCACTGAGAGGTGCACAAAATTTGATAATTCACTTAATCCTCTTTGTTCTGATCAATTAATGACTTGAATAAGAGACTACCAGTAAGCTCCAAAAACCATGATGTTTATTTCAGGCTGGCACAGTTCTACTTCCTTGTGTTCTACTATGTCGAAAACCACTGCCATCTTGCTATAACTTTTTATGTTATTATTGAACACAGTCCACCATGATAAATAAGGTGCAAAATCAGAAGGAAAATGCTATTTTAGTCTCTATAAGCCCACAAAAGTAATTTTAAAAGTAGAAGTAACTAAAGAAATATGATACAGGAAAAATCAGTAAAGTGCCTGGGTTTTCCAGTGGCCATACTGTTCCACAGTAGATTGTGCTTTTATGTAAATATTTGCAACTGCTACATTTCACCTCATTAGACAGCGTTCACTGGAGTTGGGTCAGGCTAGTGGAGGGGTAGGGGGAAAAGAAACAGGCAGGGCAAGGAGCACAAGGGCTGCCACAACACGATATGGATGTGATCAAAACCCAGTGCCTGCACAACACATAAGCAACCAACAAGAATACGAAGCTGTGCCAGTGCACAAGGTTTAATAAATGGCCATGTCAGGAGGCTGCAAAGATGTCTCCTATTCCTGGAAATGTAGCTGCTGAGCAAGAAGCCCTGGAAGATTAAATCATGTTTGATAATGGGGGTCACAGAGGGAGAGTGGAGAGAGGAAAGGAAGGGAACTCATGTCTCGGTGGGACTTAAAGGAACCTTTTGCATCAGTTGTCACAGTTCAGATGCCAGAAGAAATGGGAACCTGTCAAGAATGACCATAAGTACTTTCAAGCCCTGATCACCGAAAAGGTGTTATACAAAACTGATGAATTGTGAGAAAAAAAACACCGTTTGTTGAGTATGTAAACTTCTGAGAGGCTATTTCAAATGGTAAAATTCTTCCAAGTCAAAATGTTTCTGAACTTTCTTGGTTAGCCTAGTATCTGTTGCATTACGTGTAAGAGTCTATCTAGAGGTTGTCCTTCATGCCCTGAAAGCAGCCAAAATTAACTGCTCCGCCCAAAGGCAATGAAGACTTTATTTGGGGCAACCCCTATATACGTGGTGCTGATTCTTTCAATTTACTGTAATATGCTAGAGTCAGGCTGCAGTCCCTGGCAGCATAATGCTCAGGAGTACATGTAGATAACAAGCAGTTTGTCTGTGGGAGTTCAGCCCTGCGTCTTTGGCCACATTTGGGAGGCCTGCCCATAAAATCTTCAGTAGAGTGGAGAAATAAAAAATATACGTACATGTAAGTGTGCACGATTTTCTAGTTATGTACGTGTAGAGTTATGTATAAAAACTATATGACTTTAAACCATCTATGCAACTGTAACCTACATTTATAAATACAGCTACAGAACTGTAAAACTACAGATATAAACACATACACACACACTTGCTTTTTCTTGTATAAACTCAAAAATTACCCTGACAAATGCTCTGACCCGATGAATTCTAAAACATTTCCAGAGGCTCCAGATAGCTGCAGGACCAGCTGGAACTTTCTAGAAGCTTGTTTCTTCCCTTTCTTTGCTCTCCGGTACTATGCCGAACCTGTGCAGACCTTATCGGTGTTTTTCATTTGCTGCCTTCCTACTTGACATGTTATGGGCCATCATAATTTCTGCAATAAGCAAAACATTACCTAAGTAAATACCCCCACTCTGCTCTTAGTTCACCCCTCTGCATTACAGCCAGATGAAGGGATCTGCTTATGACCGTAGATGAACTTGGTAGCACAGCATTGAACAGATGCCAGATCTTTTGAGTCACAACCCAACTAAATAACTGTTTTGGCAATTTAGCTCAATTCAAAAACCGTTCAGCATTGCTGATAAGATTCCTGAAGAATGTTTGGAAGCAAAAGGTAGTATTTGCAAAATTGAAATGCATTCCCAAGGTTGCATTCCCAAGGTTACATTCCCAGCCTCATGAGAAGGAAAGGCAAAGCAAGAAGGCTGCAATTATATATTTATACATATATTTATATATAAATATATATTTAAGGAGAAGGATGAGCCCAAACCTGTATTCCTTCTAGTGTCTGATGGCTGTGATCTCTACATGGGGCATACGTGGGGCACCCCTTGTGTCACCTCCCAGCAGTACCAACCCACACTATATCACAGCAATCTGGAGGCACTGCGGTGTGGAGGAGTTAGAACTGATTTGCTCTCAGTGACAGAGAGACAGCTCTAAAAACAGCTCCTGAAATCCGTGGATGAGCAGGACTGTCTATAAGTGGATGACTCCCTCCTCAAAAGACACAAAGGCTTTCCAGTAAACGAGTCATACAGCTTCCAAAAGAGACTCAAACAAGAATATCTTCAAATTTACCATACCTTTCTCTACTGTATGCCTTCTTTGCCATTTTTGTGTATTAATTTCAGGTTATGGAAGAAAGCTAGAGCTTAAGTTTGAGAATCTTCTAAGAAAGGAACCTGTCCCTGGCTCCCAAAATCATGTGTAAGGCACACATGCAGGGTGACCTAGCCAGCCAAGAGCAGACTTACCCTGGGGCACAGGACCCACTGCAGGATACCCCTTCCCTACAGGACTGGATCTGAGCTGTGCAAGGCAAAGTAGTTCACGTTCCTCTAAAACAGAGCAGAGGCATCGCTGTCCAGAGCTGCAGGTAAGCATTGTATTCATTTTATTTGCCTTCAATTAAGGGGGAATCAAGCTCCTAAGGGTGGACATCAGCCTTCCTCCCTACAATGCCTGGACCCCTGCACCTTCCTCCTAAGGCAGCTGGGGAACAAGTGACATGTTAAAAACTACTGGTCTATGAAACAAGTGTTTAACAGGAAGACGGGCACAGAGCAAGGAGTGGGGAGGCTGAGAAGCAGCGGAGCTATTATCAGTCACCCACCCTTATCTTTTATATATGAAGAAGCTTTGGTACCAGACCCAAAATATTCTGGTAAGAAAATTAAAAATCTCATCACTGTTTATGAAGGGACCTACATAGTGAATGAGCCATTCTATGTGGTCTACAGCAATAAAGGAAACACATCTGGAGCAGAGCTGTGATAATGAAGGGTGGACTAACAGGCACTATGCCAACTGCAACGGCATGCGGAGAGCCTCAAGCATGATCTGGACCTTAAGAGGTGGTTTTGGGTGAGTTGTGCCCTCAGAGAGGTACACACAAGTCTAGCAGGCCCAGGGATCAGACCAAGAGCAGAGCTTTGTCTTCCTTTCCGTCTCTCAGAAGAAGCAACCTGCCTTGGGTGCCCTGGTTTACAGGCAGAAAGTCTGACAGGTTTACTGTGATTGCACTTTACGGAAAAGTTAAATGGGGTAGAAAGCAAACCTTTCCCAAACAGTACAAAAAGGAGCTGAATTTTAATGCTGTGCCTTTTTTCTGACCAAGCTCACCCTGACTGTTTCCTAGCACCAGAAAGGTAGGGCGCTCACTGGACAGCAATCCTCTTTCCATGCAGTATCTGAAGATAAATAAATTAGCCAGTGAGTAAGGCAGTTCCTGCTTTCCTTTGCTGGAGTGAAAGGACACAATCATTTAACAGCTCCCTACACTTCAGATCAAACTTGCCAAAACACTTTTGCCTCACAGATAAAGTTACATCTGCTTTACTTGGTCTATGCTCAGAGTGCTCTGAGTAAAATTCAAGGAGAATTGAACTGGCTCTATTCAGGCCAAAATGAGGTATGTTTTAATTGTACGTGAAAACAATCAACAAGTTTTCTAATAAAGGTTCAGTGCAAGTCATGTGGTTGTTTCAGAGTCACATCTGAATTCCTTCTTTGTGTAATGTAATCTGTGTCAAGTGCCCTTGGGCAGGAAGCCACTGTAAGCAAGTTTACTAGTTTACCTTATTCCTTTATCAAAATTCCTTACCTAACTAACCAGTTCTGCATTTACTTGAAGATCTGTGAAGAAATATAAAATGGGCTACAAGAATAAGCTGACCTGCTAATCATCCAGGTGGAAAGAACAATTCATGGTTAATAACTTCTCCAATTAAGTCAGCTTATTTGCCTGCTTCCAGAATATCCATAAGCAGACCACGATTCCCCCTCATTTATTCTTTATTTGCATTTTACCAATGAGTACGTTGCAAGACTGATTATACCCTATGACCTACTCCCCCCTTCCTTCTCCTGCCCTTTAAATGGCTCTTCTTTCCCTGAGAGTCTCTCCCCCTCTCCTACCCCCATTGGCTCCCCTTTGCACACTGAAATTCCCCTTCTTATATTTTAGTGAGAGCCTTCAGTAGCTGGCAGCTACTGGCCTCAGGGCATTCTTTTTCCCCTCCTTTCTGACTGAATGGTCCATAGTGAGGGCAGAAGAGAGACTGGAGTAGCCCTGAGGTAGCTGTAATGAATAATTACAGCATCTAAAAAAATTTGTGTGTAAGGCCACACAGGCTTCTTGCTCAAAGAGCCTTTCCTGAGTGCAAGTTCTGTTTAACTGAGTAAAGTCCTGACAGTCAGCATCCCCCTCTTCTTTCTCCATGAGACCAGACACTTTCCTGAAGGATACGTCTCATTTAGAAGGGTGTCAGTGGGAGCTTCCTGACTGATGTAACCCAGAAAATGATGCTAGCAGACAAACTTCTGAGCCCAGTCAGACCTCTGCAACAGTTAATCCATGCAGAAGTACCCCTTCATGTCCATGCAGGACCACCTCCATGCCAGGATGACAGCAAAAAGCTCTGGAAGCCTTTTCCTTCCTTTTTCCCAAATGTCAGGGTGATCCATTTAAAGTATTACAGCTGTATACTACAGATTGCTCTGGAATTTTCTGTCATTGCTGCTGTCAGTGGCACAAAATAAATAAGAGTGTGTAGTATGTGAGCCCACTGTCACCACCTTGTCTTATCTTCCTGCCGAAGAAAGGAAGTTAGGAGCCTTCTGCTCCAGGAACCTACATCCCAAATCTGCTGCCTCCCATAGACTTGTTGTGCATACAAATTTTCATTGAAGGTGTGTAAAATGAATACCCATAGGAAAAATGCTATTGTGTTCCCTTTAAGCTGCAGTACTATCCAGAATTAATAGTACCATTCATTACAATGCTTGTATCACCCCAGAAAGCAAAGAATGCTGTATGGCACCTGGCATATGAAATCAGTGCTACGTGCTTGGCCCAGTGGAAACAGAGAAGTGCACAAGTAGTGCAAGGGCAAATGGATAGTCAAATAGACAGACAGACTTACTTTCAATGTATCTGAGACTTGTTTCAAGATTGTTCATTTCAAGATGTTCATTTGTACCTGTTCTAATAGACTTGTCCCATAGGACTACACAGCAAAGATTGGTGCAGCAAATAACTGAGCTGAAGAAACCTATCAATCAATAAAATAAATTTTATTGTGATATAGAAATCACAGAAATCTATATAGAAATATAGAAATTGTGATGCTAAGAAAGAAGAGATTTCACTAGCTGGTGAAGATTTGCACTGGGGATAGATCCACCTTCACATATATGCCAGGTTTTAAATTTCCCTGCCTAAAATGCAGCCAACCTGAAATTGGAGTCTATTAGTAAGAACCATCACATACACTTGCGTAACTGTCCTCTGTCCCATTCACTGCACTTTTTTTCCCTGCTCTGTTTCCATGGAAATGGGAGTGAGAAGGTCAGGCATATGGTATAGGCAATTGTTTTAAAGATGCTTGAAAGGCTTTGCTGTTCCCTGATTTGATTTTTTTCTGAGAATGGAAGTGGGAATGAAAGCTAGACACTTTTTGTTACCTTTTGGTGGTATTTAATTTGAATTTGTAATCCCAGGAAGCCAGGAAAGGCCATTTTACTTCCTTCTATACCTAGGAAGAAGATTCTTCTTGGGGAAACGTGATGTGATGGGCAGCCCTGGGGTCTATTTCTGAACATGTTATCATGGTCCTGTCATGTCACATGCTATGTGACACTGCTATGCAGTTGCTAAAAGGCCCAGTCTGAGACAAGGGCTCTGTAAGTACATGAGAAGGGAGCTTCAAGACTAAGAAGTCTGATTGCCCATTATGAAATGGCACTACTATTTACCTTGGGAATGTTTTGATGCCAACTACAGTCATGTTTGGAAAGTACTTTGAGATCCACCATGGGAAATGGCTCTAGATAGAAAGCATTTGCCTTGTTGCTACTACTAAGCAGAAGAAAGATAAAGGTATTAGACTGCTCTCCTTTGATGATTTTCTCCGGTTTTATTGTTATGCTGCTAACCTCCATTTCCATGGAAACAGGGCTAGAGAGGCAGTTTGTAGCCATGTGCAAGCTATAGTTAGTTGGGAATGACACATGTAAATTTTAGCTGCTGGATGTTGGCTGATATCTGTAAAAATTAAGTCACAATACAAGAGGAATGACAAGAGGAAAAGCGATGGACACAGGAAAGGAGACACAGAGATTTCAGAGCCAGTGAGCACTCTGCCTTCCTACTAATTGTTATGGACATTTTGTACTTTCTCTCTACGTAATTACCTTCATTTGCCAGGCCTGTACTTGGACCTGGCCGCCTTTCTGTTACGTCTGTTACAGTCAAGTAATGTTTTGTGCCATGGTGCCTGAAGACCCCAGAAAAACTGAGGCCCTCCTGTGCTAGAACCATGCAGGCCTGGAGCAAGAATTTTTCTATAGTGGGAAGGAGAAAAAAGCCCAGGAAAGGTAAAATGATTTGTCTGGTTTCACACACAGAGGGTGGTATTTGAGACAAAAATGGTCTTTATCCAGAGCTCATTGCACAGCTCCTCTCAGCCTGCTTACTGTTTGCTATGCTAGCACTGAGGGAGAAGTGCATTTGCCACCTCTTTCTCCAATGCTTTCTATGCTCTTCCTGAACCTGGGATTCCTTCCAGGAACTGGCTTTCTTGCCTACATATCAACTTAAGTTGCTCTTCTAAACCCCAGGCCTACACCACTCCATAGACCATTTCTTCATTAGCTCTTTTACTTGTGTGGCTGTGTTCCTCCCTCCAGCACTGCTCAGACTGGCTTGCTAACCCACTATGAAAGAGCCATCTTTCCCGCTTCCAAGTGCATGCTAAACCCCCACCCGTCTGCCAAAGCCACTTGTAGTCCTGCAGAGAAAAGTCTTTCTTCTTGTGAATTTATTTTTTCTTAGAGGCTCCTGATCGAACTGATTCGTCCTATTAATAGCAGTGAGGCATTGCAATAACAGGGCAATTCTCTAATCTCCAACTGCCAGTTATGGATATTTTACCTTTGAATTGCTCAGTTCCACCTTCCCACTGAATTCTGTGAACAGTCACCCTCTTTGTTATCAAAGATGTCTGTGTTTTCTTCTTTGCTATCATGTAGGGGTCATAAGTCTTTGCTATCATGTAGACACCACTATATAAAAAAGGAAATTCATAATGGAATTATTACATTTTAATTACTTAATTTTAAATAAGGTCTTCAGTCTAAAGCATATGATATTGTATGAACAAATCTTCTATTTTTCACTAGGCAACAGGCACGTCAACTTATTGACAGATAGTGGTTATTGAGGAAGGTATTCGGCACTGGTTACACTGGGTCACAGAGGTACAAGACCTTTAACTCACCTGCACTGCTGGAAACAAAGTGCTGTTGCAGGGAGAGAAGACACAGGATAACCAGCCCAAAAGCAAGTCTCCTGAAGAAGGACTGAGTTGATCTTTCTGGTGATGTGAGAAAGGACTATATGTGGGCCAAGTAGAAGGGGTGAATTATGTATTGGAGGCTTTAGTGCATATGCTAAAGGCTTGATCAAGGCCAAGGGAGCTGAGCTATGAAGTGTTGCATTACCACAGCTAACTAGAGCCTCTGCTACAAAAGTACAGGTGCAGCAGGAGAAGGGGCATTACTGTGAAAGTCATTCTTTAGTGAAAGGTGTATTAAAGTCTGTGTTCATGGGGAAAAACACAAACTCATGGACTGTCATTAGTGTGCTGTTCAGCTTTTCTGTTTGGATACTCTCAAGCCTACGTAAGATCCAAATCTCCTTTATGATTTGTGTGTGTGTCCCATTATTTTTATATTGAACTCTCTGGGTCTATGTATGACTCTTTTCAGTCTGAGAATAGGAAGACTGAGGCACCCTAAGTATCCAGCAAACCCAAGAAGTTGTTGTTCTGTAACTACGTGAACACGTAGGTAACCAACCTTCCTCTGGTTGGTATTCATAATGTTGGAGCAGGCAGCATAAAATCTCCTAACAGCAGATAAGCTAAGAACCTCGCACATCAATGCATCATACTAAAGAATTCATTTGATTTATCACAGGACAATTCTAGTGTGCTAGATTTTTCCTTTTTTTCTTTTTCTTTTCCCATTTTTGTTGTTGTTGCTGTTATTTATTTAGTGCACCAGGGCTCTTTTAATCATTTGATGTTCTTCTTTATGTACTTTCCAGTAAGAAGAGAAGCACAGAGACATTTAGGGATTTTTATACTACAGGGAGAATGAATGAAGGGATGTAAATTCATTTTATGATATAGCACTATTCACTTTGTACCTTAAAACTCAGCGGAGTAGCACTTCTTTTCTGTGTGTTAACCTCTTCTTCCATCTTCCACCTACCACATACCCCTTCATTGCTTCACAGCTGAAGTATACCTTGAGGGAATGTTGCCCCCTCCTTAGAGCATCTAAAAGCTGGCAGGGAATTATAGTTAAATACCAATGAGGACTGCTATCACTGGAGTGCAAGCTGTCCCAAAACCATTCCCGCAGGAAAAATCAGGTTTAAATATTGAAAATGAAAATAAAACAGAAGGCACAAAAAAGACTATTAGATTCAGACATCCTCCAAATGTTCCCCAAATCCTCCATCATGGATATGTCAAAGACAGGGATATGTCTCAGTTCTCGCTGAGTAGCAGTTAAATTCCTTCCCACACTTCAGACTGTCCCAACCTCTACATCCACTTGTCAGCCCTCCGTGCTCCCCAGTCTCTCCAGAAATCAGCTTTGCACAGTGTCAGGGACTGGCAGACGCATGTGTCAGGCATCTCTGACACTGAAGCAGCCCTTTCCATGTGGGAGCAACCACACTGAAAGCACACAAGAGGATGTGTTTCCCCTTCCAGATTTCAGGATGTTAACAGAGTCAGGCATCAAAGAAGTGCTGAAGGAGATCAGAGTCACCACATGCAAGCCAAACCCATTGCAACCACAGCTAATGAAAAATACCTATGAGCACCATTACTAAGAGAGTTTGTCAAAACTGCCATGAAGAAGGTGGCTCACTAGTTCTCCTAAACCAGAGCCTGGACTCTCCTGGGAACACATCTTGGACCAGACTGATCCTATATATTAGGCTTGGTTCCAAAGCACTTCTGGATAATGGAATTAGGAAGTAACCAGATAAATATTTTCTTTTAAACCTTTTGACCACCAGGGAAGCCCCTGAGAATAACTCACGGTATTGCAATATGTTTGGTAACACAGTTTAGCAACTATTTCTAGTCTATATAAAAACACCTGCGCTTGCTAATGGGATTTGATACTCACCTCAGTTCAAAAATCGTTTAAGGCATTGAAGAAGAAACTTTTGACAGAGATTAATTCTGATTAACACTAAAATAACAGGAAGAGGGTGAACTCTGAGCAAGGACCAAATGGAAGTAATAAAAGATACCTGAGTGACAAACACTTTAGAAAACCCAAAACCTGACGACATGCCCCTATATCAAAGGAGTTTGCTCCTGCAGTATTGTAAGAGATTATAGTTCAGCAGGGCATCTGGATCCTCCAGGCTGTTTTGCCTAAGCGTTGATGAGCATTACATTCAGCTGAAGAGCTGCAAATGCTTAGCTTCTAATGGCAACCCCAAAATGCATTTAACACCCCACATCTGGAAGCAGGAAAAGAGAAACAATCCTATGGCAGCCTACAAGAGACTTCTATTTCACTTGTGGCAACTGTTCTTCACTGTTTCACCACACAGCAAATGTGCCGCAGGGTGGCAAAGGAAAAGGTTCTGGGAAATGTAGATGACTCAATCATTTTGTGTATGCCTAATGTAGATGACTTCATCCCCCAAAATAACTGAACCCAGAAGAAACTTTTAGCAAGCAAAGAAGGCTCCTGAATACAGCAATTACAAGACAAATGACATTACATTTAACAGATGAGTTACTTCTTTTGTGCTTCCTTAAAATCTTTTCCATTATAGTCCCAAGACTAGGAGAACCTACAGGAAGTTTTAAGAGGGAAGAAAACCCTCTTAAACCCTCTTTCCTCTAGGAAAGTTATACTTTCTTGGGATGATTTTCTACTAATTGTTCCAATGGCACAACAGTATAACATTGCACTTCTTTTACTAGCTTGGGACCTTGACCAATTTTCTTTTTCTTACACTGTAGAAATCACCAGGACTCAGGGGTATATGTGTGAATAAAACACATTACTTGCAATAGAGCCATGTCAAAATGTTTTCCTTCTTAGCACACTCCATGAGAAATGAAAGCAAAACACAAAGGGGAGAGCATGTCCCAGAAATGGTAGGGCCATTGCTGTTACCTCACATGCCAGTGGAGCCTCAGACTAGGACCTTTCGTAGCCAAACTAGCCTTCATTACTCTTGCTATGGCCTCTTCTGAATGTGAGTCTATCCTCTGGGCAGTTTACACACCCTAGAAATGAACGCTCTCTCTTTGCGGTGGAAGGAGGTAAAACAGTGATCCTCTTGCAATTCTCTCATTCCTCGCCTACTTCTGATCTGAATAGCTAAGTTTGCAAAGAGATTTCCACAGCATCTGGGGAGCAGTCAGGGGCATAGTTATGTGCACAGAGCCAGAAAGAGCTTCTTGCAGCTCCCCACACTGTAATCTGGCTCCTTGATCTACTCCCACTGTATACTGGATAACCGTCCTGATTTTGTTCTCTTAGGAGTCCAGGAGAGTTGCTATGAGTTTCAAAGACTGGAGTTTCTCGACCAGAAATGGCACTGCTCTCTCTTCCTCAGAAATAATAGAGAAGGGGGAGAAAAACAAGAATGAGAAGGGAAGAGAAACCCAGAATACCAAGTAAAAGGCAGGGGGTCAATATGCAAGGCCCAAAGCTATCATTCTTTGCTGTGAAAATTAGGTATCTATCACCACTCAGATATAAAGGGCTTAGCACAGTTCTGGCCAGCTCAACCAAGGAAAACACTGGTGTCCCTGCAAACATTCCCTGTCTCCTTTCTGTCTGGCAGGTGATGCTTTCCTCTGGAAAGTGCTCTGGTTCCCTGGTGCCATTCCATATGCTGACACTTCCCTGAAGGCCTAACTGCTTCTGTGACCTCCATAGCCTCCTTGACCCAGCATGCTCACTCCTTGTGCTTACAGTGCAGCTAGCAGCAGAACTAGAAAAAAGTTGGATCCAGGAAATTCTAGGAAGCTTTGGCCCAGAAAATAACCAGGAGCCCACTAGGAATCCCTAACCATCCTGGGATTGAATCATTCCAGCTTTCCATCACACATCCCTGGTAATCTTTTTTTTTTTTTTTTCTAATGGAATGAATTATCTGAAATGTTTCCTACAGTATGTTTCCTAGTTTAAATATTTTAAAATTGATTAAACTTCTTTCTACTTGAAGAACAGGATGTCTGCATTATTAAAAACTTTCCTTGCTCTACTCATTTCTCTTTGTTTTCTCATTAGGTCATGGGTTTAGGATTTTTTTCTTTACTTCCCCCCACATTCTTTGAAATCAAATTCGAATTGAGCACTAAAGGAAAGAAAGATCATACCATATTCTGTCTTCCTCAGAGTCTATCAAAGAACTTGGTTAGTCAAATCTTGGTCTTTGTCAGGAGTTAACACACTATTGTGATGATTTACAGCAGGTTCTGGAAGCAGATATACAGTGAGATTTGACCACTGCATTTATTTTATAAGACCTCTCACAAAACCATTTATCTAAAATTGCAAATCTCTCTACAGAGCCTGTGGAAGAAGACCTTAGATTAGAAGAGGCATTAAAACACCAGGGTTTCAGAAAGGCACAAGGCATTGATGTGTTAATGCCAGCACCAAGAACAGAGACTGGAAAGACCATTTCATAATGATGGTTCACTTTTTATTAACCTCTCAAAATGGTGTCAATGGTTAGAAATACGAATGGCCTTACAATCTTCCCTGGTAGGTGGAGCAATTACAACCTGCTATTGAAAAAGTTGCCTGTTTTCTTCATCCCAAGAAACTGCCATCTCATGATTCAAGCCAGGAAGATGAATCAGGTGTTCTTGCAGTCTGAGTTTGCATGACTGAGAGAAAATCATTCAGCCTCTCTGTGATGCAATTTCCTCATCTGTGGAAATAAGAGAATTCTTGATCATGCAGAGAGACACTGCAGATGCAACTGCTAAGTGCACTGTAAGCAGCAGGACAGGGAGCTGCACTGCATTGAATGTGAAGATTCTTTCTGTACACCTGTGAGTACCTTACCACTAACCAACCATGTCTGCCAAGCCTTCGAGTCTATCACCCCAAACCTTTGGTGTCCACATGCTCTTTTCCACAGGCTTACAAGCATGGTGCATGCTTCTGGAGCTGTTATCAGAAACAAACTGAACTTCAGTTGTGTGTCCCAGACCTATTTTTTAAGGTCTCCTGCTGGCTTTTTTCACGTGGGGACATTGTTTTAGGAAAGGGTTAGGCTTTAGGAAAGGCTTTTTTGGGTTGTGTATGCTGTAACCCAGAAGGACGTGCTGACCTCCAAACCCCCCTTTTCAGCAGCAGAACTGTAAATATGTGTGACTTGCACTTCAGAAATGGCTACAGAGTTGAAAGCTGGGGCTGAGTGCTAGGAGGTTATTTTTGTCACAGAAAATTATATTTGCAGTTGTGTATGGTCATGAAGATAAATCAGAGTTTATGTTTTGTGGCAAAGGAGAAAGCTTGTGGAACTCAGTTTCAAAGGACTCCTCAATGAATCAGTCATCCTCTGGGGCAATACGGACAGTTGCTGGTGGTGCATAGTGAGCTGGGTAGGAAAGGAGGATGTCTGTCTTTGACATACAAAACGAAGGCAGTCAGTTTGGTGTAAAATAAGTACAAAGGAGATTAGCATCATTTACAGTTTGTGTACTGAGGGCCTGCTTTAACGTCTTCTCTTGGTTAAAGAGAATAGATCCTCAAACAGATGAAGGCTTATAAGTCCTGCAAGTAATCACTCTAAGACCTCCATGGGAAGATACACATCACGGGAGAGATGCAGCAGTCCATCCTGGCTGTGTTTATCTGGCTCACATAGGAGCAAGTACGTGAGTGTTGGCACTGTTTATTCAGCTCTTTTCCCCATCAGCGCTGCAGCTTGCATCTAGCCCTAGCACCCCATGTCTTCTAACTGCTGACCAGCAATTGAAAATTTCAACTATTATTGCTAGGACCTCTCGAATCCGAAACAGCATCCTGAAAAGGAAAACAGCCACAAAAAAGCAGATGAAAGTTTTCATGCAGAAAGGAAATGAGTAATTGCTCTTGCATAAAAACAAAGCAAGCTATAAATCGTACCTGCAAGCCAAAAGAGGGAAATTGCAAAACAAAAAATACCCCCTGAAACAAATAAACCAAATCTTGTGATCATCTGGAAGTACAGCCAACCCAAAGAACACCTCACAGCGCAGCTCCAACACTTGCCTTGCAAGAGGCACAAGTAAAAAGTAAGTCAACCTGTCCATAGGAACTCAGGCAGTGGCAAAGGAAACGAGAGTTGCAGAGCCACTGCAGTTTTGAGAAGTTGTATCCTTTCTCCATGTGCTGCAAGGGCAGGAAGAAATTCATTACCTTTCATTGGCTTGGGCCACTGCTGTTTTTCTACAGGTTATTCTGGCCAATGTAAATTTGATAACATGTATTACATACTCTCTAGTATATGCCTTATAGCTGTATATAACATGCATGCACATAACAAAAATATAGAGGAACATATCATATAGCTTCAGATGGGTTCACCTGAAATGTGATATCTTTGTGAAAATCTGTGGAGAGAGGCAGGTCAGTGTACCAAGGCACCAAATATTAGGCAGCATTTCTCAGCAGAGGAAAATCTACGCAGTTCCATACAACCCTGGCAGTATGGAACTGTCTTTCTCTTTTTATTTTTTATTGTGATTTTGTCTGACTGTGGTGCTTTACTGACACTGGCTAACCTCTTAGCTCCCTTGTGTCCACTATTCGCTTCCACCAAACCGCATTTAGTGCTGTTCTCTGGCCATAAGGATATCACAGTCTGACCCTTTGTGCTTATACTTCAGTTTGAGTTTTTATTAATCTGATAAAAGATATGTTTTACTTTCCAGTTTATTGATCAGTTGTGTACAGTTCTTAGCTTGAGATAAAAAGATATTTAATGAAAGTTGTGCTGCCTCCTCCCACACGGAGAGATATAGACTCTGTAATTGCACAAGACACTATATGCTTCTGCTATCCCTCAGTGACCACAGAGGTGAATCTAAACAGATACAGATGTTTATAACGATGCAGCCTATGTTAAATGTTATTCAAGCAAGCTGGTCTCCATCCATGGGCTTCTACTTCTCACTAGCCTGCCTGGAGAGAAAGTTTTGGCCATTATAGCCAAGCTGCTCTTCCTCATGTGGAAAAGATAGGCAGCTAAAGTGGGTCATCTCTTTACTGCTAGGTTCATGGGAAATTTTCTTCCACAGATGGGTCATTATATAATGGCTTTACTGCAGAGTAGTGTATGATTACTATTCTTGAGACACTAAAAAAAAATCAGATAATACTGCTTAGTCCTAAGCAGTTATCAGGTTTTGCTTCAATATGTTGGAAATCCTTTGCATAGCGGAAGCCTAGGACACATGTATATACAATTCAGATTGTATCTAACATAAAAAATGGTAACAGAAATTTGCTGATGAGGGTGGTGAGTCACAGGGGATTTACAAGTAAAGCTGTATACAATTTCTTAGGAGGAAATTATTTTCCCATTCTTAAATGAGCACAGAAAGATCCCAGAGCGAAGCAGATCCACCTAGGTGAGACGATACAGGCTGTAAAAGGCTTCCTAGTGGTCAGGAAGGGAATAACGCTTGGGATACAGCTAGTTTTAATAGGGCCACTGCAGGAAGGACACTGGAGGACCTCAGTACTTCTGGGAAAAGCCTTAGCAGAGGTGTCATGTTAGGGCTGGAAAGGCAGCTGAGCAGGGTGACAGGGCAGCAGCAGGCTCTGCTCCAAGGCTCTGCTGCCTCCCGCACCCCACAGGGCTTTGGCTGTTCTGTCAGGATTCACACCCAAAACAGGAGCAGGGGTCCACACACTTATAAACAGCCAGTTACCAATACTGCAGCAAACGCTGAGCCTCAGCAGTCTCGTGCACATTCAAAGGATGTGGAGAGAGACGGGAGGCTTCTGTGTTACTGCTCTTCATTGCAGGAGTCTAAAATTTAGCTCCTCAGGCAAGAACTGTGGTTTCTGAGAGCTAGTGGAGGGCTCATGCTGGCCATAGCTGTAACACAGTCAGAAAATGGCATCTTTGCGCTCAAATCCAAAAACAATGTAACCACCAGAGTTGCGTTTTTAGCGTGGGACTATATTTGACCCTGTTGTCTGTTACCTTCCCTTATTTGTTTAATGTCAGAGTGTGTTTGGAGCTATACAATGAGAAAATTAAATATAATCTCTGTACTGATAATGTTATGTTCATACGACTGCTTTGCAGTACCCTAAGGACCTCTACAAAAAGTTTACTTCTCAGGCTGCATAGAAGAAGAACTAATTTACCCAGGTGCTTTTGATGAAGTCTGCAATAAGACCACAATGCAATCTCAGTTATCAGCCTGAGTTCTTACTTTTTGTAAGTCTGAAAAACATTCACTTTTTGAGCTGAAAATGTTCATCTCTGCTTTCTGGCCAGAAATAAATTAGTGAGCTTTATCCTTTCAATTGTCATTAAATTATAACAGAGTATAAAAAATGTATCTTTTCTTGTGTTGTAAAACAAATTCTTGCCATGCGGTTGGTATTTTTTTAAGCTAAACAACGGCAAAAAAAACATATGAGCTCTCAGAAATAAAATCTGGCAAGGCCCCGGTTCAGCTACAGATTGATCCTTTGGCCTGTCCTTGCTCAGGAAGATAATTTAGCATGGACAGCAAGTTGTGTATGGGCTCACATCCCCTTCAGATCAGTGCTAAAGTTATAGTTAAGTATGTGATGAAGAGTTGTGTGAGGTAGGAATGGTTTACTGAATTGTGACCCAGCTATACTTCTTGTCTGGAAAATAAAATGTCTGAACAGGAGCTGGGGAAAAACTAGATTCGTAGGACAGAGAAGAGACAGGGTAAGTCTCCAGTGGCACATCGAAACACAGAGTCAAAGCCCCAGTACCCGGATACCAAGAACAAGACTTGCCCCAAGTTCTTGCTGTAGCTCAGCAAGTCCTAGAGCTGCAGAATTTGGGAGGGAAAGAGGGAATACGACTCTGTCGTATGGAGGATACTGGCCTAGTATGGCTCACAAAACATTCTCAGAATCCAGGCAGTCCAGGACAGACAGAATTATTAGATGTATTTTCCTCTTCAGATCCTCCAGTATTCCTCACCCTACTAGGCTTCATGACAGACCAGGGAGCCACTGGGCTGCTCTGCAAGAACATTTTTACCCCAGGACTCTGCATCTGCCCTGCAACCAGTTTAACTGCATCAGTTTAATTTTAGCTCCACACTGCTGAGAAATCACAAAACAATCCTGAACTACCAATTCAACATTCACTCTGCAAATCTAACACTTCTGCTGCTATTATGTCCCTAATCTCTATTTACTTTTTAATAATTAGTACTAATAAATTATGAGCTAATGTGACTCTCTTGTTTACATTTAAAAAATAAACCAAATGGATATACAATCCGTAAACACCAAAATGTCTCAATACTACTTTTTTCATGAAAGAAGGCTCCTGAGGACTTTTAGATGCTCTGCTGGCAGGGTCTGCTTTCCCAGGCAAGGAATCTGTTTCAGGCTCGCTTCACTCCTCTACAGGATTTGGAACTATTTTTGTCTATCTAACGTGAATTTCCAAATCACAGCGCTTTCTTTCAGACTGTAAATTTCTGCTTTCAGGATGGTCCGCTTCATTCAGAAACCACAAGTCGTGCTCAACAAGCTAAACATTGGACCTGATGTGAACTCGTTAACTAACATGACCTAAGTGGAGGCAGCATTAGGTTGCCTCCTGAGCTGGCAGCAGGAGGTCACACTCTGAAGTCTGCAGAATCCAAAAGCAATGTGAGCAAAGCTTTCCTGTAAAACAGAGACACATTAACCCAAGGTTCAGAGTACAGAGCAGCTGTATGAATGGAAACCTCTGATTAGGGATTGCAAAAAAAAGTTAACATTTAGCCAGCTTATCTGCTGACAAAACATTGCTAAAGCTGTTCCTTAGGTTCTGATTTCTAAATAATACACAGCACAAGTTGGGTGTCATGGGGCAATTTTTTCTGGGTCTTTCTGAGCTGAGCAAGAACATAAAATATACACTGCCAAGTATATTTTGTTTAGCTTTAGCTTGTCTGGTTTTCAATTCTGTCCCATCTTTAGTGTTCAATAATGCATACGAGGTATCTGTTCTTTCAACATCGGAATGAGACGGGAAGGTGGAAATGGTTTAAACCTTTTAAATTGCTGAAACCTTGTTTGTGTGAGGTTTAAAAATGGTAGATAAACAGTTCTGAGAAAACAAATTAGAACTCTGCTGAAGACTGAGTTGAGAGATGAGAGCGTGCACTGCTGCTGTTAGCCCAGCAGCCTTGTGCGCAAATACTGAAGCTCACTTTTGTGTTTGAAGTGTTAATAGTGCATTGGGGATGTGCAGCACCCTAGTGTTGAATTATGGCACTTCCTCATCCATCAGGAGGATCAGGAAGAGCTGGAACAATATGCTGAAGGAGTGCAGTGCTGGATAGGTGCTATAGTAGCAATAAGAGGGAGAATACTGAGGACCTCTACACTAGTTCAGCCCCACTGTTCATAGGGATGTGGTGAGAGTGCACAGCCAGAGGTGTGGGCATTTACTGCCAAGGGGATGCCTTCTGGAGGGCAGTGGGAAGGGGGAAGCAGATTAAGGATGACATATGACTTCTTCCCAAAGGCAAAATTAGAATAAAGAAGAAGAATACGTTTGAAATTGAAAGATACTTTGAACAATGAGATCCAGAAGGAAGGAGAGGAAGCGCATTTGACTTCCTTTGGCTTTCAGTATTTCAACTTTATGCCTTGATGTGAGATACAGAAAAATTGTGAAAGCTTAAAAATTCCCACAAGTTGAGAAAACAAAAAATCTGCTGCTGTCTAATCATTAGCATCTCTGTGTCTTGGACTGAGATCAGCACCACTTGTCTGCAATGGCAGATAATTCTGGCTTTTGAACTCTTAATGTCAGGCCTAACTTCCTTCTGGACCAAACCTTATCCACAGGACTTTCCTGGGAGAAGAGGCACAAGTGGCAGCAGATTGGGTGGCGTGGGGAAGAACATGGCCAGCCAGCCACTGTGCTAAGCCCAGACTCACTCTGCCTATCACTAAAGGAGGTATTTAGGCAGATTTAGGAAGGAGCTTCACATACCTATAGGCGATGAGTGGTGGTCAGTGCAAACATAAGCTAGAGTTCAGGACTTCCTAGAAAAATGCAGTGTGAGGCTCTTGTCCAGGAGCACTGAAGAAATTAATGAGGAAGATATTAATGTCATTTAATCATCCATCTTGCTGAATGTAACTTTCCATTCATTATATAAGGTTTTAAAGGATCTTTAGTGGGAATAGGACCTAAATTTGAAGTGATGCTACTGGTATAATGATCTGATAAAACGAAAAATCTAGAGTGTTTTATTTTTCTTGTCTTTAACAAGGACTTTTCTGTAAATTAATGTAGCTACAGACCATGAGCCTTGTGTCACTTCAAGGATTTTCTTTACTTAAAAGGCTGTTTTATAACTCTCCACATAGAGGAATCAAGCAAAAGCTTAAGGCAGCTGGCTGTGCTCAGTGTGCAAGCATAAAACAAAAGTGAGACAAAAAAGTAACTACTGAAGGTTAACAGGGACTCAAAAGGACAATGGACAAGAAAAAACAAATAGGTAGAGGCACATCTAAGTCAGGGTGTCCCCTGAGCTGAAGTAGTGAAGGATGAGAGAGTGCTTGGGGGAATATCACATGGCCTGCCACTCCCCTATGGACACTGCTCTCACTGATTTTATGCAGCATATCCTTAATGAAAATAGTTGTTTCCTCCCTTCATTTTCCCTCAGAAAGAACAGAAACAGGGAGAATTAAGGGAAAGAAACTCATGAGAAAAGCCAAGTGATCTCATGACAGAGTATGTTTCTGGTGAAAGATGTTCTCCTGAAATACAGAAGACCCACCTAAAAATCCTTCTTCACTGCTGAGTAAAGAACTTGAACGCTGAAACCACCACAGTCAAGAATGGGAGCCCCATTCCTTGGACTACAAATTCCCTCTTTTACATTTGTGTTTTTCTCCTATGGTTTTCACAAGGAACATCAAATGTCTTCAGTAAATTTTGCTGCAGAAGTGGTGAATTGTGGTAATCACATAACTTTGTGTGGGACATGAAAAAACATTTCTAGCCCTCTTCCACTAGTGGTGATCTGACACAACTGACCTACCAGACACATGTAACTTGAATGAAGCTTAGTGTAACCTGGATTTCACCTGTGAAACCACACCATGAGTTTGCAGACCTGCAGCATCTTCCTTGCATTGTCCAGGATGGTTGCTGTGCTTACATTGTCCATGTCTCTGGTCCCTAGGAGTGCAAGCAGCAGTTTTTATTGGAAGCACACTAGACAATGGCAATGAAAAATTCCCTCCCTGCAATGCTGCCAGGTCTGTTAGGAAAGTGGTTTATTTTAATGGCTTTTGAATTTTCCCACAGATATCTGTGGTGACCACAGGCTCTTAGAGTTCACTGGCGATGGCATCTCTGCTTTCTCAGCTTTTATTCCAGATTGGCTCAAATGTGTCCTGGAGAAAACTTTTTCTGAGATATGTCTGCTTTTACATATGGTATTGTCATGGTCCTCTCATTTCATCTCACCAGTCTTTAGAGGCAGATCATGCCTCACTCCGATTGTTCACGCTCCTGACAAAACAACTGGTATGAACACTTGCAGTTTGTTGTTTTATATAGCTTGTTCTCAGACTCTTTCTAACCTCTGTCTTGAAATTGTCTCATAACTACCTTGATTGATGTTTTCTGTATTATTCAGTTGCCTGTATTTCTTTCCAGTAGATGATGTCATATTTTTGGTGAACTGCCATGCTTCATGTTACAATGTCCCTTTGGAAAAGAAGCCAGCTAGGTACATCTCAGTCTCCTGATGTGTATATTTAAATGCCAGCTCTGCAGTATCAGTGGCATGTAATGAAAGCTTCCAGAAGCTGACAATAATGGCTTTCTAGTCATTCATAGTCACCTTCTATTTGAAGGTTTCCCACACTTGGACACACTGGATGTATTTCTCATATACTTTTCACATGTACATGGTCTTTTCACATGTACACAGTCTTTTCACATGTCCTGCAAGCCCCTGGTTCAGTGTGGTCTTCAACACAGAAGCCACCTAATGCTACTTCTGTAGCCTCTGTCACATCTTTCTGTAGATATCACAATATTTTGGGATGGGTAGGCAGTCTCTGAGGTTTGGAATAGCTATGCCATGTGGAGGTAACTATATAGCACATTCGTGTAATAGTAATCATGAAAGTTTACTTACACCAAAAGGTTCTAGGGGAAAAAAAATGTAGTAAGTTTACCAGTGCTAATAGTCTATAAACTGACTGAATCTCTTTAGTATGGTTGTGTTTTATTAATTCTGTCTCTCCAAAGCAAGGTCATGGACCTTGCATGGTCAGTGGACTCCTGCATGTGACACTGCTTCCAACATCAGTCCTGCACCCCTGGATGGTCCCAGAAGACTGTAAGGATTTCTGCCATGATTTGCAGCAGCCTTCTCCAAACTATTGTTGCATCTGTGCCACCAAAATGTCATCTGCTATGACGTGACTTCCTAAGAATCTTGTTTTTACATCTTTCTAGTAACACTGTTACCAGTCTTGCTCTTAGTTTTTACCCCAAATGTCATTCTTTGCCGTTTCTATCAACCTGATGAAATCCCAAATATGGTGAAGTAGCTCTGATGACATTTGATCTATCATGATGCCATGATCTATCATTGGCACTGGTTGCCAACATGTTTTGCTGATGTCAAGTCAATTTATATTTCTCTTTTTGCAGGCCTTTGATGTTGAGTCCTTTTAATGCTTTGTTTGAAGCATAAGGGTCTCTGGCAAATAGCTTGTCTGATTTCTAAGCAAGAAGCATGCTACTCATCCAACTCTTGGCTTCTGTAACAAAACAATCTGCTTTTCCATTTTCTTTGTGGCTCCCATTGTTAGTTGTTTTGCTCTTGTAATGGAACTGATTTTCTGGGAGTCAGTTCCTATATTAGCCAAACTGTTTTATCTATTATCACATGTAACAAGCCTGGAAGACATCCTGGTACATCAAAAAAAACCCCAACGTAATAGTAATTTACAAGCCTTCTGTCTGCCTGGATGGAACAGAACATTTAGTTCCTCCTGCTACACCTTCAGTTTGCCATTTGTCTATGAGAGAAACATTTCTTTTGGCTTCGGGGTTGTTAGGGGCACATTTTCATAAAAGCAGAGGCTTCTTTGTTGTCTTTGCTCTCTACCTGAAATCCCAGCCTTCCTTTTTCCCTACACCATGCTTTTAAGCTACTCTCTGTTTCTGGTTTTGTGAGCATGCCATAATATGATTTTAATTTGCTTTGGTTTGTTGCAATTTCACTTTCTTTCCTTGCAAAAGGTTCAGGGTGCCTTCATGACATAAAATAGGGAGCGATGTCCCACTGTCTGTTTGGCTTTTGGCTTCTAGTTTATCCCAGGCTTCAGCCCTTCTCTTGCATCTGATACTCCACTGAGCTTTACAGGCATCTTCTGTTCATTTGTGGTTGGTGGTTTCCTTTGTTGTTTTGTGCTGCGTATGTACAAGTACTCACTCCTTGGATGCCTACTGGTTTCTGTTATTTTGTTCCTTTGTTTCCCTTGTTTGTACAGTTTTTTCATCATGGCATTCCTAGTGTTTTCTCTGTAGTTTGTCTCCTCTCTTTTTGTGTATGCTTTCCCTGTTTAGGCCACCACATTTTCTTCGAATGTAAAATTGCCCATTAGCCTTGCCCATTAACCATCAGTCTTGGTGGAGTTATATGGCTGCTTAGGTCATTTTCCTTTGAATACTGTTGTTTTTCATGCTGATTATGAATTTGGTCAAAACTGCTTCACTTTTTCCAAGCTGCTGCTTGCTCAAGTCAGTCCTTCTGCATGCATTGCAATTTGATCAGTCTCTTGTTTTCTCTTTGTGAGCACTGCCACTGAAAAGACAGATTACTGGTTTATGTCTTTGGGGAACTGAGTATGCTTTTTGAGCATTTCTAGGAATTTGGATGGAGCCTCCTAGTCTGCCATTGCTGGATGCTACTGATGCAGGTGATGGCCTTTCCCACCATGCTAACATTATAGCTACTTCTTAATTTTGCTTTCTTTTTTAGCCAGCCTCTTGCAATTTTCTAGTTGTTCAATCATGATCACAAGAAAATAGTTTTGCCAAAATAATTGGTAAATTCATCCCTTTTCAAGAGCATCTGCTTGGGAACAGGAAATTGGTCGCTACCACAAGAACCATTTTCTTTGTTTGAGAAGGGTTGCTTACACTGTTGGGAGCACTTTGGAGTTTTTGGTGGGTTTTTTCATCTGTGATTTGTGTACTGTATTGGGAAGTCTTCTGTCATTGTCAGCTGTATTTTCCTGAAAAATGGCTATGTCTGAATAAAGACCACAGTCCCCTTCTTCTCCCTCAACTGAGGGACTGAGTGCCAAATTGCTATAGCTTTATAAAGAGAATGAATAATGACTGTACCATCTTCTCTCAGGATGAAACCTACAGGGAAAATTGCAGGTGTTATTCCAAATACTGCAATATGCTCAAACCTGCTCATAACTGGGCAATTCTGTGCTGTCAATAATTTAACAATGCCTCATAAGGAAACATTTTGGCCTCTTTGCCTACAGAATAGTTCATGTACCAGCTATCTCTAAAGTCTATAATATAACAAATAATATAACAAATGTAATGTAACAAATGTGGGACACAACATTACACAATAGGTTTGTACACAGTGTTCTGCTAGAAGTGCTATGCATTGTGCTTAAAAATATGCTAAGCATAAAAAAAATAGTATAAAATGAATCTGTCTGTTATGAAGGGAAGCAGAAGGCAGAGAGCCTTACATAAGCAGTGCTTCCCACTTTGTGGAAAATCGCTCCATTTTCAGGGCAAAAATGTGTTTTACAGAAATTCTATCCCAAATCTCTAAGATTAATCATGTGATTAGAGTGATGTAATCACATTCATATATGAGAGCTGCTATGCTTGACCTCATGCTCACCAACAGGGAGGGACTGGGTGGAAATGTGATGCTCCAGGGCAGCCTTGGCTGTAGCAATCATGAGATGGTCGAGTTTGAGATCCTCAGGACAGTGAGAAGAGCTTGTAGCAAGCTCACTGCCCTGGACTTCAAGAGAGCACTCTTTGACCTCTTCAGGAACCTGCTTAGTAAGGTTCCATGGGATATAGCCCTAGAGGGCAGGGGGGCCCAAGACTGCTGGTCGATATTCAAGGATCACCTGCTATGAGCTCACCAGTGTTGCGTCCTGACTAGAAGGAAGTGTGGCAGGAGGGCCAGGAGACCTCCATGGATGGATAAGGAGCTGCTGAGGAAACTTACAGGGAAAAAACAAAAGGTGGAAGCAACGACAGGCAGCCTGGGAAGAATACAGGAATGTTGTCAGGGAAGCTAGAGATCAGGTTAGAAAAGTTAAGGCCCAGTTAGAATTAGATCTGGCAAGGGATGTGAAAGATAACAGGAAAGGCTTCTATAGGTATGTAGCAAATAAAAGACAGACTAGGGACAATGTGGGCCCTCTCCGGAAGCTGTTGGGAGAGCTGGCTACCCTGGATTTGGAGACGGCTGAGGTTCTTAATGACTTCTTTGCCTCAGTCTTCACTAGCAAATGCTCTGACCACACCACCCAAGTCTTGTAGGGCAGATGCAGGGACTGTGAGAATGAAGACCTTAGGCCCACTGTAGGAGAGGATCAGGTTCGAGACCATCTTAAGAACCTGAATGTGCACAAGTCCATAGGACCTGATGAAATCCATCTGCAGGTCCTGAAGGAGCTGGTGAATGAAGTTGCTAAGCCACTGTCCATCATATTTGAAAAATCCTGGCAGTCAGGTGAAGTTCCTGATGACTGGAAGAAGGGTAATATAACCCCCATTTTCAAGAAGGGGAAGGTGGAAGACCCAGGTTGCTACAGACCAGTCAGTCTCACCTCTGTGCCTGGCAAAATCTTGGAGCAGATTCTTCTGGAAACCATGCTAAGGCACGTGAAAAACAATGAGGTGGTTGGTGACAGCCAACATGGCTTCACTAAGGGGAAATCCTGCCTGACCGATTTGGTGACCTTCTATGATGGGGCTACAGAACTGATGGACAGGGCAGAGCAGTTGACATCATCTACCTGGACTTGTGCAAAGCGTTCAACACTGTCCCGCACAACATCCTTGTCTCTGAACTGGAGAGACATAAATTTGATGGATGGACCACTCAGTGGATAAAGAACTGGCTGGATGGTCACACGCAGAGAGTTGTGGTAAACGGCTCAGTGTCCAGTTGGAAACCTGTAACGAGTGGTGTCCCTCAGGGATCGGTGTTGGGACCGGTCTTGTTCAACATCTTTGTCAGTGACATGGACAGTGGGATTGATGCGCCCTCAGCAGGTTTGCCGACGACACCAAGCTGTGTGGTTCGGTTGATATGCTGGAGGGAAGGGATGCCATCCAGAGGGACCTTGACACGCTTGTGAGGTGGGCCGATGCCAACCTTATGAAGTTTAATGAAGACAAGCATAAGGTCCTACACCTGGGTCAGGGCAATCCCAGGCACAGCTAAAGGTTGGGTAGAGAAGACATTCAGAGCAGCCCTGTGGAGAAGGACTTGGGGGTGTTGGTTGATGAGAAGCTTAACATGACCCAGCAGTGTGCACTCGCAGCCCAGAAAGCCAACCGTATCCTGGGCTTCATTTGATGTGTGACCAGTAGGTCGAAGGAGGTGATCCTGACCCTCTACTCTGCTCTCGTGAGAACTCACTTGGAGTATTGTGTACAGTTCCGGTGTCCTCAACATAAAAAGGACATCGATCTGTTGGAGCTAGTCCAGAGGAGGGAAACAAGGATGGTAAGAGGGCTGGAGCACCTCCGGTATGAAGACAGGCTGAGAGAGTTGGGGCTGTTCAGCCTGGAGAAGAGGAGGCTGCGTGGAGACCTCATAGCAGCCTTCCAGCATCTGAAGGGGGCCTATAAGGATGCTGGAGAGGGACTCTTCCTTAGGGACTGTAGTGGTAGGACAAGGGGTAATGGATTCAAACTTAAACAGGAGAAGTTTAGATTAGATATAAGGAAGAAGTTCTTTACAGTGAGGGTGGTGAAGCACTGGAATGGGTTGCCCAGGGAGGTTGTGGATGCTCCATCCCTGGCAGTGTTCAAGGCCAGGTTGGACAGAGCCTTGGGCCGCATGGTTTAGTGCAAGGTGCCCTTGCCCATGGCAGGGGGGTTGGAACTAGATGATCTTAAGGTCCTTTCCAACCCTAACTATTCCATGATTCTATGATTCTATATAATGCAGGGAATTCCTCCTACATTTCATCTGGGTAGCAAAATGTTAAGGCTGCCATGCATGTGTGGTGTGACATTCCTAAAATGCAGGGTATGAATAGTTATCTAACAACATATAATTTCTCTTGCGTAAGCCCTGAACTCTTGTAGAGTGCTGCTCCTCCACTGAAGGCAGCAGGCTCAGGGATCTGAAGAAATCGGACAAGTTCTGTGGGACTCAACAGAGCATCTCAGAGAAACACTCCAGCCTTTTTGCCTGTATGAAACCCCAAGTACCAGCAAACTCCTATGCGCTCTGCCCAGCACTCTGTGGTAGCACCCATTTTATTGTGTGGCTAAACTCATCAGTTTCTGTGGGCAGCTCTAGCCTTTTAGCTACACTTGACTGTAATCTGGTGTAATCTTGATGTTTGCTAGTGAATCAGCCCCCTTGGGCAGGCTTCCTACACACCACCTAAACTGGTGAGCAGATAAGCATGTTTGTGAGAAACTGCAGCTTACCGCTGCCTACTCCAACAGAGAGGTTTTCTGGGTTGGTTAGTGTTTGGTTTAAAGTTCATGTTATTTTGATTATTTATGTCATGGCATTGTTGGCACAGCTGCTCAGGAAGGAGAAGGTGGGACAACAGCTTCCCACCAACCCCCATCATGCTTCTCAGAGTAAGAAGTACATGGTGGAACAAACCTTACCCAGCCTCCAGACTCTTCACCTCATGCTAGAGACTCTTGGCACTCACCTTCTGCTTAACAGCAGAAAAAACCATTGTGTTGTTCAGGGCATGCACTTCTATGCCTGTAAAATTTTCTCTATAGTCTATAGTCTGGATTACAAATGCCAGGCAAATTATAATAATATCTCTACTGCTTTTAGATATTGATCCCTCAATCTACTTTGTAAAGAAAATAACAATTACTGTAAAGAATATTGGAGATTGCAGCCTCAAGAGCCTTCCAGCTACAGCTGGAGCCTGGGAGACGGGCTTATCTTCTGACTCATAACCCAAACAAGCTCCTGAATGTGCATTGTACATGGGAATAGATGAGAATGCTCTGGAGGAACAGAGCCAGGAAGAATAGTACTGAAGGTAGATAAGGTCAGACCAATTCTGGTAATAAAGGCTAATTAGTAAATCAGCAGTGGAGTGTTTCAATAATGTAGGCTGCATTGCATCAGAAAAAGGAAAGACAGAGTGTACCACGTGTCTGAGGGGATGGAAAAACCCCAAAGGGATGAAGTCAGCACGACTGAAGAACTACCTTTACTTTACCATTGAAGGGCTGCATATGAGACCCATCTCAGACACTTAGGGTTTTATTCACTGATCATTTTTCACCAAAGAGATTCTGGATGGAGTTTACCCAGAAAGGGAGAAACTGAATGATATTCGGCATGAAAAGGATGTCAAAAGGTCTTAGACATAGGTTCAAATTGAAAGTTGATGTCCCAGCAAAAGCTTTAGCCTCACTTTAAAAAGATTTCCAAGACAAAAGTGAAACATTATATAAGTGTTTGAAAATTTAAGTATAATATGTTCCATTGCAATGAAGAGGAAAAATATTAATGCCATTGTCTGAAGAAAGGTAAAGTATGAATTATACGAGTCACACTATAGACCCATAGCAGATTTGGCATCAAACATTACTGAGAGTAAAAATGTAGCAGTATAAGAATATTTCCAACAAAAGTAAAAGTGAACAAAGGAATAATTTACAAGTGTATGTAATTTATGTTTGACTTTGCATGTCAGCAGGCCTGACTTTTCACAGTGTGAAGGAGTGGGACTGAGAATAACAACATTTCTTTTGCTTTAGATTGCAGTGGCATTTTTATGAAGCCTCCCATATGAGCCCTCCCTGTGATGGCTGAGATGCAGCTGCTCAGGCCTGCAGCTGTGAAGTAAGATGAAAGACAGTATTTAGTGTTCTTTTAAGAGGTGACTTCAGCACATATGGAGTTACAGACCTCAACAAG
This sequence comes from Strigops habroptila, assembly GCF_004027225.2. Lineage (NCBI taxonomy): Eukaryota > Metazoa > Chordata > Aves > Psittaciformes > Psittacidae > Strigops > Strigops habroptila. Next base: position 78,228,174 of record NC_044302.2, on the reverse strand, counting down.
GAGAGGCTGATTGCCCTTTAACACCATCTGCTTGCAGCACTTGAAGCAGTGCAGACAGGACAGCGGTGCACTGCACCATGTAGAGACTCAGCACCATGTGATCGCCAGCCCAGAGACAAGGGTGGCTCTTCTCAATCTTCATATCACTGCCACTGGGACCTCAGCTACAGGTCATGCTTCTAGATCAGGATCCCAGTGACTGAGCAAGGCTCTGTCCTAATGAATAGCAAAAGACTGTCCCTTCCCCTAGGAATTTATTTTTTTCCATCAGGAATGCAGGCTAGAAAACCCTGCAGACTAGGGAGAGCAGGATGAGTGAAGAGCTGAAGAAACGGTGAGATTATGTAGGGCAAAAAAAGCTCAGTGTGAACAGAGAGTGAAAGGATTTTAAGACACCCTTTTCAAAGCTCTGTGTCTTCTATTTGTTTTTATTAACACCTAGGTAACATCAATTATTAATAGATGAAATAGGGAAGCTTTTGTTTAAAAATCCACAATCTTCATTCCTTTTCACTCAAACCACTAAATGCTACTAAAACTTCCCCTTTTGCTCCATCAAACCTGTAAGATCAGAATGCCACTTCCAATATTTTTAGCACAGTAAATCTGAAGACTTTTCTTTTCACTACCTTCTGCCTCTCCTCCCCTTCTACGTGCCTGTAATGATGCTGCAAGCATGGGCTTTCACCCCAGATTTGTAGGGCAGTTCAGACCAATAAAAATCAAGCAGATGCTATCCGAAGCAGTCTTGGTGTGCATTTTTGTTACAAAATGGGAACTGGTCAGACCCACATTTAATAGAGGAACATGAATTTGGAGCAATTATTTTACCATGTTGATCTGAATGTTGATCTACAGTAGAGTTGGCAGGGAGGGGTTTTTTTGATTAAAGATTTTTGGGGGAAAAATCGTGACTTACTGACTCGTGAACACTGTCCTGATCTTTGCAGTCTAAACTTTCTTTCAAATAACTAGTGTGGAGGAAAGGTGTGACTCCTACTTGCAAGGGGACAAGCCATCTCAATGGCAGAGATTTTCCTTCGGAGTATCCAGGGACAAGGATATTTGTCTGGGCAGCAGCTGACTCAGCCAGCTACAGGCTCCTGACTGTGACGGGTGCTCCAGCCTGGATCCCTGGGCACTCCAGCTGTGAGCGCACCTTGTTCTTGGGCCTTTCTCTAAGAACATACTCTGCAATAGGTGAAATCAGGTGATATTGCTACAGTCTCCTTTCCTCCTTTCCATGAATCCCCATCCTTTGCGTTCAGTAGGCTCAGGGTATGTGCGTGACAATGAGCTGCAAAGTGGAATAAGTAGGAAGATGTACATTTTGTGAATTCCAGGAAGACTTAGTCACAAATTTCTCCCTGGACAGCATACCATTTGGATGTCTACCCGCCAGCAAGTAAAAAAAACGTACAGATTTAGAAGCTTTTATTGGAAAATCAGATTCAGAAGAATTTACTTTGTCAAATGACAAGTTGTGAGTAGTAGTGTTGACTGACAGTTGAGTGCTGATGCTTACAGAGACATTTAGGCTACATCTATGAAGCCTTTATAATCCATGAAGGGAGCCTGGAGCCTCTGACCAGCTGGTGAGGGGTGACTCATGCTCAGACTCTTCGTGATCAGCCCCCCTGGAACAGGCCAACTGCAGCAAAACTCAGAACAAACCTTGTCACCTTTCCAGTGCCCTTCATATCCATTCACCAGCGTACCCCTGTCTCCTCACTGCCTGTGCTGCAGTCTGCAAGGGACACAACAGAGCATGCCAAAAAAAAGCAGCACACCTTCATCGTTACTCCCTGGCAAAACTGTTCCCACCCTGCTTGCACCCACAGCTTCTTGGAACTTGACAGAAGAAGCCTTTCACTGGGAGAGCCTCAGCCTGGGGGAGCCCAGCTGGGATAGGTCATGCTTGCATGAGGCCTGCCACCTGAGCAGGTACAACAACTGACTCCTAGACCACACTTGCTTTTAGCTTTCCCCAACACACACCCACTTGCTAAACAACCTCAGTTTTGATTGCAACCTACGGCAGTCCTTCCCTTGTACAGGGAAGGTTTGGGGTTATGGATACCAGTGTCTGCCACTGTTGGGACTAACCATGTGAGATCTTCAACCCAGGATGCAAAATGTATAAAGATGGAAGGCCACCCTTAAGATGCCTGGCTAGGAACTGGGAGCCCCCTTTAAGCCACATCACCAACACTTCGAAGGCACTTCCCTGCAGAAAAGGTGTCAGACTTAATGGAGCCATTGATCTAAGGGCTGAAAAAATCCATTGTGGTCACACAGGTGATAGATGATTGCAATACCACTCTACTGGGTCTGTTTATCCACATGGTTTACATTGCACAGTCAGGGTTACTCGGGCTGGGGAAGGAGCTGTTGGTAGGATCCACTTTGATGCTCCAGCCAGTGGGCCATGGCAGGAGGGCACTAACTGGTTTATACAAGCTCAGTCAAAAGGCTCATCCATGGACCTTCCTCTTGAAAGGACCTATTGCCACCTCTGCACATGTAACTGTCTTAGCAACAAATAACCCCTGAGCCTGGCTCACCCAGCATCAGCTCTAACCTGCTCCCAGAGGTTTGGTTTCCCTCTGAACCACCACCTCCTCAGGATCATGAGGGATGAAGATCCAATGGTGAGGTGGCCCTTCTTCTAGTTTCATCGAGAACGTGGAGTGGCAGCTGGGCTCACTAGTCTACTGGGCTCGAGATAGATCCCCAGTCCCAGACCAGAGGGACATTGAACGTCGACCAGGAGTGGCAGGCCTGTGAAGACCTCCTCACCAAAAAATTTGTTGCTTGCATTTCACATTTACATGAAGTGGCATCAGACCTTTTGGTGGCATCTCTGGCCTTAGAAAAGGCTGGATCCAGCTTCTGAAATGCAAGCTGACGCAGCTGAGCACAGTGGTTGCATCTTGTTGTACCAAGGTGGCGTGCCATCTGGTGGGAGCTGCCTGTCTGGTGGAGTCTAGAGGGCATACTGGGATGACTTTGACCACTTCAGCCCCTGTTTTCCCCTCTGTGCCCCTGCAACATGTTAGTTGTTCTTAGTACCAGTTCAAAATAAGTCAAGTATATTGAGAGAAAGAGCCTTGACAAGCCACGAGCATGGTGTTTCTATCTCAGGAAAGCAGCAGTTTGTCATGCATGCAGGCAATGTAGGGAAGCCCAAGATTTACATAGATAATGTTGAAAGATTGTTGAGCTGAGTGGTGAACCCTTTCACAGCTCACATCCTTGTTGGCTGCATGGAGCAGATCGTGGAGCTAAGTCCTCATCCACTGGGTCTGGGTTTCCTTCTGGGAGGAGTTAGTTGGTCCACCACACAAAGAAGCTCATGAGCAAACCAGCATATATGCTGCCTGGGCAATCATCATGGCAGGGCTGGAGGGACCAAGGTCCGTAGGAACCCATAGTGAAGTGCCTTCTTTAGTACCCTTCATCCTCCTTGAAAACCTGGAGTCTCCAGTCCCTCACAAGCTAGAAATGCCTTAGTTGGAAAAAAGTTTAGCTATTCCTGCTTTGAACATACTTGTGTGAGGAGTAGGATGGAAATATCCCTTTTAACAATGACCCCAAGATGATGTACATATATGGTCTCCTTGTCCTGGAAAGTAGCAGAAATGCTTCACCCTCCCTGCCCTGTGTTCAGCTGGGGATTTCCAGGAGGAGGGAAAGCTTTTCTTTAGGTCTCTGTTGAGTCCCCACAGCGAGTTCATGGTTTCCCCCCTGACTCAGCAGCATTCCTGCCACCCGCCCGGCTGGGATGAGAGGTACTCATTAACCCCCTCTGCTCCTCTGGGGAAGGAGTGCAGCCTGGGTGCTTAGCAGGGGTACTCCTCAACTGATCAACTCTCCAGGCTTTCTGATTGCATTCCCAGACATCCAGGTGGCTGGCACAGCCTGACTGAACATGACACCAATCACAGACCCTCCCCACGGTCGCTTCCCATCCACCACACCTTGCCTTCCTATAATTAAATCCCCTGATTTATTTCTGCTCATTGTTTCACCCATGTTTCAGCATTGAGAGCTCCTCTAGAGTCAAGCAGCTGTACCTGGAGACTATCCAGTGCTGCATAGCAAGGCGCCTTTCTCCCATGTTAACGAAAACAGGCTCCTGCTCTCAACAAGCTGTTTTCTGACACTATATGCTGGGCTGTATTTGTTATACTGAAGGATATTTTTCAGAACCACATACTCTATGCGCCAACCATTATATTTTAAAGAAAGCAAGTACAAGGTATTCACAAGAACAAAACCTTTGTTATAAAAGAAAGCCCAACTGGAAAATTGTATTTCCAATTAAAGGACTTGCAGTAAAACTCAGCTGCTGGGTGGGAAGTGCAGGTGGCATTTTCTGAGTCGTTATTGAGCCAATTTACCAGCATGATGTGAAGGGGTCATAGCACTTTATCATGTAGAAGAGAGATAAAACAGATCTTGATCACATGGTACTCATTAGTTTTGATGTTTAAATGATAGTTATTTTTCTTAGGTGAAGTCAGTACAGTTTTTTAAATGACTTCTCCTTTGCTTCTAGAAGAAACCACATCTTAGCCTAGGTTGTAATTTTGATTTCAAATGTACTAAGGTGAACTAATGTGTGGATTGTCACCACTTAACACACAGCTTTCACTGTGGGAAGGACAGTAAGGGGGGAATGCTGTTCTCTGGTGCACCAGAGGAGATACTGCATTACTGCAATCACTGTGAAGTGGCAAATGTTATTTTAATGATGCCCAGCTTGGTAGTTTCCCAAGGGTGAAATCAATATCTTGATGGTTAAGCTGAAGCTACCATTATATTACTGAGAACATATGTATGACCTCATTGACAATACTCGGAACACTGAGCCGAGAAAGGGAAGTATCTCTGTTGAAAGGCTACAGACATCCAAATTCATCTGCAATATAGAAAAGACACGTTCATTTAGATAATGCTAGAAAGCAGCAACAAAGTAGAGATAGATAAACGTTCATTAGAGGTGAGGTTCCTTCTGCTGCTTTTGAGTACAAGCTGTAAAAGGTCACTCTGTCTCTAATTGAATTGCTTTGCATTATGCTAATCTACCTAATGTCCTGTTTACAAATATAGCATCATCTTAAGCACTTTATGCCATGTGGGTTAACATTCAAATTGTGCTCTTTATTGTGCGTGTGTGTTTTGTAATTAAGTAACTGTGTTATCAGAAAACTGCTGGTCTGTTTATAGCTTTACGTTCCCATGAATGGACTATTCGTTACTGAATTTTTTCTTAAAGTCTTATATTTATCTCACATCTTCAGAATTTTTACTTGCAAAACCCCTGTTCCATTTGAACCTGGGGGAGACCTTCTTGCAGCTGATGCTAGAGACTTCTGAGAATAACAGTCCAGCTTTGTTCCTTCAGATCAAAGCAGGAATTACATTTACAAGGTGCTTTCAGAAACATGCACGAGTTGCAGTGTGAATGGCTGTCCCTTCTCTGCCCAGAGAAGTGAGTGTCATGTTGTGGGCTGAAGGGGATTTTTTCTGATTTATTTATCAGTTTTTAAAAACTATAACCTTAGGAACAGTGTTGTTTTTCCAGATTTCTGTCTGGTTTGCTCCTTCTTGTTCTTTTTAAACTTTGCACTTCACGCTATTGAAATTCCTTGGCACTGAGGATATGAAGGTATCCAGAACTTCTGTAGTGAAGAAAATACAGGTTAATGTCCATATGAAAGTCAGGATCCCACAGAAGTTCTGTTCAGGTGGAATGACATGGTAGGTAAAGAAAATCCTGCAGGAATATGCTTCTAACTGTGGTGTGTGATCATCTCTGAAGAATTATTACTGACGGTTGGAAGGTACAGTGCTCTTCCCTTCTGTGAAATGCACTCAACTTCCTTCTGAATTTTTCATTGTCACTTTTGCAGTCTCAACATGACTTATTTCTCAAGCTTTTCCCGAAGGACTCATCAGATTTTCCTCCTCACAAGGAAGAAGAGGGTGCATCCAGCCACCCACAATCTAACATGGCATCTTGTTGCAAGCCCATGTAAGTGAATGGCAATGCTTCAACAGTTTGCCACCTTATGGGAATTCAGTCTGGGTATGTATGTTGTCAAGAAAAGGCAGGAAACCTACAACTGAGATCAGCTAATGAACATAGATTTCTGGAAACTGCTTATTAAAAACATCTTCACATTTACTGCTATCTGTACTGCAGTACTTCATGTTAAAAGGTGGAAAATATTTATAGTTGAGCAGAAAAAAACCAAACCTGCTCTACTGTTCTTTGATAGGAATAGACAGTAATCTACAAACTTTGGGTAAGGCCGTCCATTCTGGCATTCATTACTCAGGTTAGATTAGGAGTAACTCATTAAACTGCCTTTGGCTTTACACTGGTTAAGGTCATGGCTAAGTCTTAGTATTTTAAAAGAACTATTTCATGGCCATTAAGAGATGCAGAAAATAACTTTGTCAGCATTTATACAGTTACAGGGTGGAATATCTTATCAATCTAATGTCATGTAGTGCTTTGCAAACCATTTCTCACCGAAAGATAGTGTATTTGTGGGAGTCCTTCATTTGCCACTAGAAATTCTGCTATTGCCAAGGAGATGTTCGCTTCAAGGATGAGGAGGTAAATTTGAGCTGAACATGGACAGCATTTTGTTCAATTAAGGAAGGTGAGAATGTGATACAGACAACTGCCAAGCCACTGTTTAGACAGGTAAGTCAGTATCATCATTTTATAACCTTTTAGTTTAAAAACATGCAACTTGAATTAAAAATAAAAAAAAACCCAAAAAAAACCCAACAAAACCCAACCCAAAACCAAAAACCCAACACCTCAAACCACAAAACTAACCCAAAATGCTCAGCTATGAAAATTGCAACATACAAATCTTGCGGATTTTTTAAGAATAAGCAATTTTTTTAGGAAACTTGAGAAGGAATAAATGATTTTATAGCAAGCTGCTTCATAATTGCATTACTGTACCTTTATTGGCTGAATGGTGACTAGTTGGAAATCACAGCAATGCCACTACAGCTGTAAAGTGCAGGACTTGGTAAGTACTTCCTTGGCTCACTGAAGTTGGTAGCCTTTTCCTGCAATCCTCTTTGCCACCAGAATCATCCTCAACAGTGTTAAGTTACAAACAGTTGGCAACAAAATCCAGTTAAGCATCCAGATGAACTTCTCTTTTTTCATATGAAAACTTTTAAAAAGAAAATCAATGGTCATAGGCAATAGTTAAAGCAAGAATGCAGAAGTTGAAAATAGAGTTGGTATATGAAAATACTTGTGAAGTTGTTTGAACTGCAACAGCTATTCAACCATTGGTAATAGACATGAAACATAATCCAAAAAATAATTTTTAAAAAAAGTTATCTATTACTCCTGCACCAAGCTTAAAATGCATGTTTTGTAAAAAATGTACATTGTCATCTGAAAACCATTGCCTTGCCAGGAATTTGACGCAGGAAGGCAGTTCAGCCTAACTGAGAGAGAACTCAAATGCAAGTCACTCCAACTCAAAGTCAAAAACACTCCATCTGCAAGTGTGTGTGTGTATACCTGTTAACTGCTTATAAAATGTAAGTAGTTGTTTTAATAAAAATAATTATTATAATACGGAAGTCCCATACAAAATGCTAATGGTTCTGTGATGAGTGATGAGGAAAGCAAATATTTCAATAAATGTTATGTGAGCAGAAACCAACTTGAATCACCTCTTCACCACAGGATGATCCCAAAAATTAGAAAAGACCATTTTCACACCATCTAGTAAACTTACCAGGTAACAACTGATTAGAGGCTTTTGTCTAAAAGATTTTCCATTAGAAAATATATTTTCTTTCCATTAAATGCTTAAAGTGTAGCAATATTCAGCAGAGGGAAAACACTTTGAACGAAGTTTGATAATCTTCCAAATAATATTTTCAAGACAGAATTTGTTTGGAATGCAATTATTTTGTTAACTGAAGATTTTTAAAACCTGTTTTGTTGCTTTACTTCTGTATTATTTCTTCGCAAGTCAGTAGCTGTACATACTGTTATATTAAAAAAGCACATATGTAAACAAACCAAAAGATACACACTTTAGAAAAAATAAACATTGTAACAAAAATATTTAATTTAGAATTCACATTTCAGAGGAAATTTTAACATATTTGTATTTCTAAACAGAAATGAAGATAAATTTTGGATGTATAAGTTTCTGAGCACAAGATGAATTTCCATCATTCTTGTTTAAGCTGTTCCTGCAGTTCCCAGAGGTCAGCACATCCACTGAGCTCTCTCTTTCTCAGCACCGCAAACCCACACAGAGGAAAGGAGCAATGTCTGAAAACCTGTTCGTGTTTGAAAACTCATGTATATTCAGTCACCTTTGACTTTCCTACTCACTTTCCACAGGCACTTGTGCTTTTTGAGTGTTAGTGTCGTGAATACTGGGGAAACCAGATGGTCACACTAACCATCACTCACCTCTCTGTAAATGTAAGAAATGTCATTTACAGCTCAAGTACTTGTAAGCAGGGAGATCATGGGAAAACCTGTTTTTCTTAGAACTTAGGTTTTCTGTGGATCTGATGGCTTTATGCAATATCAGCAGTGTTTTGTGAGCTGTCCAGTGCTCACATGGGGCCTGTGGGTTTGTTGGGCAGTGACAAAACGATGGCTAACGTGAGCTGGGTGGTGTGGGTGACAGGCAATAAATCTTTGTAGGGAAGTTTAGCACGTGTACCTGGCAGGTCTACTGTAATTAATGATTAAAAAGAAAGTCATAATACTACTTAGTCTGTAAGGTACGTACGGGCAGGAAAAATCTGAAAAGTCTTTTTGCCTCTCCCCCTCAGCTGAAGCCCAAGTACATTGTAACTAACACAGGGAGAAGAAATATTTCAATTGAAATACAACATTCACAACTTGAACAAGTTGTTCTTGCTGTGTATTTGAAGTTTAGATTCTTTCCTCTGATATTACTGGATTAAAAAGTGGACCAATACTAAATATACTTACCAATTACTCCCTGGACAAAACAGCTGAAAGTAATTTTCCATGTATTTCAGTACTATAACAGGGCTGTCTGCCCTGTTATACATCGTTGCATTAAGCAATGTAACTTTTGAGATCTTGATGTGTCAATAACCACATACAAGGTAAAAAACCTACCATCGCTGCAGTGGGTTGACCCTGGCCGACAGCCGAACTCCCAACCAGACGCTCGTTCACTTCGCTCTCCCACAGGATGGGGAGAAAACAGAATGTGAAGAGACTCGTGGATTGAGATAATGACTTTTTATTAGGCAAAGCAAAAGCCACATGCACAAGCAAAGCAAAAAGAGGAATTCATTTACTACTTCCCGCTGGCAGATGTCCTGCTGCTTCCTGGAAAGCAGGACCTCAGCAGGCATAAGGGTTGCTGTGGAAGACAAACACCATAACTCCAAACATTCCTCTTTCCTCCTCCCCTTGACTATGTATTGCTCAGCACGATGTCAAACGATCTGGGATATCCCTTTCATCACTTGGGGTCAGCTCTTCTGGCTATGAGCCCTCCCAGCTTCTTGCCCGCTCCCAGCCTAGTCTCTGGATGGGAGAGGGAGTAGAGACAAAGCCTGGGTGCTTTGCAAGCACTGTTTAACAATAGTTTACACATGGTGTGTTATCAACACAATTTTAGCTACAAATGCAATATGGGCTGCTATGAAGAATGTTAACTCCACTCCCATGAGACCCAGTACAACCACAGCAGAGAAACCTTGCTTGCCTGAAGTATGCACACTGCTGATTGTAATGGTGCAACATAGATGCAAGAAAGCAGGAGCCTGCTGCAGAAACCGCCACACCCTTATGTCACCATTTCTTCCCTACCGTTTACTTCCCACCTGTAATATCACATAGTAGCACTGTAACATTTGCTTCATGTAAGAAGTCTGCCTTGAAAATAGCATCCCTTACACTAGTCTCTGTGTCTTCCAAAAGACAGTCATTCCTTTTGCATGCCAGAACCTCGATCTTTATCTTAATATCAAGCTGCACTCTTGGGATTTCATGAACCTTTGTCAGCAGCATGTGATTAAGAAAGAAAATTTAGCTGGCGTTCTGGGGAGACAGAGTATGTCTTGCAGCAGAACGGCATCTCCAGCAGCTATGATGGCTCTGCAGGCAGGACTTACTAAAATCTAGGGTGAAACAGTCAGCCGTCCTGGCAAATGTGACATGGGAGGAAGATACGGCCATCAGTCAAACTGTATTTTTACAGAATACTTTTCCACGTTGCAAGCAGACATATTGGACAAGTAAAACATACCCCAACTGATGCGGAAAGCAATGCAATACTAGACATTGCTATGGAAAATGCTCCAACAAGAGTGAGAAATGGCCACAAAACTGTCCCTTTCAGTGTTTCATCCATTGTAACAATTTTGGGCAGTACAAATATAAAATGCCAACTGCTCTGCCTTGCACATATTCCCATCACAAAGGCAGAAATCATCAGTCAATAACAAGACAATATACAGAAATATCATACGTGATCCTGTTCATCTTCTCAATTCCACCTGAAAAACAGTATTTTAAATAACCAAGAAGGCCCTATATGGCATGATAAGAAGAGGCTAAATGCAATCTACTCCTCATCTGAAATGCTTTCTCAGGTTAGAGAGCTGATCTGTAAATTTTAGTGCCCACTGTTTCTTGACAATGTCCGGCAGATTGACTCCTGACTGCATGCCTTGTTATTCTAGGGTTTTTTAAAATATACTTGCTCTCCTTTTCACTTTCCATACCTTTATTTTGTTTCTTACTGCACTTAACATGTGCAAGATACTAGTACATTTCATCTAGGAAAGAAAGCTGAACTTTTACCTCTAAAATAACATATATATCAATTGTCAATTTTAAAAGCTTATTATGAATGGGGAATTTTGTTCACCCTTCTCTCAACACTAAAGCTACTGGACATAAGACCATTACAAGGGAATAAGTCACTGATCAGCCTGTCCGGCTGACCACAGTTAGCAGTGGGTTCACAATACGTCTTCAAACCACAGACCTCATATATAACTATGTTCAGGTGTCAGCTTAACCCACTGCTAGCATTTTACTGCCACATTTGCAACTCCTCAGCTAAAGACCCAAAGACAAGCTTTATCAGATATTGAGAACAGTATAGATTACAAAGGGAAAAAAGTTCAAGAAATGTTCAAATTTCCTTCACCCCAAGCAAAATTCAATGGTAGGGTTAGAACTGAACTCAGAAGAAAAGCAAGGAACATCGGGTGCAGTCTAAGTGTCCATACAGACTAATTCTTCTGTAGCAAACCAGTGAGTAAAGAAGACACTGAAAAAAGCTCAAATCTATTGTTAGAAACTTGTTTCATTTGCCATTGCAGACTTTAAGGCTTAATCTTCATGACAACTCACATGAAGTTTTAATAGGCATGGAATCTCTTTATAAATGTACTTTGCTATCACCAGACTTTATACTGTGTGTAGAATTGGAAATCAAAAACGATTGAGTTAATTTTGCTCTTCAGTGTCTCATGTGGGCAGAAATTACAGTGAAATTACATTCATGAAGATCATCTGTTGGAAGGACCACTATTGTGTTAGTTGAAGAACTGAAGTAACAACATATTAAAGCAATTTCAGTTGCTGGATGAGAACAGGAACTAGGCAGCATGAGCTTTAGCAGGAACCAGAAACCAGGAATATGATGAATTTAAGGATCTTAATGAAAAATAGTTAACAAATAATTGCTAAGTTGGCAAAAAGAGCCAACAAAAAAAAAAAAAAAGTGCCCAACACAAGCCTCAATCCAAAAAATTAATGAAACAAGAAATTAAGAACTACAAAGAGTTGAGTAAATGCCCCAATGAAGAAAGTTATAGAAGCCATTACTCATTAACTCATTTGTAATAAAAAATTGCAATAACCTGCTAATAGCCTCTACAAGGGGTGGTGATTTTGCAGTTAAGAGACCTTTGCAGGTCAGAATGGCTTTTGCTTGTGCAACTTCACACACACAATCACAGTTGGTGGAAAAGTTATTTCTATTTTCTAGTCATTTTCCATTTTACTAGACTTTGACATCTTCGAGGGGGGAGCCACATCCTGTTTGCCCTGCACAGAGTTTGACACCTCCAGTGTGGCTGAGGTACCTCAACAGTGTTAGGGGCCAGACAACACAGAACACACAGAAGGGAACAAACAGCAACAGCATTCCAATGACAGTGGTCCTCCCTAAATATCCCAACACTTCTGACAGTTCTATTCTTAAGCCAACATCATTGTCCCCTTAATTTAGGGACAGTACAGAGAGGAATGTAATGTTAGGGCAGAACAAATATGTCTAATGTCTAATGGACCTTCGGAAGGCAAATAGGTCTGCCCTTGGGCATCTCTGGACAACCTTTGAGGCACTTACTCATTTCTATTTCTAAATGAGCAGCACAGGTTACTTTGAGAGGGCTGGCCTCTTTTCATGGATAAACCTAGAGGATCTAAACAATGTCTGCACTGAGCGGGCTGGACTCCCAGCCCAAATTGAACATGTAAGTTTCCTTTCTGTGAGTTTTGAAGGTTATATATCACACACATTGCAGACCTTTTGTTTCAATATTGTGTGGAAGGAATAAAGCTGATAATAGTATTCTGGGACTGATGTTATAGCAAAAATAATTCAACAGAAAAGAACAGAACTAGTTAAGGTTCCTGTCTGTTCTGTTGTATGTAGCAGCACATCTGAGAGACAAGATGTGCTCTCTCTAGTTCACAGGTTTTGAATGTCCTCTGGTACAGTCACCAGTTACAAGTATTTTTATCAAGTGAAGCAACGGTAAGGACAAGCTGGAAGCTCGTAAACACAAAACCACTCTTACAAGTGGACATTAAAGCTGCTGTTCCATTCTAGTTGGACTGCGTGGGGTAGTTATCCAGCATGCAGCAGGCAAAAGAATTTTCACAAGAGCCAGTATCATCAAGACCTTCTGTCTTCTCCTTTAGCCCCAAACGATAGAGGGTGTGGGGGGAGGAGGCAGCAGAGATTGGCATTCCAGACCTCAGCAGCCTGCTGGTACGTGTGTGGGGATGCAGGCTGCCCTCTCTGTGGCAGGCAGAGATGAGGAAAGGACTTGCCTGGGTTAAATGCACATCGTCGCAGAATTGTACCAAGGTCCTTGTTGCACTAGGAGACAAATGTCCCCAGCAGTTGTCTGCTTCCCAGCCACAGCTGAGAACCTCATTTCTGTGGCATCCTCCACATAGGAAGGCTTTCAGTGCCCTCCAAAGCCAACATCTCTGCTTTCCCTGCTGTACAATGTAGCTCTCTGCACATGGAGATGCAGCAGTGACAGGCTGACAGTTTTATAACTCAGTCTTTCATATACAATCTTTTTGACGGCTGCTGCAGTCATAGGGTTACCCACTAGGTGGGAAAGACCACCTCCTGTGCTGGTGAAGTTCTGCACCAGCTGAAGTACAGTGTGATCATGCATACTTCAAGTCTCAAATGCACAGGGTCAGATGCCTTCCACTGATGCTTAAACTACCACCTTTTACACTGAGAGAAAACATAGTTTGCTATTGTGGCTCAGCTGACGCACATGAACTTGTTCCTCCCAAAGACTGAGATCTGTGCCTGAATCCTGAGTGGGCAGAGCACAACCTCAAAGCGTCTAAATGGTTGAGATAATGCTTTATTGGTTTCCTCTTGTGCAACAGCTGTACAACTTGAGGGAAATGACATCGCTCAGTGCAATGGGCTGCACGAGAACTCTGGATGAAGATATGGTTGCCTCCTTCTTGCAGCCAACTGTTGTTCGTATGTTTACCCTGGACACACAACACATACTAGCTCTGTGGGCCAGCAGTAGATTTTTCTTTAAATTACCTTGCAGGACAGAGCTATCAGTTCACCCACTCATGCTGCTTTTGCAAATTCCTCAGCCTTTCTTGTCTTAAACTCTGACTGCCGGCTGCCCAATCCTCCCCATCAGAATGCTTGGCAGCCGGTGGTTGATTCTCCAGGATTTTCTCCATGAACCGTTCAGATGCAGGATGTGCATTGCTATGCACAGAACACTTCCTCATGAGCCTTTTCTGGATTTGTGCTTTCCGCTTCTAGAGGTCCAGTCAGCAGAGTCACTGGAAACCTCACAGGTGCTCAGGCATTCAGACGCAGCCAGATTTCAGCTCTGCAGGTTCCCCGTAAGCCAGGGACCACAAGTGCAGGACACAGATATGGCTTATTAGAGTAAATGTTGCCTGTGAAAAATTGCTTTTACCTGTACTAGCTCAGCCCACATCATCTGGTCCCAGAAAAACACTTTCAGTACTTATATCACTTTCTGATCTAGTGTGAGTTCACTATTTGCAAGATGTCACATTGTCCTGGGTTCAGCTGTAACAGTTATTTTTCTCCTTCCTAGTAGCTGGTGCAGTGCTGTGTTTTGGCTTTAGTCTGAGAACAATACTGATAACACACTGATGTTTTAGTTGTTGCTCAGTAGCGCTTACTCTGACCAAGGACTTTTCAGTCTCTCATGCTCTGCCAGGGAGGAGGGGAAGACAGGAGGGAGCAGAGACAGGGCACCTGACCCAAACTAGCCAACGGGGTATTCCATACCACAGCATGTCACGCCCAGTATAGAAACTGGGGGGAGCCACCCAGAAGGGACTGATCGCTGCTCGGATTGGGCTGGGTATCAGTCAGCAGGTGGTGAGCAATTGTACTGTGCATCACTTGTGTTTATTGTTTTCCTTTTCCCCTTTTACTTTTATATTCTCTCCCCTTGCTATTTCCCTTATCATTATCATTATTGGTGGTAGCAGTAGTGGTTTTGTATTATACCTTAGTTACTGGACTGTTCTTATCTCAACCCACTGGATTTACATTCTTTTGATTCTCCTCCCCATCCCTCCAGGAGCAGGAGGAAGGAAGAAGCAGGGGTGTGAACAAGTGGCTGCATGGTTCTGGGTTACTGGCTGGCCTTAAACCATGGCACACATCATCTCCAATGTAACCAGATAATCCTTTTTTTTTCTGGTGATACCCTGTCTTCCTTCACAGATCTACTCAGAAGTACTAGTAAACCCTGAAAGCCCTACTTTTTCTCAGTCCTGGAAGAAAATTCAGTGTCCCAGAGCCAGTGGTCTCTGATTTTTGGTCACTAGTTATCCACGCTTCCTATGGTACTTCCATCTGTCCAGTTAAAAAATTTCAGTGAAGCCCAAACAACTAGAGACATGATTATCACAGTCAGAGTTTACGATTGCCTGATGGCTGTGATTGGTGTCCTCCATGAGACACCTGCATAAACAACCAGAAAACAGTGCTTTCAGAGCTGATCCTGCCGTAACTAGTACTTCACAGGAAATAGACTCAATGCAGCTGCTTCTTTTCAGGTAGACATTAGCAGCACCCTGTGGCTCTTCTTCCAGCTATGCAGGAAGTATCAGGTGCAAGACCTGTGCATTGTACATCAGCTTTGGATGTCACCAAGGTCCCAGCTACAGAGCAGCTGTGCTACAGAGCAGCTGTGCTACAGAGTGCATTGCTCCTACTGTGTGGCTGGTACTTCCATGGGAGCACTGCCCCGGGAATGCAGGACCAGTCCTGTGTGTCCCCTGTCTTAATAATAGGAAGTGGACCTCCTGCAATGCTTCTGCACCGTTTCTTGCCCCAGGCACAGCACAGTTCTCCAGCAAGTCAGCAAAGAGACAGCTATCCAAGTGGACTGTAGCAGCAGCAGGACCTGCTCTGTGGTGAGGTGGGCAAGACACCAATGAGTCCTCTCAGGAAACAGCGATTTGCTCAGTGGGATGTCTTCCATCCTTTGGGTTATCCAGTGTGAGGTCCCCCTCCCTCGGAGTGAGCTCAAATAGTTTTCCTGTCCTGTGAAGGAAAGCCACAATGGGCAAGAGATGAGGAACAGGGTGCAGAAAGTTGTAAGGATTTTGAAAGCACCTTGAATAAATAATTGTGTCTCTTCCTCTGCATCTTCATGAAGTGGAGCCCTTTATAGCATCTGAGTTTGATCCACAGCTTTGGACACAAGAATATGCATAGTAGACAGAAATTATATGTAATAAATTTAGATTAGGAAAAAAGATGCCAAGTTCCTTGACTTACATCCATCTGTTGCAATGTACATTTGATATAAAACCAATTTCTTAAACATACTTCCCAGCTTTCTGCTGGATTCAGCTCTTTTACTTCAAATATGAGAGATACTCATTAAACTCATATAAACTTAAACAAGAACCTCCAAGCAACTCTGACACTGATAATACATGTTCCTAATGAAGAGAAACTCAACTAAGACTGACTAGAATAGCAAAGGATATGTGTTGATGTGACCTAACACCAGAAGCATTTCTGTGAGAAAGTGAAGGCTTATTTTGTCCATGTCAGTGTGTGTTTACCTCTGTGAAGCTGTTTGTAGCAAGGTCTATATGGGAGTTGTCTCATTATTTACTACGAGAAGACCTCAGAGACAGACTTGAAGGGTAAGCCACAAACTGCTATTTTTGAAAACTCCTGTGCTTGACCTTTTCCTGAGATACTCCTGGCCCTAGGTCTATGCACTAGATCTAGTGCCAGTCTAACACCTATCTCCCCATCTTATACCCTATTCTTCTGAGGGTCCTCTACGATTCTTAAAGATGTTTCAAGACTACCCAAAACTGTAGTGTCCTGGTTATACTCTTTTTGAAGAAGTGTACATAACTTCTGTCTTGAATTTCAGCTGGGGATGGAGTTCAAAGTAATATGCGCTTTCTATGATGCCTCTGTAAATACGTGTGTGATTGATAGATACTTGTAGGTATGATACACATGACTGAAACACCTATAAAACTTTCTGCTGCTAGTTAACACCTTGCGTTGAAATAAAAAGCAGTTAGGAAGATCTGCCTTTTTATTTTGTAAGTAAATAGATTTTGGTAAGCCGGGAAAGAGTACTGTAAACAGTACTTTGTTGGCTCCAGCCACAGGAATTGAGTGGTTCATTACAAAGACAGAATACCTTCAGACCTGTCTTGCCCTCTGTCATTGTCAATGGCATGCACACACCAGAGATCATTCTGGTCAAACCCTGCTTTCATTAGCCATGCCTAAACCTAGAACTGAAATGAAACAGCTCTCTTCCAGCTGGTGACTGTATCATCTCAAGCAAATGTTTTCAGTTTCCAGATCACTGGAAGACACAATGCTTTGGGCCACAAATCTTCCAAGAAAATATCTGTGGCTATTAAACAAGTCAAGCTCTATGATGGCAGGGGCTAGATTGGAGAAGACCAAGGTACCAGTAGTGATGGTACTATTGCCATCTTAATGAAGGTAGATTTTCAAAACATTCCCCAGAAGATAGTGGCTTGGTAATGAAGATAGATTAGTATCCATGTCTCTTAATAAAGAAAGTAGAAAGTATAGTTGAATACCTTAAGTCAGAGGATGGTCTTGCACAAACAAAAGACAGGAAAAAGCTGAGACTGCAGCTGGAATGCTTTTATGTGCATGTGTGTGTCTGTTATTCAGAGCTCCTATATGTAAACCCTGTATATAGCCCAATTACACTAGGGATTTGTTCTTCCCCTGATTAACCAGGTTTTAACGAGGAACCTCTGGAGAAGGAAAAAGTGGCAGATTGTCTGTTTGCTACTCCTTAATCATTCTTTCGGAAAGTATAGAACAGTTCTTTGGAGAGTAGGGATCACTTCTTTTGGACGACATATTTTCCATACATAAATATTCAGGGGAGCAATTTGAGATGTAGAACCAACAAGTGAGAATGAGTTCATTAAACTGAAATGCCAGTGAGAATCAGAGTGATGACTCTCTCCAAGTTAGAAGTAGGTCACTGCAATTACTCTTATCACAGGACTGAACCTGAGCGGGACTTGGATTACTGCCCTCACAAATCCAGGAATTGGAACTTCATTCCATGCCACTTGACAATATGCAGATGTAATCATGCAAAAGTCAGAGGCAACATACACTGTAAGTGATGCTGTATTTAGCAAAAACCATACAATGAAACAGTAAGATCATTTCTGTTCATTTTCTTTCTTTCTTAGGTAAAAAAAAAAAAAAGAAAAAAGTGTACAATATTAAACTAGATTTACAGGCCGTACTGTGACTGATATGATCTAGAGGTGATTTTTCAGCTGTACTTGTTGGAGGAGCTGACAACCATTCTTATAGGAAGTGGTTTGATCACACCAAAGTTAAAACTTCCTTGTCAGATCCCTTGCCCTCTCGCATGATTTAGATGTGTCCACAGTCATATTGTTGCTTAGATGCAGACACACACATTATTTAATAAAAAAAACCTCCTACAAACATGAAAGAACTCCCAAAGATTAATTCATCCTTGAAGGCTAATATTCTTTGCTAAACATCTCAATGTGTTCCTCATAATACCTGGACCATTTGTTGATCTTCGTAATTTGATGATGACTCCATGGCAAGATTATATCTGTATATGGATTATGAAACACTTAGTGACAATGAACAGATGTGTGAGAAACTTTACCATGATCAGCCCTATGCATGCTCTTTGATGCTTCCTCAGAGGTGACTTGATTGCATTTTGAGACACATCAATAGCTGATTTTTAATCCACATATCATGATCCCCATAAATTGCATCACTCAAGTATTTTAATCAAATTGCCATGCACGATGTCTTCAAGATGTCAACTGTTGTATAAGCACAGTTACCTAGGTCAACCAGGCCCATAATCATGTCAACCAAGATTGTTGTCCTTCTTTGACAAGACCTGAATTTAATGAAAATAGGAGTAATATAAATTTCTATAATTTGTAACATATTAATTCAAAGCTAATTAATATAAAATGAAATATGAAAATATTCTGTTCTGATAAGGTAAAAAAGAATCCAAGCAATTAGTTTTAATTTTTCTAAATGCAAGCTCATTGAAATAGACATATTTCACCTAATTGCATCCAATATTTCATCTAAATGTATCAGAGTATAATTTTTCGGTGGAAGTATGTTTACTCTGAACTTTTTTAACCAGCTGGGAAACCAAAGCTCTTAATACGAATAATTGCCTGCAGGTAAGAAATGGTTTGAAATAGTTTTCTCACAAGTCTATCATAAGTATCGTCAATACACCTTGCATGGTCCCTCAAGGAATCTAATAACACACCTTCACAGGACACATGCATAGTTAAATCATTTTATACTGTTGGTACTATTTAGTATGCAGGCACAGGCATTAAATGGCCCATATTGGGCAGCTGTATCTAAACAGCAAACTGATAGAGATGAACCAGGAGTCCTTAATCACTCAAGCAGCCAACCTCCTAATGGATCTGTCTACTATATTTGCATTTTTACCTAAAATCCCTACTCCCAGTGAGTGCGAGGGGTACAGGGAATGAAGTGAAATTTTGTAGTAAAGCAGTAGTTCAGGAGAAGAGGGAAAAGTGGGTACTTAAAGATAAGGCGTACAGAGGACCCTGTGACATCAAAACATGGTCTGTGACCACTGAGCTGCTGCTGTATCCCTGTCCCTGGGCTTCATGTTTGGGTGCTCTTGCATAGCAGAGCCTGGGCATGAAAAGTACCCAGTTTCCATATGGAGTGCTGTTATTTACATTGTCCTTTCTGGTAATTTATTTCTAGTCTTGCAATGAAAAACGTTGGTTAACCAAGGCCTTGCATTCAGCCTTGATTAATAACAATCATCTTGTTTATTTTTGTAACTCAAGCCTGTGCCAGGATATGAGGGCAAGGTAGAGGGGGGTGGAATTGAGAAAGTTGCTGAAGTGGGGTAATGAATCCAAATAAACAGATACACAGCCCTTCAGACATATTTTAGAAACTTATGTAGTGGGATTACTTGCTGCCACACCACAACAATCTGATTTAGGAGCAGAGTTTCCGTTCTACAGGCATGAAGCAGCCTTGCAAAGAGCAAGGGAAAGACCAGACAGTCCTGGGCAAACAAGTGGGACATCAGCCACCAGTATAAAGCTGCCAGCACAAGGCTGAAGCATAGCATACAAAATCATTCTTGCTCTTACCACCTTTCAATCGCAGCACTCAGTGCACAGCGCAGTCCAGATTTCTTCAGCGTTCAAAAGAAAACTCCTGTTTCTTTCAGCCAGAGAAACTAACACGCTGGTATATTAGCAAGCAAAAGGCTGATTCCTCCTAGATAAAGGGATTTCATACATTTATTAAAAAAAACCACAAACCAGATAACTGGTCTTCATGCCTTGTGGCCAGACAGGAAGTATGTAACCAAATAAATGAGATCTGTAAACGTATTCATGGTAGTGTCTGTCTAGGAATAACCAGCAGTCACTGGCCCCAGAGTTTGAGGTGCTAAACCTGTTTTGCTGGCCCGTCACTTTCAGATCAATCACCTTCACAGGGCTGTGGAGCTCTGAACTGGTACAGACTTGTTTTACGCACCCACGTTTGTTCAAAAAATAGTCTGTGAAAGAGTAACTTGCCCTTGCAAGCTTGATAGCAGCTCAGGACGTGAGAGAAGTATTACTGCTATGCTCCATGCCTCTGACACTGAGTAGAAATGTGCTTTGGGTCCTCACACCTCATCTGTGTGAGGTTTGTGTCACGGGATGAGTTGGTGGGGCACAGACCTGGTGTTCATAACTGCGGGCTCCCCTGCCCTTCCTTCAGGTCAGACCCCTGAGGTACTTTCAGCATGACTGTAAGCCAGCATCCTGAGAGCTGCCCACCCCCTGCTTGCTGGCTTAAGCTGCTGCCAGCGCTGGCACTGCACCAGTGGAGCTTGGTGTCACTATACAGCATTTACACTGCCACTGTATGGAGAGGATTAACAGAGAGCATAGGGTGGGTGGGATTCAGCAGCAGGTATGACATCACCCTCAAAGTGAGCATTTCTGCTGGGAGGGGTCTTCTAATTCTTACTCTTGTGTTGAAACTAATGCAAACATACTATTTCCCTGTTATTTATACAAGTAACAGGGAACAGCATATTAGCATAACATTTTACAGGTCTAAATTAAGCTTCAGCTTAAAACAAACAATCAATAGTAACGGGCTCTTGGTCCATGCACGTATTCCCTGAATTCACCTGAAGCAGGCTGTTCACTGATGTGGGATGATTTGGCTATCTACCACTGTGCACATAAGACATGGAGCTAATGAAGGATGCTAACACTTCGGCATAAAGCCAGGAAAAGCGTATAGGCCCTATCTCCCATTGTATCTGAGAGGGAGCACTGAACAGCTGCCCCAAGAGCGGGCAGAGGTTTGCTGCCTGCTCCTGCTGGATGCAGTCCAGCGATTCCTGACACATGAGGCTGCAGAGACAGCCTGCAAAGGGCTCTCCAGGAAGCTGTGCCCCACTGTGCCAGGCCTCTGGTCTATTTAAGGCTCCTCTGGCTTAGCAAATCCTTTGATTCCAGTTTTGTAGACAAGCCAGGCTAGCAATGTTTATCATAGTCATCATAGCCTGTGCAGGGTTATATTCTTCTTAGCTTCTGTTGGCTTTGAATTTCATGGCTGTGCTAAATAAACGTTGCTGATTTTGAAATAGCTGAAATAGCTGACTTACATAAGGACATATTCATTGTCATACATCCCTGCCAATAAATAACCAACCTGCCGACCTCAAAGGAGATGGACACAGCAGCATGAACATTGTTTCCAGTAACACTGGCCGGAAATTTTCCAGGTGATATTCTTTTCCTTCAGAAAACACTGATCTGGCAATATGAAAAAAACAGTAAGACAAATATTTGGTCACTGGTTGTAGTTTTCAATGGAAAACTGTATAACCAGTGGCTTCTTATATGATAGGCTTGTACGATTTACGTTGTGTTATGTCTTTACCTAAATGTTAAATGATAAAGAAGTCAGACCAAGATGTCTAAGCCTAATCAAAATAAGGCACAGAGGTCTTTTACAAAGAGAATTTTTAATTTAAGGCATTCTTAGCATTTCCAAGTTTAAATACATGAAGAACTTAATTTTGTAGTAAATGCCAGCTTTTTGAGTTCTGATGTTGAGCAAGAAAAAAAGGTAGGACTGAGGTGCTGAAATTTCTTCTGGTGTACAAGTTTTGCTTCTGGATTGATTCCAGCCCATGTAGTACAACAAAGCTGTGAAATAAATAATTGCCCATGAAGATTTTGCAAAGATGACAAGGGCTTTCCCAGGGCAGTAGGTCATTGGTACAAAATGGCTACTTAAAACATTTTGTTTCACTATCTAGATGACAGAGCAATGGGGAAAACAATTTCTCTTCCTGTAAAAGGGAATTTTTGAGGGGCACGATCTTACTTTCAGCAGAGAGGGTCTTCATTCCAGTCATGCCCAGCTATCACGGGGGAACAGGAATACTTCATAGTTCATTGTAAAACAGACCAGCAGTCTCATGCTGACCTAGTTTCCTTTTGTCCACAAACATGTTAAAACATCCCCTTTTACTTTTTTTTTCCCCCCAAGAAAGCTGAGGGGACAATCCAGTTTTGTCAGAATGAGGAATTCTTGAACAATTTAGGTATTCTTCCATTCTTTCACTTTTTTTTTCTTTCTTGGATTTGTTGGTTCATTCTTTAGAGGTGTGAAGACATGAAACACTCCCACACAAGTATTTAACTGAAATCAATGTCTACCCTGTGTTTTCAATGTCTGGTGAAATGTTTGAGATTATTACAATTATTTTGAAACAGACATTGGGGGCATTTAGGCTCCTACTACTCAGACCATGGCAAAAATTAGTCCCTAATCCCTACTACAATACCTAGGAAATGGAGGCCAGATGTCCTCACCCCTTGAAAAGACACAGACAATCATTTTAGTGAGTTTAAAAACATGGGCCACATTTGGATGATTTTCTTTTTGCCAGTATTTCGATCAACAAAGCTGGGGGGTTTTCTTTGACTCTGCCTCTCTCCAGCCCAGTCTACCCAGAACTGGTTTTGCCTCCTCAGTGGTATTTGCTCCAGCTCTGCACCAGGGTGAAGGAAGTCCACAGCCTTGAGCACTCAGGTATCCCTTGAAGCAGCATAGTCTTATCTCCGCATCTGTGGCACTGTTAATTCTCAACCACTCATGGATCAATGAGCTTAATATTTATTTTTATTATGTAAACAGCTAATTTGTCTTTCTCCCCCAGCATTACCTACATCAGTGGCATTCAGCTGGCAACAGAGACCATCTCCTGGCACTTGAAGTAGAACTGAAGTACCATCACTGTGGTCAGTCTTGCCATCCTTTCCGCATTCCACACAGCCCTCAGCAGGATGAAGGCGCTAATGCTGATGACACATGGTAAAATACAGAAAATTCTGGATGGACTCAACAGTCAAAAGTAGAAATGAGAAAAATACATAAGGCCTATGCACTGACTGACTCTATGTGGCCAAATTTACATCTCAGTCTAAAGGCCTCTACTCTCCTTGCACTAGGAAAGTGAACCAGGGAGCATGTTTAAGCCCAACCTGCTCCTCAGCTCTTCTTCAGGTGCCCCACATTGCTGGACATGGGACAGGGAAGTGTAAGGTCCTACACCTGGGTCAGGGCAATCCCAGGCACTGCTACAAGTTGGGTGGAGAAGACATTCAGAGCAGCCCTGTGGAGAAGGACTTGGGGGTGTTGGTTGATGAGAAGCTTAACATGACCCAGCAGTGTGCGCTTGCAGCCCAGAAAGCCAACCGTATCCTGGGCTGCATCAAAAGAAGCCTGACCAGCAGGTCAAAGGAGGTGATCCTGCCCCTCTACTCTGCTCTTGTGAGACCTCACTTGGAGTACTGTGTACAGTTCTGGTGTCCTCAACATAAAAAGGACATGGAGCTGTTGGAGCGAGTCCAGAGGAAGGACATGAGGGTGATAAGAGGGCTGGAGCACCTCCCCTATGAAGACATGCTGAGGAAGTTGGGGCTGTTCAGCCTGGAGAAGAAAAGGCTGTGTGGAGACCTCATAGCAGCCTTCCAGTATCTGAAGGGGGCCTATAAGGATGCCGAAGATGGACTCTTCCTTAGGGACTGTAGTGGTAGGACAAGGGGTAATGGCTTCAAACTTAAACAGGGGAAGTCGAGGTTAGATATAAGGAAGAAGTTCTTTACAGTGAGGGTGGTGAGGCACTGGAACAGGTTGCCCAAGGAAGTTGTGAATGCTCAATCCCTGGCGGTGTTCAAGGCCAGGTTGGACAGAGCCTTGGGTGATGTGGTTTAGTGCGAGGTGTCCCTGCCAATGGCAGGGTGGTTGGAACTAGACGATCTTAAGGTGCTTTCCAACCCTAACTATTCTATGGTTCTATTATTCTATAAGTCCCCAGCTACCTCCTGGCACAGTCCTACCAAGGGGAATCTTGTGGTCTCTGTCTTTCTTATTGTCCAGGAACGCAGCAAACTGCTGTTGGGTGTACCAAACCAGGCAGAAGCACAGCTAAGGCTTTGCCAACAGATGGCAAGATCCTGACCTCCCCCTCATTCCCATCCATTCTCCCCAAAGTTTGCTAATGCCCACGACTATGTTATCTTATGTCCAAGCTAGTGAGCTCAGACTTATGTCCAAAGTATAGGATATAATTACCTATAAAAATCTGACTCTGGATGCTGAAAAGTTGAATATTCAAAATTGTGACAGCTTGTAGAAATGCTGATTATTTTATCCAAGCTTATACTCATTATGAGAGTTGATATGCACTTAAGATTTAAGGAAATACTATGGAAAAAAAAATTAACACTTAAATAAAAAATAGGTTTCATTGTGCTGGTTGGTCGTTCATTTATTTCACTGTGTACAAGTGGCACAATCCATCCACTTTCATGTAAATGCAGAAGAAATAACTAGCTGCTTCAGATTTGCATGGGCTTTTCTTTTGTAATTTGCAGCTACTGTGTTGCTCCTACAAGACTCCAGACCAATTTTTAATAATGTCTTTAATAGACCATCTATCTTCATTAATATTTTTCTCTTCTTTGTCATAAAATAGCAAAAGAGCTTGCCTACACAGCAAGACAAAACCATGTTGACCCTACAGATAATTGCCAGGCTGAAAAATCCAGAAAGTATGGCAAATAAACTCAGTACCAGAGGGCTCTGAATATTCATCTTAACAGTCTTTGTTGGTTTGTATTCTTAAAATCTAGACATGAAAAGCAACTTGATTTCTACCTTCATCCTCAACTGTGTGAAATGAGTGGCTTTGCACTTGCTGAACACAGGTTCTCATTGACTTTCACATTTGCTTTCTTCGACCCAATCCCCAATTAGCAGTGGATAATAAATATTTGCATTTAAAATGAATAATTCAGTCTGCTGTTCTGAGGAAAGGGAAAGATCACTAGCTGCATTTCTGCCTTTTAAAGGAGAAGGGTTTTGATGTAACCTTAGAGCTGGCAATCTGAAAACTCAAGGCCATATACAAATTCAGCTTCACAGGAGCAATCCCAGTTGCATTGAGTGCACGAGGGGCCATGCTCCAGTGGATCTTGGTGTTTCCAAGCCATGTGGAGGATTGCTCAGGTCCAGTTAGGCTAGCGTCCGTGGCACCTATCTTGCCATGCCCCACACCATGGCAGGGGACCTGCCATGTCTTCACCTTTTCTTTTTAATTTCTTCCTCAGCTCACTCCTGGGGGGAACAAACCCAATCTCCAACTTGTGTCACAGAGAGGAGCAAACAAATAAAAATGATTTGCACCATGAAATGTGCTGTGATGAAAGTCTGTCCCATCAGATCTGAAGTGGCCCCTTTACGACTTTATCTGGGCAAAATCATGAGTACCTCAAAGACAGTTTCATCCTTAGCTCTCAGCTGTCTTGGTTTAAAATAAGCTCCATGTTATTACACTAATCAATTATTTTTCTCTTTTAATTCCAGTGTGTCTGCACAAAGCAGACAATAAAATATAGACAGAAGGAATTGCAAGATGAGATAAGACAGAGGCTTGAACATTTTTCAAATTAACCCAATTGCTTTGTGTCATTTGAGGAGATAACACGCTTTTTCCTCTTGTAGCTAATGAAACCAGGGCCTCAGAATTCCCCAGATCAGGAGGATATGCTCAGCCTCAGCTCTGTTCCTTTTGCAATTACCTGGGACAAGCAAAGCACCCCAAATGGAGCCACCTATGCTTGTCAATGGGAAGCCAGGGCAGACATACACATAGGCAGGTATACCTGTTTCCACTGCGCAGCCACAAGAGTAATGTACCAAATCTCTTTCCTGACCATATCTTGAGGGGAGAGGTTTCCACCCACTAAAGTGAGCATTCTTCAGCCTGGTGAAGCCCAACCAGGCACTGAGCTCAACCAGAGCCATCAGCTATGTGCAATCCCAAACCTTTCAAGCCTATAAATCTTCCAAACACCCACATTATTTTTTCCAGGACATATGGTACATCAGAGTTTAAATCATATTCATACCAGTTTTCTCTGATCTGCCCGATGCCTGTATACGGCTTACAGCATTTAATAGAGCTTCAAGGCTTACATATTGTCAACAGCACAATGAGGCAGGATCTGTGCCACAAGGATTAAGCTGTCATTCAGGCAACTGAGGATGGTAGATTGGGCAGAGTGACATCTTGTGAGGACCTTCGGGGGCCTAAGGGATTTAACAGGAAATGGTGAATACCTTTTGGGAGCAAAATGAAAGAAATCACTAATAATTTTAATTCATTTTTATAAATTAAATGGAAAAAAGAAAAGAGTCCAAGATTACATTTGTTGTTATTCATGGAAATCTCATCTTCTTTCATGATAACCTTTTTAACCTCTTTTAAGTACATGCCAACCTCCTGCTACTGTGTGTTATGTATCATGCTGCGGTATTAACTGTTGCTTCAGAAATCTGGAAGTAGGCTCACTACATTAGGAAACAGGGTCTGGGAAATCAGATATGATTCCACCTGAAGGCCCATTTGAAGCTAATACCTGGATGAAATTATCTGTTGCCTATGCACAAGGCCCAAGCATCTACATATGCAGTTATCCAGACAATATGCATAAGTGAGAGCATCTGGAGACAGAACAGAACACTTGTGCAAGCTGTTTCTGAAACCACTTTCCTGTAAATAGAGCACATAGACCCTCATTCACCAGAGGACAAAGCACACTGCTTAATTCTAAGAATGTGAGTTATTCTCATTGCCTTTGCACAGTGCACCTGGGCAGATGAGCTGACTGTGCTTCAGAAAAGCCTTTAATAAGTTTTATTTGATTTCAGCAGGACTGCACATATGCTTCATATTAAATCTCTGCTGTAAGTATTTTGCTAGAGTCCTTCACCCTCAAGATTGGCTCTACTTTCTTTTTTTCCTAGAACTGGGGCTAGCTTAAACAAAAATCTCCATCATTTTTAATTATTTGTGGCTGGTAAGGACCAAAGTAAAATGAACATGCTGAAGCTGTTTGTGAGAAGGACTGAAGGCAAGGGGGGCAAAAAGATGGTGCTAAGTGTGCAAGGCACGGTGCCATTAGACTTCTGATAGTGAGCCTTCATGCCACTTTCACCCTATCTGCTTTTGCCCTTAGAATTCAGGTGCTCATACGATGGAGACTGCAAGCACAGGGTTTGGGGAAGGACAAGCTGACGCAGCAGGCTCAGACACGAGGCTTGCAGCAGCAGTGACCAGCAGCAAGGGTCCCTGCTGCTTCCCTGCAGAAAGCAGCATATTCAGGGGGTGCAGAAGCAAAGCACCTTTTTTCAAAGTGACCGGTGCAGTCCTGCTCTACACAGCCCTGGGCAGCCTTCAGCCTCCATCCTCGCAGCACAGCCTGCCAGCTGGGGCCCTGGGGGCACTGAGAGATGACTTCTTTCATTATACACACATATATCATCTTGCGTTGACTCCAGATCCTAGCTCAGTGGCTGCACACAAGAGGATAGTCTGCAAACTCTCTACCAACAAGCAACACTTTCTTTAGGGCACAGATGCTGGCATTTGCTTTTCAACACCTCCCTGTAACTTTACACACATGGTCTGGGTTTATTTTGAATCAACCTATCACAGCATATAGTTTATAGCTCTCCTCAGACCCACTTCCAGGAAAGGACTTAGACTGTGTCACCCCACACTGCCACCACCTCTGCTCCATGCCTGCTAAGGTTGCTGTGCCTCAACTCAAGCAGGAAGAGCATGTGTTGGAAGAGCTGATCCTCTGCACTGGGCTGGACCACTGTGAAAGCCAGGCACACTCCCTGCAAAATTCCCTTAAAGTACTTTCTCACACCTTCCACTTAGTTGCAAAGAGTATGAAATATTGCTCTTGGTTCAGGCATAGCACCTTCTCTGCCACCTCATCACCTCTCTACTGACTTTTTCAAACTAACTGACCTGTATAGCTATAAGACTCTGCCCTATTTGGGTGAAATGGGTAGGCCTACATCCATCTTTGAAGTCAAAGGAAAACACCTGAGGACTTCTGGAACAACCTGTCAATTTCCTGACTGGACAAGGAACATAACAAGATGGGGTAATACCCAGCTGTAGGCTTCTGCACACCTCGGTGTAACTATCTGCGTGC
Source organism: Strigops habroptila (assembly GCF_004027225.2). Taxonomy (NCBI): domain Eukaryota; kingdom Metazoa; phylum Chordata; class Aves; order Psittaciformes; family Psittacidae; genus Strigops; species Strigops habroptila. The sequence goes on along the minus strand of NC_044302.2, from coordinate 78,199,670 downwards.
TTTGGACATAGGCTTCTGGCTGTGCATAAGGTCAAAGTTTCAGCCTGTGTTCTGGAGGGACAAGGTGTCTGGTCTTAAGGACACTTGGTGGTATGCCTTAAAATGCAGCATAAAAAAGTTGGCATTCTTATGTCTCCCAGTCTGGCCGCAGGTCTTTGCAGTATTTTGGTATATTGAGAAAAGCACCGTATTCTGTACTCAGAAGTAAAGATACCTGTGTATTTCCACATTTCTTAGAAATGGAGGCATGAGAGAGGAGTAAAAAAGTTCCAAACATGCTCTCAGAATGCATGAAATTTAAAAAAAAAAAATCACCTCAAACAAAACCACAACAACAAAACCCAAACACATTTTCTAAAAAGTTAATAAAGGAGACCAAGTGATCTTTGCTGAGGTAATTTCAAAGCAAACTGCATGATTTTGACATCTTTTAGTCATGTTCATGACTGCTTAGGGCTGTCATGCTTATAGAGAAGGTGGAACTAAGGAAAAGAACAAGCAGCAGGATAGAAACACACTGAAAAATAGGACCAGCCCCTTCCTTATTTATCCTGAAGCAGCCCAGTCACTGATTAGAGATGCCGGACTAACTCCCCCATCATCACCTAATCAGAACTACCACCTTACCCACTCTCCTGAAAAGGTGGGGCAGCCCACTGGATTTGACTTGGCATCAACTCAGCGGGCAAGTGCAGTGCTACCTACAATAAACCCCAAGTTTGTGAGTGTCATGGCAGAGCTCTGCAATGATCCAGGACATTTGATCTTTGGCTGGGGCAAACCGTGGTCAGTGACACTAGAGAGTGAAAACGCTTTACACGGTCTGTACATGCGTCTGCCCTGGGGTCCCAGCAGGCTGCCTGCAACTCTGGTGCTCCAGCCGTCATGTACTCCCAGGCTGGCACAGAGGGATGGCAGGCTGAGCATCTGGTTCTCTACTTTCACGCTGGGTTTCCATAGCTCTTTTCCATAAACAGTCTGATCTCTATTTCAATAGTGCGCATGTGTTCTTCTCTGAGACCCTTATTTCCATCTCTGGCCATCCCCTCCACCTTTCCTCATGCTGTACCCCAGCCCTTTTCTCCACCATCTGCCGCAAGGAGTTCGTTTGTCAAAGGGACAAGATCTTTAAGGATGTAAAGGAAGAAGCGCATCAACAGTGCTTTCATCCCGCCATGTTTGTTGGAGGTGAGCCAGGCACCAGCCAGCCACGGAGAACTTTGCAGGGCTGGTTTGTTTAAGTGCATTATAAAATAGATGTTTGTCAAGGGCACAGTGCCCTCACGTCAATAGAAAGAGGTCCATCCTGGAACGAAACCAGATATTTGAGAATGCCACTTCTGCCAACCAAGGCAGACACCTGCCTGGGGTACTGTAGGTGCAAGGGGACCACACTCAGCCTCTGGCTACCACTGAGAGCAAAGATAGTGCCAAATTGCTGCTGGTGTATGTGGCTGAAGCAGAAAAACAAGAGAGGCAGCACCAGGTGGGCCAGCAGCAGCTGACCACGGTGGAGTTGACCCCGTCCGTCACAGCATCTGCACACGCTACTGCACCAGCTCCCTGGTCTTGCAGCCTGGCTCTGCATCTGGACTAATTTTGAGAGACACTGAAAAAAATGCAAGACTTTGCTCCTCTTGATGACGTAAGGGCTTGGTGTTTCATGGACTTGGAACCCACACTCCCTACCCTGAGCACAGAACCCCACATGGGAGGCACCACAGATGAGCACCTGCAAAATTCAACCCAACCACCTCCAAGGGCACTGCATGCAGTGGGGAGGCACAGGATGGTTTTCCAGCTGCAAACCACTGTAATGATCTGCGGAGGAAGAGCAGAGCACTCACTTCATCACTGCATGCTCTTACGCAGCGATTTACTTTCTTGTTGTTTTTCCCCCAGATTCCTCAGGTGCCCTGCGCCTTTCCATGGCAGCATGGCAAGGCTGAAGGCTCAGAAAAAAGCACATTTTGTAGGAGCACATAGCTGAAGCTGGCAGACCACACCAGAAGAGACTGCATTGAGGAAAGCAAAGGACTGCAGTGCACATTGCTCATCAGCATGCACTGGCCAGGTGATTCACTGCTCTGGCCAAATGACAGCCAGAGCTACAGTCACACCGTCACAGGCTGACAGGGACTGTACTTACACCACACCTTCAGAAAAAGTTACACACCAGCATGAGTATTCCCCCCATATCTTTATATTCACCCAAAGCTAAACTGTTTCGGCATGAAGGGATTCTTAGTAGAAGCATGAGGGAGGAGAAGAGATTTCAGAAAATGTAAGAGCTCTAGAAGTGATATAAACCAGCCTTTCTATAAACTAGGGTAGTGAAAATCTAGGCAGAACTTGAAATAAATGCCTTACATTAGTCAAGGGAGAAGTCAGGGAGGCTTCCAGCTCTCCATCGAGAGAAGCCATGAGTTTCCAGTCCACAAGGTGTCTGTAAATGTTTAATGCTATGTTGTTTAGAACTGATTATTCCAGACACGAACATCAGATCGATGCATTTTTTCATGTTTTATGGTAAGCAGAAAATATTGTGGCAAATCTCTGAGTCAGTGGGGAATGGATACAGGGAGAATGGAGGGAATTTGTCACAGGGCTGGCGATGGTCATATTGCCCCTTTAGAGTTTGGGGGAGCCCATGTTGGGAGACCTGGCTGGTACTTTGGTAGCAACAAGGAGCCAGTGCATCAACAGCCACTGTCCCATGCTGTGCCCCACTCCCTGTCTACAGTGACAGCTGTGCCACTGCTCAGAAATATTAAGAGAGGGCCCTTCCACATCCTTTCCACGCAGTGCCGAGCACGGCACGCATTGCCAATTCTTTGCCCTCCCAACCTCTGAAGAAGGATTATTCAGTCCTTACTGTCAACTGCTGAATGGAAAAGCTATCCAGTAGGTCTGAGTCACAGAGACGTGATGAAAACAAGCTGGAGAATTTAAAATGCCAGCTGCTGTCTAATGCCAAATCAAAATTAATCAGGCTGCTTGATCACTATTGTAATTGCTAACAGAGAAGTGTATGTATATTAACTTGGTTTCCTCTCTACTGTCCAACCTGCCCTGGGGTTGTATAATTTACAGGTAATTAAGTTCAGCAAAGGTTATTGAAAAACAGAAAACGATGCCAACCTAACCCTCTTTTATTCATGTGCCAATGAGACTATGGTATAATTATTATTTAGCTTTGGAAATCTCTCCTATAGATTCATGATAAAGGGAATTTTAACTATGCCAAAACCAGAGAGATCCTTCCCATCGCTTGGAAGGAATTGTATCAGAGTAAAAATCACTTAGGAAAATGACTTCTGCCAGTAAAAGGCCATTTAATTCTAAGTCTTCACCACATAAGTCTTTACAGAGATCTAACTCCCATAGAAGTCAAAGAAGAGTATGCCATTTTGGGTCCACAGAAAATTTGTCTAGGTAGGGCACTAGAGGGAGAGAGAAGCAATAATTTTCTTTATGCTACTAAATATTAATCTTTACGCTACACAGAGTCTGGGCTAATGTTTAAATCCACACCGATCTGCAAGAGCTCTCTCCAAATATGGTATGATGTGGCATATTTATAGAGCAAGGCTGCTTGGGCATTTGGTGGCTTTCTGGCCAGAGCCCCAGAAGTTTTCAAAGTTAGAATAGTTTTCTTAACAAAAAATTTCATTTAAAACATATCCTTTTGCAAGAAAAAAATATTCCAAATTGTTTAAGAAACATAACCATGAACATGTTCCTGGATTTTGAAGTTAGACAGCTAACTGTATCTTTGTGTAATTGTAAAAATCACTGATATTTTGGTTCTGAAAATTAACTTTAAATATTCAAAACCAGGTGTAATAATGTAAAGATAAATTAGTTAGGTGCTCTGATACTGATAAAGTCCACCACAATGCGTAAAGGAAGACCACTTTTCCGTCTGAATCTCCATCTGTTTCTCAGGAGAATATAAAGCATTCACACTTACAACAGCAGAGTTCCATCCTCCCCAGTATCCTTTCTGCCAGTGGCTATTGGCAGCTGCTAATGGAAAACATGATCCTTGTTGAGTTTTTTACCACTGTCCAGCCATCAGTGGTTTGATGATTTCCTGAGCCAGAGGTCACACCAAGGCCATCAGCTTCGATAGCTCTTGATGAAACTTTCTTGCACCTTATTAGGTGTTTTGGGGTTTTTTACCTATTAGACATCTGGGCCATAAGACGTCCTGTGGCAATGAGTTCTGCTCATGTGCTGCGCGAAAAAGTACTGCTTTACTATTAATTTCATAGGTTTGTTTTGGGCTTTTGTTTTTTGTTTGTTTGGTTTTTCCACAGTGGTTTCATTGACCTTCTTTTTCAAGTGGTGCAAAAATTTTGACTAGAAATGTGTGCTAAAGATTCTTCTGAGCAACATCAAGGCCTGATTGAGATAAATTAGAAAATGTTCACATAACATGGGGTTCTGCCAATTTAAAAAATATTTTCTTCATTACTTTCACAGTTCTTCTTTTGTTTAATTCGCCTTGTGTACAGAAAGACTACTGGCTTACTGCCTCTCAAGCTGTTCCTCATAGCCCAATGCAGTTGCACAGACCTCCTGTGCTGGGCGACTTGTACCTTTGTGAACAAGAATGTCACTTCTAGGGCCTGAAGTCCATCTGCAAAAAAACATTTTTCATTCCACTCCAGACAAATGATTTCAGAATAATGTCATGAAAGCCTATGGAGTTAGACCAGATTCTGTTAAGGTCAGAATCTGAACTATATACCCCAAGAGAGCCCATCTCATGTTAAAAAAATGCATTATGTTTATTCTCCTTGCCTGCTGCATCTTGCCAGTGGGTGGCATGAAGCCATCGTGAGGGTTAGTACCAGGACAGAGTAGCATTTTAAAATGTTCTGAACATAATAGACTCAGCAGTCAGCTTTCCAGTCCTAATGGGCTGGCTGTTTCAAATTAAATTGCGTTATAGCAGGGCCCCTAGTCCACATCAGAGGATAAGAGCATGCAAAATGGAATTGGAAAAAATGGAGACAGTTTGCGTTCCTACTTATGAACATACAGACAAATCAGCAACTCAGAAATCATCAGCCATTAGTTTATTGGTAATTCATGCAGCTTAAAAATAGCTGTGGAAATTTGTACCCAGACCACTATTCAGCCACCCCCATCCCCAAAATCAGCTAACCATGATTGCAGGAACAACAGAGAGCACAACTGGTAAATTCCTGAGGCAGCTGTTAAGCTGGGGCTGGAGAGGGAGTGTAAGGCAAGGGGTGGAGGGCACAGAAAGAGGCTTGCATGCATCATCAGCCCCAAATATCTAGACCTTGTGAGTCAGAATTAGGAGGCTGACTTGAAAATTCTCGTAAATTCAATGTTTTGTCTTACAGCTTTTGAACCTTTAGTTTTGTACCTTTTGCATACATAATAGGGACAATGAAGAAATGTTTCCTTAATGAATTTGGCAGCCTCCCAATTGCACATCCAGGGAGGCTTTGGGGAAAAAAATGGACACTGAAAGCTGAAAACATGTCCTGATCTGAAGGGGAAATAGGTGTCATATCAAAATAGGAGAAGTCCTGCCACTGACTGACATGGAGTAATGGAGCAAAACCAGCATGAATCTTCCTTTAATCCCAGTTAAGTGCATGCCTGAAGATGCAGTGGTTCCATGAGAGATGTCATCAGGCCCTGCCATAGCCAAGGGAGCACAGAGATCAGGGTGGTGGCCTGCCAGCTTTCACCTCAGAGCTGTGAGCTGTGGTGGAGGAAAGCAGAGATAACTGAGCTGGCTACACATAGTTCAGGTAAGATCAGTAGCACAGACATGCCCATGTGGTGCTGTAACAGAGCTAACAGGACTGATCTGTCCAAGCCCCTCTACTGAGTTTGAGACATTGGTGTGGCTCACAGGACATTGCTCTACACTGTGTGGGGGTATTAGGGAAGCAGGTGCATACCAGCTTAAAGATCTTGAAGCAAAACAGCTAACCATGCACTTGCTCATGCATCACGTTTGTGGCTTTGGATTGTCCTTTTCAGTGTCATGTTCAGTGAAAAGAGCCAGCAGGTTTCCTGTGCTCCTATGCTGTAGGTCCTGAGGCTGAGCTGCCAACCTTGCTGCAACACGGAGAAAGAAGGGAGCTGAAAAATGTCTTTTGTATTAACTGTAGTTAAGCCTGATTAGGGAATTCAGACTATTACTATGTCTCCTAGCTAGAGAATCACTACTTTTACAGGTAAAGTACTGACTTGAACAGGGATGGACGTCCACCAAAGAGGGGAAGGCAAAATTATTTAAGATCCTCTAGATGGCCTTATTATAGAAATGTTAGTATTTTTATAAATAAGTGTCATGGCATTTCCACAACTTCTGGACAAATATTGATTGAATTCACACCTTTGAAGGGCTGAGGCTTCCATATTTCAAAGTTCCAATGCACTCCTCCAGATGACTGCGAATTTGAAAAGATCCCAGCCCAAACCTCCTGTCACAGACCTGAGCTTCAGCCACTGCAGTGAGGCAAAGGGGCACAGGCATCACACCAAAGAAGAAAAACACCAAACTCACTCTGGAGCCCCTTTCCCAGTCCTCTTCTTAGGTCTTATGGTGTTCCCACATGCACATTTTTTTCCAGGCTTTGAGAGACTATTGGCCTTCTGGAAGTTACAGTGGTGATGCATTGAGAGACTTCAGGGCCATTTGTAATTTCCTTAGGGGTATATGATTCTCCTGATGCAAACACTTGTAATTCTTATTAATAGTATGTGAGCGGTGTGTTCGTACAAAGAAGCAATATACCCCCTAGTGACTAGATCAGAAAGGGTCTATCCAGCAGGCTGAAGTTCATCCATTTAATGTGGCAAGACACTTTTTCATGCTTGCAGGGTGCTGTTTGCACGTTGCTTGGGGGACAATTCTTTCTGGGGTGCTGCTGAGTGCTTCAAGGGTCAAGCCCCAGGCAAAGAACGACCCAGGTGGGTGTAAAAGGGTTATGTTGTTTGTGGGCACTCTCCCACACCACACTGTGTTACACTACACAGTCTGAACTCAGCTCCCATACACCTTCTCATCAACCTTAGGACTAAGCTAATATTTTCAAGCTATGAAAGTAATTATCTTCCCCCATTTCAGACACCCGCTGCCCTTCATCGTGCTGTGGCACACCGTACTGACCACACACACTCAAGAAGAAACCCTGATCAACCCTACTTAGGTCTGTGTTACCACAGTGAAGCTCAGACCAGCTAGATGGCAATGAGACAGAAGACCCAGTGTCTTCGCACCACACAAGCAAAAGCACTTATTTAGGGTGAGTGAGGAGGAGAGAAATTACACCCGTGTAACATAAGCAAGCACACCCACATGCACACCCAACCATACCACCAGCTATCCCTCTTTTCCGATTGTTTCAACTTCTCAGCCAACCAGTGCCTTCTCCCAGCCTCCCTCTTTCTCTCTCTTATTTGCTCTGCGGTTTATCTCCACATACATCTTCAAAATTTTTCCGTACTTCATTCTAAAAAAAAGACAGCAGAGAAAAATCCCGTTGCCTGGGGGCACCAATCTGAATTTACCCCTTGCCAAAGCATCAGTCCCATGGAACCACAAGAACATTCCTGTTCACAGAGGTTCATACGCCAAATATTCTGTGCTCATCACTGGCCTTGATCTGCAAGAAATGCAAAGGGCTGGGGTCCTCCTGCTTTAACAGAGCAGGTGGGAGTTTAATCTTTTACACTAATGTCTTGCATGGAAAGAAGCCTTGGCTACTGACTAGTTTTCTTGTTCGCAGCTGGCCCAGAGGTATTTTAGCAAGCAGAATGTGGTGCCCCAAGAAGGCAGGTAGTTTAGATGCTTGTGGCCACAGGTGTCAACTGCAGCAGAGTAATTGCACAGGGGAAATCAGATGCAGAGGCACCAGCATGGACAGGGCTTTCTGGATACCAAGACTACCTGTTTGTCTGAGATAGCTGAGCCATGTGAAGATTGAAACTAACGCAGAAGTTTGCCAGCAGTACTGACCACTTGTGTGGCTGACGGTCAGGAAGCCATGTTACCCAGGGACACAGCGCAGTTCTGCATCACCTTCACAGCCTTCCTCTAAGCATCTCATGTTCATCACAGAATGGAGGACATCAGAAAGGCAGATAAGAACTCTGCACACATGAAGTGTAGGTGTACCACCCCACGGCAGTCCATGTAGCTTTATCCTCTACTTCAGGAGCAGCCAGCGGTGAGCATAGTGGTGAAACTACTAAGTATCTGGGTTTGTTTTTTCTCAAGAGTGTGGGCAAGTTGTACCCAGGTAGGCCTCAAAGGCGACAGAAGACCACCTGGAGGAGGTCTACTGAGCAGGATAGAGGCCTGAACTGCTTCCACCTGCCTAATCCTACAGCATCTGAGCAGGCATCTGTGGGCTAAAGCAAGGCCAGGAGAAGGGGCTGCTGCTGTCCTCTGTCTTTTCCCTACTCACTGCAGACGACATAAGGAGAAGTGTTCTGAATAACAGATATAGCTTCCACAATAATGTGATGGATCCTACTGGGAAAAAGTTTTATCCCCTAAGCACAAGGAAATTACATGGTTTGTGGCTCATAACACCTTTTTTGGTTGCTGTCTTTGAAGTGTTATGTTTTTGGAAGCAACGTCTGTCATTGACAGAAAATGTTTTTTTAAACAGGAATGGAAGAAGTAAATTCAGGTCCTCACACACTCTTCACTCCAAATTCCCGCAAGTCACCACTCTCCACACATTTTCCAGAATGATTTTCAGAGGCATGTGGCAGGCACTATACAACCCTGAATGAGCTCTCCTGGAAACCTGGTCCCTCACCTGCGCACTTCAAATGGCAGCCAAGCACTCCTGAGTATTTAGCCTCAAATGAGGGATGAGGGAAAAAGAAGAAGTAAGGATCAGGTCTCCAGATAAATTAGTCTGTAATGAGCAGCCTGAGTGATGTTAATCCTAACCCAAAATCTGTGTGTTATTTTGGGCCACTGGCACTTTGGCTGTTGTATGGTCTCTCTGCTTTGATCTGTCTGCAAGGGAATTAAAATGGCTTGCCATTGGTAGATCTTAATCTTCCAAATACTGGTGGCAACCACTTGCCTCACAGAAGAGGGATTCTCAGTCACATTTGGGAATTCTTGAGGCAGGCAGAAAACAATGTTGTATGATGCTGATGATCAGACCATCTTGGGTATTGCCAGTCACATCCCCTACAGTTGCCAATATCCCATCTGGAGACTTTCATTTGAAACAATGCCCTGCTTTGCTATAATCTGTCCCAAAGCGGGATTTCCCAATGTTTTGCCTCTTCAGTAGACTGGCTTATCTCAACCAGTCTGATTATCAGACAGTGCAGTTTCCAATAATAATAAGACAGCAGTTAACCCAATTTGACATGTCTTTAGGCAGTCACAAGTGACAAGCTTCCCCAGTATAAGGAAGGCGTTTAAACAAGTTGTCCTTGACTGGTGAGGATGAAATAGAGCTGCAGCTCCTTTGTTGAAGCCTGAATGTTCTGTCGAGGGGGTGGGATACATAAAACACATCATGTCATGAAAGGGGCAAAGATTCCCTTTCAAGTGGAACAAACAACTCATGATACAAACAGTGACATTTTTTTCCCCCACTGGTTTTTGGGTTTTTTTTCTTATTTCTTCTTTTTATTTTTATTTTTCCAGCAGATCTAACCACGCAGTGAACTGCAAAGATGAAACAGAGCGAGGTTCCACAAAAAGGGTAAACAGGAAGATCTTTAACTCCAGGAATGGGCTGCTCCATCAGAGGTGAAAAGTTAAAGGCACCCTGCTGCAATTGTTCAACTTGTAAAGATTAAAATTGATGTCTTGGTAAGATACTTTCAGGAGTATTATGAAGAGTGATAAATACACAGTCTTCTTTAGCCATCATTACCTCCCCCACTCACCCCTCAAAAAACTAGATCATCTGCATTTCTTCCTTTTATTTTTATTATTTTAAGATTTCTATTGCTACACTGATTTGACTCCAATTTCTGATCAGAGAGAGAGCACAGCTATCATTCCCACATTCAGACAGACCTGCCAGTTATGCAGTAATGGATCAGCATGAGCAAAGCAGAGAGGACTGGAGTCAGGACATGCTGTGCAATTAAGGTAACTATCTGCTCAAGACAAAAAGCAAGCTTCACAGGCTTACATTTCCTTCTTGCACTCTCGTTAGAAAATGCGGCAGCAAAAATACTCACAATATGGGAGCTTTGTGGCTGCTTGTTACTTAAAAATAAGGGGGGTGGGGTGGTATTTCTTTCCTTAGGGGAAGTATTCTTTCTGTTTCAAGCAGCAAGAGATAAGCACACCAGCAATAGGCATAGTCTAAATGGAGCCCATGGGCCGTTTCACGGTGGCTTTTAGGCTGTTTGTTTCTGAAACTTCCTCAAGAGCCTTTGAGGACCAAATCCTTTAGTCTCCCACTACTCTGAGAGTGCCTGGTTGCCTCAAAGGGCTGCAGAAAGGCTCTGGTGGCCCACCCTGGAGAGATCTGTACGTTGATTGGAGACCTGGGCACTATAATAGTAGAGAGGGTTCTGGAATGAAGTACTTAAGCATGTGATGCTGTCCCAAAAATGCAGCTTTCCAGGTATTTTGTGGGATGTCAATACAGACAGTCTTTTGGGAAAACATCTATTTATGCATATTTTCTCTAGTTTTCAGTGGGTAAATGGTACTCAGTTTGTAATCAATGCTTCAGTCTGTCTTGAACACTTCCCATAAAAAAGCAGGTCTGAATGTCCCCATGAAGAGTCTCACTAACCCTTCCTGTGGTGAGAGACAAGCAGATCCCTTACTGGCCACCTGCCAGATTCCTAGACCGTGTCCACATAGCTTTGTTTGCTCTGTGCAGCTTGGAGGAAATCTTCAGCTACCTCTCCATAAAATCCTTCTGTGCCAATGAGGTGTTGTTTAGCTCAGGGCAGTCATGTTGGAACCTTTAGCAAGACTGTAAGCTTGCTGGACCAGACTGCATCTACATGTATAGGCAGCCCTATTAGGCTTCGGAGAAAAAACTTCAGCAAAAATATTGCACATACGCCCTAAGCCTATGCCATTTTTTATACATACAACACCAGAAAAGAGGCTCTCGTTCCAGCCAGTATTAACTTTAAATTTAGCCCTTTGCTTTCTCCATCAATACAAAATCACTGGTCCGTATATTCAATTTACTCATATCCATTCAGTCCCTTTGGTATCAATGGCAATGCATGGGTAAGAATCAGCTGCATGGTACTGGAATAATCTCACTATATTCAGATTTAAAGTGTTATTTTTCATGTGGGTAATGTTTCAGTCCGGAATGGACTTTGGTAACTATTACTGGAGGGTTTCATGGTTTATCTAGTTATAATGTTTTATGACATTAAAAAAAAAAACCCTCACCTTGCAGCAATCTGAACAAAATATTAATTGTTCTTTTGATAAATCTACTAAATACGATGTGTTGTTTTGTCCTCAGTCCAGCTAGGACATCTGTTTTCTTGGCTTTATGGTAGTTAGCACAATGAATCATTTGCCTTCAGTCATTTGCTGTCCCAGTGCTTTATGCTGCCTACATCTTAGGAAAATTCCACCCGATCTCCTCCAGATAATCCAGCCATGCTGCACGCCTTGCTCCCACAGCAACGGCACTGGGATCTGCCCACCTCTTTCTCTTTCAGTGTAAAATCTCCAAGATCTGTAATTTACAAAAGCTCCCTTCTTGCCTGCACAAATTGCCCCTTCCCTGACACATGCAGCCTGTTTTGAAATGCCTTCATGGGGCTTTTCTGGTCTCTACAGCTACCTCTGTATTAATAAATAGAATTAACAAATATGTAAATAGAATGAATGAATAAAACAGGTTGCTCTCTCGTCCTCGTGTAACAGCTCAAAACACCCTTCACTGCAAAATAGAGTGGTCCAATTCAAACCCTCTTTTGGGAACAGGCCTGACCCAGGCTACACCTGGGTGCAAGCCCTAAAATTATGCTTGCTGGAGAAGGGGCACACAGCCATTTAAGGGGTACCAGATCATGTGGGAGCCACTGCCTGAGCCTTCCTGGGTTTTCTACTCTGGATAGAGCAATATCTGATGGGACATAGCCAATGCACATCCTGGCAGGCCCTGCTGCCTGCAGGCAGGGTGACTGGCTGAGGACGCTGCTAGCAAGGTAGAGAGCCTGGACTGGGGCAAGGTGGGACAGCTTGGCTAAAATGCATCTGCATGCATGGCTTGCTTTCTGCTGAATAACTCTCATAAAAGATGACTTTGTTTAAATTATCCAAAGCTCTTCAATGGAGTGTCAGTGAGTGATGAGATAGCGAACTCTGTGTCTGAAAAATGCCTTTTTGCATACTTCATGGGGGCCAGGGATGGGACTGGGGCTCCAGGTGCTGGGAATAGCAGTGCCATTGGGCCAGGGCAGGAACATCCTCCTGGTATGGGCAACTGGATTGTCCCTCCGTGTGGCTTCCCAGAATTTTTCTGTACGTGTGTAAAGCGCAGGAAGGAGAAGTAGAAAGGTAATGCAGGATTCCTGGGAACAAAGCAGACATTTTCTGGTGGGGATAGCAAAGGGGCTTGCAATTATTTGGGTACAGACCCCACCCTGGCTTTATCCAGAGGAAAGGGTCCCTTTCCCTTCACACCTTCTCTGGGAAATGGCCGGGACTACCCCAGCTGAGGGACATCTATGCTGCCTAGGAGTCTCCGGCCATCCATGAGCAAGGGAGGAGAAGGGATGCAGCAAAGACTAAGTCTGAAGCCATACACATATCCACCCTAGCAAGATAAATATCTCACTATGTCTCCCTGCCCCACAATTGCATCCCAAGCTACAGCCAGCTTCCCCAGATAGAAAGACTACTGTAGTCTGATTTGCAAGCATTTCAGAGAGAGGGCAGCAAGACAAAGGCAATGCATTGCCAGGAGAGGGGCTGCTGTGCCCCCTGAGCTGGAACTTGGCAGGAGGATCCCATGCCAAAGCAGCTGTAGAGGCTCAGTGAACTCCTCTACCTCTGCACAGCCTATAGTTTAGGCTTTCTGTAGCAGAGGTTTTTAGGGATCTTAGCCATAAGCTCCTGGAGACTTCCCAGCTGTATGTTAGGCTGACGATCACAGGGCAAGATGCTATTTATAATGTACAGTACTAAGCACTAGTGCGGAACAAGGGTAAATATTACAGCACTGCTTAAGCAGTCTTCTTGTATCAGCTGGCCTTGGACTGGTCAGGTAAAACCAGCCTTCAGACCTTCAGCCTGTATCCAAGGACCAGAAAATAAGGAGGACATCTCAAGAACAAGGGCTCTTTGACAGGAGTGCTGCTGCTTTCTGGCTCTAGCTGCATTTTCTTCCTCGCACAGGCCAGGAACATGAAACTCTAGACAGAAAATATCAAATACCTGATGACAAAGAAAAACAGTAAATCTAACAGTTCTGCAGCTTTTCTCAAGAAGTTTGGGAGTTTAATTCTTTGAATGGTAGAAATAGATAGTGCAGTATTTAGAATGGTATGAAAGCTTGGAGAACCACCAACCAGAAACTGGAGAGGAAAACTAAGTGAACTTTTTCACAGTCCCACTCAAAACCAGTCTGAATTTCAGGTGAAAGTTCTGTTCGGCTTTAAAAAAGCCAGTTCTCCCATCACTAAAAACCAAACATTTTGGATAACTTGTGTTTTAACCAGTTAAGTGGCAATAATCTGTCTACAGTCTGTTTCCCAGAGACCACTCCATTTTGATCTATTGATTATAGGATTAAAATATTTACATTAGAGGAGAGATGAGAAAGAGCAAGCTGGATCTTCAGGGACAAATTTTGCGTTTTCCAGACTGCGTAGCTGAAGGATAGGAGTGTCTGACCAAAGGAACATATGACATTTTAAAAAGTGCCCCAGGTCTCCTGACAGCCCTTGTTCTTGGGAAAGCATCTTTGGCTCCCAGGCAGTTGAGTAAGTACTGTGCATTGCATGAGGGAGGTGCACCATTATTTATTTAATAGCCAAATAAACAGTCCCATAAACCCACTGTGAACGGTCAAGGGAAAAAAATGAGATTTTTGCCTTTGGGCCCTTCTACACGTACCTCTGGTTTGACAGTTGGGTTTTTTTTGTGTGTTTTCCAAAATATCCTTGCATATTTAAACCATGATGGGATTTCCTGAAATTCATCTATGGCAAGGCATTCATGTGTCCCGTCTCCCAATTAATGTTCATAGAAAACACATGTAAACCATGTTATTAAATGGGAAACTTATTCCAAATGTATTAATAATTCTTTGCTTGGTCAGTTCTCTTCCTCCAACTAAAGTGTGCTCAGTGCTCAGCCCTAGGCTGTGGACATCAGGGAGATAATCTGATATACTGTTTCCTATTTATTTAAACTAGAAATCTTTAGCCACTGCCCAGTTTTCAAATGCTATATTTGTAGGAAGTTTTGCCTTGGAGCAAAGGCTTGGAAAAGCTCTTCTGTTCTGCAGAATACGGTGCTTCTCCACCAGAGGCAATGGCACTCTTTCATAAATCCAAGAGGCAATCAGGACTTTCCCTCAATATTCCTACTGACAGGCTATTCCAGACCACCGCAACTTGGGAGCTGAAAGTTAAGGGGTGAAAGAGAAGGAAAAGAAAATGTCATAGCGTATCAATGTTACTGCTTAAAGCAATGTAGTGTTCCCAGCCAGCTTTCCCAGGTCACCATTTTTAATTCTCCCAGCTCAGTAGGATACTGCTAAGCGATTATCCCAAATGCTTAACCTCAATTCTAGGTGCTGCAGATTGCTTGTATGAGGAGGACAAACTGATGTTTTAGACAAGACTTTCTCTAACACCAATTTTTCTCACAAGACACTGCCAAATGTCCTGTTTCCCCCAGTGCCATGGGGCACCTACCTGCTCACCTCTCTAAGTCTCTTGCTGGCCAAAAATGCTCAAAAATCTTGGCCCTTGGCCTTTTCCTTCATCTGACACCCCACTGATTCTGTGAGTAGCACCTATCAGTTCTATTACCATTTAACTTAAGGGGAGATTGAACTCTTCTCTCATTTAACCCTTAGATACAGTATCTACCATCTCCGGCAAAGTATATGATTTCTCACAGCTAGAAGACTTACTAAAAGAGTTGCCTGGTTTTCAGCATAGATATGTTAAATCTCATAAGCTCCAAATATCCATACCTCCCTGCGTCATCCCTCAGCTGCAAGATTTCACCACAAACCCTGGGATCTTTTCTTTCCCCATGGCTCACCCAGATATCAATTGCCAAAGGACTTTACCCTTTATCCCATGGTCAGTTCTTTGTTTCCAAGTATTCCTGGTTGGGGATCTAATCAAAAGCTCACTGAGAAGCTGAGCAAACAACGATATTTTTCATTGTCTCTTCTAGCTGAACCCAACAGCTTTCTGCTTTGCAGAAAGAGTGTGAGGTAATGTACATTCGGCTGCACAAAGCACAATGCAAGTGAGATTTTGGTGATTTCTCCATAGATAAGCTATCCTGGCCTGCAGGACTGTCCTCCGCAGGCCAGCGCTGCAGGTGCGCCCTGCTGCCCTCTCCTCAGAGGAAAACCATGCACCTGATCTCAAGAACATAGCCTGGCAGGGTTCTGTCAGAGTAAAAGGATTTAAAAATCATATACAGCCGTTCTGGGGTCCTGTTACAGACACAAAGCAGGACCAGTGAATATGAGAATTTATATTTCTTATGTTCAGTGTATGATCTATTTCACTTATTTTAGGGCTGCTGAATGAGTAATGCCTTGTCCCAGTGGAAGCCTCTAGAGGAGAGCTGGAGGATCTACCGCCCACTGCATTTTTCAAGTAGCTCGGTGATGTATCAGCTGGTATCAGTCATCTGATCTCCTGCAAAAGAGCCCTGAAAGATGATTTTCCATATTGTCTTCCTCAGTTCATCATGATACAGCTCTCTTCTCCCTTTACTAAGCTTCTTAAATGGTCGTCTTGGCAGGGGTGACACACACTGCCTCTTGCTCCTGAGAGACTGAAGTAATTTGTAGCTATTATTTACCCTAATGTCTCTGACTCTCTAACACTCATATAATTTAACCTTTCGATTTCATCTTTATGCCTTATGTGGCAATGTTTGCTCTATTCCAAGGTACTTGTTGTGCTGGGGTGAATGTTTCTTTTAACAAGGAAATCTGAGGGAAAGAGGGAGGTTCAGGGCTTAATTGAACTTTGGGTTGGTGCTTGGCCATGCAAATTTTGCTTTTTTTATCACTGCCTAGATTGAGCAGGGCAACTGTGAGAGCTCTAGAGTTCTTCCTCTGGAGGAAAGACACAGACCTGTTGGAGCGAGTCCAGAGGAGGGACACAAAAATGATCAGAGGGATGGAGCACATCTCCAATGAAGACAGGCTGAGTGATTGGGGTAGTTCAGCCTGGAGAAGAGAAGGATCTGGGGAGACCCTATTGCAGTCTTTCAGTACTTACAGAGGGCTTATAAGAAAGATGGGGACAGACTTTTTAGCAGGGCCTATTGTAATAGGACAAGGGGTAACAGCTTTGATCTAAAAGAGGGAAGAGTTAGACTAAATAGAAGGAAGATACATTTTACAATGAGGGTGGTGAAACACTGGAACTGGTTGCCCAGGGAGGTGGTAGATGACCCTTTCAAGGTCAACCTGAACTAGTTGAAGATGTCCCAGCTCATTGCAGGGGTGTTGGACTAGATTACTTTTAGAGGTCCCTTCCAATCCAAACTATTCTAGGACTATGTGATTCTATTATTCTATGAAAAGAAAGCCATATATACAGTAAAATATGGTGCCAGTTTATCTCTGTTTTTCGCCAGAAAAGTCACAGTCCGGTTTGAGAAGGAAGACGAGAGAGGTTGAGCTCTGGAGGAAGAGGAGACATAAAACCAGGTAACTAGTGAGCCTACACACTGCACGCCGTCATCCTCCCTATGGCAGAGAAAAGCGAAGCAAAGAGGTGCCTATTTTAGGATGTGCTTCTCACATTCCCAACACAGAATGAGATGCTGCTGGAATGCCAGCCATAGGACGGGGAGGGCAGTGCAGAGATAGAAGTGTTGTATAAATTAGGGCAATTCAAAGCCCACAAATCATCAGGACAAGCAAAGGAATTAACCCTGATTATTAGCGGAGACTAGAAACCAAATGTCAAAGCCAAGGGCATACAGCCTTATTCAGGGCTGGAGATTTTCCAGATGACTGTAAAAGCAAAGAAAATATGGTACAATCTCAGGCCTCCAGATGGAGAATGGGGTTAATCCACTAGAAAAAATGTACGTAAGTATCCAAAATCAGGAAAAGGAGAAATCAGATTTCTGCTACCCAATCAGAACAGGGAATAAAACATCATACAGAATTAAAATCTGAAGCCTCATACGGCCTATTTCAGCTGTATTGTATATGAAGCTATTTTTTTTGCTGGCTTCTACTGACTTTAATACTCTAATTATTTAGTGAAATGGAGAGTTGTTGCAAAGGAACTGTAGCTTTCTTATGCAGTCTAATAGAATACCCTGTTATAAGGTGGCAGCTACATCACTAACTGGTATGATTCCGTCTGCCGGTGCTGAGATTTCTGCTGGAGATTTCTGTTTCTGGCAGCACTTCTGTGCTTCTGCCTCCTCTTTCCGTGGCCTCCTTGCCGCACATGGGTTGTAATGTGAGGCAGTGCATCAGCAGCACAAGAAACAGGCTGGTGTCCACAGAAGGAGGTTGAAAATGAACACAGGAGGTTTTAGACCAAGGGCAGCTCTTATCTTGGCTTGCACAACAGCCTGAGGAAGAAATCAAGAGTAAATAAAAGATGGCTTATTTTTCTTTAAAGTCAAAAAACAAGCAAGGGGGCCAATTTCTGAATAGCTAGGCTGCGCACACCCTCACGTGTGCTCTCCCACAGACACGCACAAACAGAGTTTTATGTCTGCTGTAATGGGATGTCTCTGCCAGTGAACTGAGAGTGAAAATTAATCTGCTTTGATGACAAAACTACAAGTATATCAGGAACAAAACTGAATAGAGAGAGAAGAAATCAGGCCATTGTCATAAAATGTTGGCCTGTGCTATTAGTTGGATAGAAGATCACCAAAATAAAAGTGAGTTGTTCCAGAAAATAGTCTTGGTGATTTAGTGTGTAGTATTCTTCCAAGTCAATACTGAAATCCAGCTCCAGCAGATGGTTAAGAGGCTGTTAGAGGCTCTGTAAAAGCAAGTGGTCTTTAAAAGAACCCGTGGCACCATACAGGAGAGTAGGAGGTATAAATCAAGGTGTCTAGAACAAAATCCGTACCTTGGCTATTACATTCAGAAGATGCTTAAGAGTTCCCTGCAGTTTGTCGTCTTTATTTTCTTCCCTGAATAAGTGGGTGCTGTTGCTGTTCAGTGCTTTCCTAGTTTTCACCCCACAAGTGGCTGTGTTCATTAATGAAAGAAAGAACATTAAAGCAGGCCTTCCCAATACTTGGGAGTGACTTTTTCCAAGTGTTACTTTTATTCCACAAGACTGAGGACATTTATGTTGACTAGAAAAGTTACTTTCCCAAGCTTTATCAAGTTTATGCAAAATGTCATTGGAATTCAATCTGCATTCATCTTCTTACAAAGTCTTAGCTCCTAACTCAGCAAAGCACTTCAAACAGGTTAATGATTGCACTGATTTCAACCCACAAGTAAAATTAAGGATGTATTTCATTAATTGGCTACATCAGCACTTTATTTGTGTGAGCTCCAACTAAGCGTGTTTCAGAGGAGCCACCGGAATCTTTAAATGACTCATGTCAGTCTGAGTAAAGACTGAAAACTGCATTTGTCCCATTTATTCATCAGAGACTTGCAAAAAATCCCAGCCTCAGCACGGTCAGTGAGTGATTTGACTGTAGCAATGCCAAAATTTTGCTCCAGCAAAAGTTCCAGTGTGCCTGGGTGTTCCCTCTTGATTTGTAATATTGCCCATGTAATCATTTATTTCAAATGCAGAGGATGAAAGCCAAGCTTTGTCGGGCACCTTCATGGAGGTTCCTGTTTGTTAGATGTTGTTACCCATTGAAACAGTATATTGCCTGTGAAAATATTGTTTAAACAAACCTGTCTTTTTTGATCTGTGTCATTATCTCAGGCTCTCTTTAACGTCACTTTGAATGGTAATAAGGAACTCTGTGATACTCCGCAAGAGCTGGCACTGGCAGCAGGAAGTTTGTACCAACTGTAAGAGTTAAAGTAGCTCCCACTGTATCAGCCTGGGAGAGTGGTTTAGGAGGGGGCAGTGTTTTATCCTTCATCGTCACTCATCACTACCTATTCCATACAGGTGCACTGACCTCTGCATGTCAGTGTCAGTGACGCTTGCCTTAATTGTCTGCCTTGCAAGGGTTCAAATGCCTTCCCATGCTTTCTCTCCTGCTGCACTTAATCTTGGAAGGAATACCCCATAAATACACCCAAATCTCACTTATTATCCTTTAAACCTTCACTAAAGTTTTCCTTAGTGATGCTAAAAAGAAAACTGAGCTCTTCAGCCCTACTTTGCAGCTGCCACAGCTGCACAGGCTGGCTGTGCCACCTCATTACTCCCTCCAGTCCCTGACAGTGCCTCTAGTTTTATTCCTCTGTAGTTCCCCATTCTGCGTATGGTCTAACCAGGGATTCATCCGCACCTGGATGGTATGTGGGGCAATGCAACCCTGTTCAGTGCTTGGGTTTGTGTGTTCACATTGCATCTGTGCCCGTAATGCCCTTACACCAGAGAAGAAAGACAGGGCTATCCTCGCACAGAGCTGGCCACCCCCCCTGCCCTGGCAGGGTGTATTCCCTCTGCATACCTGCTGCAAGGAGTCTCAGGAGGAAGGGCGCACAGCTCTGCCACCTGTCTTCCTGGTACTGTGCCACCTTGGTTTATGGACACAGTATCACTAAGCCTAGTCTAGCTGGCTGCAAGAACACAAGATGCTTGGGTGGTTTCCAGACATCCCCTGCCAGTGCAGTGGCTGGGAGGAATGCTGGGCAATTCAATGCACCTGCGCTCTCAGTGGGCTCGCTGCAATTTGGTCACAGCATCCCCTCGTCTTTTCATTGCAGCTGGACCCTGGAGGAGCGTAGGAAGGGTTTCCTCCTGCACTGGGGAAGCAGAATTGTTTCCCACCCTGGCAGCAAACAGGCACTTTCAAGCATGGAAAGCTGCCACATCCTCAACCTCCTTCTTCCCCACCAAATGCTTCTCCCCAGAGAGGAGATACATGCAGTTTGTGGTCAGAACTGGTCCGAATGCAGGTGCCAACTGCCACCAGGCAAGATGTAGTGGTTAGGTGCCCTGTATCAGCACCCAAGGTGCAGGGCAGGGTGCTAGGAAGGGAAAAATGGGAAGTGAAGTTTGACTACTCACCAAATTAAGCACGGTAACAACAAGATTACCATCCATACAGCAATCATTTCATGGCCCTGAAGCTGTAATCACTCTTAAGAAGAGATCATAAATGGAAGATCAACTCCAGATTCACCAGAGAAGGGAATTAAGTGTATTCCTTAGCTATAATGGCTTATAAGTTCATCATAACTTATACTGTATTCTCCATTTTTGTCTTTCTTGAAGAGATGCTTTATCGTAAAACAAAAGTGGCTAATGTGCAGAATTGTATGTGACTATGGCTGTGTGTTTTTCATGATAGAGAAATAAAATGAACCTCTATTCCACCTATTCCCACTATACTCCTTGCAGTATAGGATGGCTGCTGACATACACACGCACACCCCCAGTGTTATTAAAAAAGTATTACAGAGGAGGCTTTTTACTGCTCTAATCACCTCTCACTTGTGCTGGAAATGGCTCAGTTGGGACTACCGAGGCAGTGTGCATCTATCAGGGCTGCTTTACATCAGCCAAGCGAAGGTCAGGCTCCTCAGAAGACCAGATAAAAGCATGGTTTGTGTTTCCCTGTTGCTGTTAGTTTTCTGAATATTCCAGCTTGGATTCCCCTTCACGCTGGAATTATCACCTTTTAAATTCAGGGATTGCTAATGGTTTTATTTTTGAAAAGAGAAGACTGCAACAAACCTAAATCCCGACTGCAGCGTAGCCTGACTTTGCATTGTCTAAAAAAAACACAAGGCATGATGTAACCAACAACTGAAAAACAACTGCACTCGGTATGCCAATTAGCAAGGTGATTATACCCACCATGTGCACACAGGCACCTCATTCCTGCTGAGTGAAGTAATTGATTACATGCACAAATCAGGTGAATGTTTACCACAGAGATTTTCATCATCACCAAAGCAAAACAAGGCTGTGGAGGGCCACAGGGCTGTGGGGCAGGGCAGGGAGAGGCAGGGGCTCGGCGCCTTGTGCGTTGCCCCAGCTCCATCCCTGTGAGGGTGGGAAGCAGTGCTGGAAAACTGAGCTCCTGACAGTGCTTGCCAGGGCACAGCAGGTTTGGAAATCTGATGTACACAGTGTAGCGGGACTACTCTGGGAAAAGTTTCCCCATTGTGTAAAGGAGTCTCTCTCAATACCTAACTTACTCCCTGCCTCGCTACACTAATTCTTATTAGTGGATTACTGGGGCCTGAGGCAGAAACAGTTCCTGCTTTCTGATCACATATGAGGGCCGTTTCATGGCCATTTTTGCTGGCCCTTTTTTGTGCAGATTTTCTTTTTTTTAAAGCAAAATTTTTGTGCTGTTAAAGTAAAAATAATAGGTGCAGGATGCCCAGTGAGAAAGACTTGTCCTGCTGATAGTCTGCTGGGCAGATGTTTTGCTTCCCTGGCTGCATGAAGTGCTGCAGCAGTTAGGAGTGAGTGGGCCTCCGCAACGGCAAACGCAGGAGCAAGGAGCAGCTGCCTTCTCAGAGGAAAGTTAGGACCAACATAACAACAACAACAATGCAAATTTCCAAACATGAAACACATATAATTCCTTTGCAATAATAGTTTCTTGTTAAGCCATCAAGCACGTTAAAAGTAATCCACATGAATTTTTTGCTGGGGAGTTACCCAGAAGTGGTGAAGGCAGTGAAAAGGCTGCTTGCTGCAGATTTCAGAGGGCAGCACTGCACACATTTTCCCTTTAGGCAGAGGTAAAGGAAGGATTTCCTACAGCCAAAAAATATCGTATCTGCCTGAGAAATGGATTAGCTCAACATCGGTGCTCACATTCTGAGAGCTGGCTGGAGGTGGCTGGAAAATCCCTCTTTGTGGAAGGGCTCTCCAGCTTTGGCAGGTTATCTGCTCCACCCTGGCGCATTGAAAGGTGTCCCATTTTGCACCAAGGCAAAGCCTGTGTTATCCCAGAACTGAAAGCTCTTCCAAGTCTCACTTACTGTCGGAGAGAGGTTAAACAAACAAACTAAACCCCAGCGAGAGCCTGGCAATCTGGGCAGAGGCAGCAGCAGTCTGTCTTCCAGAAGAAATCGCATGCCAGCCATGCCATTTCATCCCTGCTCATGCTACTGATAACCATTGCACCTCTCTCCCATGTGTTCACATGTGGTGCCCTGGCATGCAGCTTTTTACAGCAGCCACCACAGACCTGAGCCTCAACTTCTGACATGCAAAAAGTAATTGCATATGAATTTTGTTGATGTCCATGCCATCAGAAATCCCATGGGAATCTTTCCCTTCTAACTTCCCAATCCACAAATGATTTCTCAGTGAGGTTCAGACTACAGCCCCATTAGCAATTATCATGGAAGGTGAAGTTTGTAAGGAAGAGTGAGGGCTTTACTTTAGAAGAAGAATGCAAAAACACTTGTACCTGAACACCTGTCCAACCCCTCTGTGTTTGTCGGTGGAACTGCCTTTGTTGTGTTTCACACCACATTCCCCTGTCCTGCATACTGGGCTACAATTCCTCACCCCCCTCCTTTTTATAGGTGTTTATGGTAGGATATGTGCTTTGCTTAGATGTGGAACGGCATAACATCCCTCACGTGATATTGCAGTCCAAACTCCATACAGTGAACAGGCTGTTATGCGACCTTTAGACACAATGCCATAAATCCAAGTGCTCCTCCTTCATCAATGGAGGAAAAAAAAAAAAGAAAAAAAGCAGTTGTGAAATTGTACTGTCATACAGATGCTAAAGAATGGCACTCCAGAGGCCAGTCATCTTTGCAATGGAAGAGGAATATGGCCATAAAATCAGGTTGAAACATTTTTAATCATTTTAGTCATTTTAAGTCTTGTTTAAGACTTACGAAAATACTTCTGTTTTGTTCTATGGAAAGACAGTCCCATGAGGCTTGAACACTTCAAAGGGTTTCCATTGGGAAGCACAGCACCCTGGGAATGTAATTTGAGTGATCAGCTCCGTGAGGGCCACATTGTGGAATGCAGGATCCAAGTTAAGTCCATGTTTGTACGTGCCTCTATGGCAACTGTAAATCACATCTTCACCCCCAAGGTATCAAGTACAGGTTCAGAACCTCAGTGCGCTCACACTGCCTTCCCAACATAGGCACCCATCCTTAAACTAAAAAAAGAGAGAATGTTGGACCAAAAGCATGTTCTTCTCATGCTTGTACTTTGCACAGACGCTTTTCATCCAGAGATCTTTCATCACAGAGCATTATCATCTCCCCTAACAAAGATGTAGTAGAATCCAATTCCATCCAAACTTTGCTAAACCCCAGGATTAGAAGTGTGATTTGTATGGAAGTGACAAATCTTAGAAGCATGCCAGGATCAAATAGGAACAACTAACATCAGTCAGCTAAACACGTTCTGTCGGGCCCTTGGCAAACCACTCTCTGTCCTAATGCACGGAGAGAAGGAGATTAGAGAATCAAAAGGGGTGTATTACAGTCTCAGAAGCTGGAGCTGATTATAAGTCTATTAGCATAACAAAAAGGAATGTACCAGGGTGGGAGAGCTGCCAAGGGGAGAGCTGGTAATTGCAGTCGCAGGAAGAGCAAACAGAGCTCCTGCAGGGGCTGGCGGCAAGCAAGCACAGTGAAAGCTGGAGAGGGCTTCCAAGTGCTTTGGGGGAAATGGAAAACTCTATCCGTTCTGGTTTGATTCTGTGCAGTTGTGCAGAAAGACAAAAAAGCTCGCTCAGCACTGACAGAGGAGAGAGTCCTACATTTCCAAAGGACTGGCTGTTTGGGCAGGGGATGAAGAGTAAAGCAGGTGTCTGAATCTACATCTAGGACCCAGCAGTGGAGCAGCAAGTCAATGGATCTGTCAAAAAGCATTTTCCTGTCCCAGCTGGCTCACAACAGAGAGGTAAAGGCTAGTGTACTCCTAGCCAGCAGCTACGTGCACCCAGCCACCCATACCTCCTCCAGAGAGACCCGCTGAGGCAGGTCCTGCTCTGGGTGGCTGCGGGATGGTGAGGAAGGGAGAGGGCGCCCCTCCGTTTGAAAGAACAGCAGATTTGTTCAGTTGATTAATTTAGCAGAGAGGAAGAGCAAATCCAGTGAAGAACGGCTCAGCTGGGAAGCGGGGACAAATCTGCACAAACAGAACCAGCAAAGAAGCTGAAGAGCGAGAGAGCAGGGTAAAAGGCATTACCCACAGGCAGATGCTACCCTTATGAGACAATAGTCTGGGGCTGACTAGCAGCTATTCATACTCTACCTGCAATGAATTGTTTCATTTATTTCAGGACAAAGAAAATGGTTTGTTCAACCAAATATGTTTTTGTTTCAAAATGGGAAAAGCTACTCCTGAAGGCCTGTTTTCCTTTTTTTAATGAAGAGAAAAAAAAAAAAAAAATTGTGTTTTCAATAGTCCGCTCCCTACTCAGGATTAGCTCTTTGGATAGAAGTATTTGCCAAACATCACTTGAATTTTACCAAGTGTTTCATCCTACCTGAGGACTATTTTCAGAGAGTTTATGACTGAAGGGCAGAAACAGTGGCCCAGTTTAACTTCTCATCAGACTTGCACAACATCTGGATATAGCCATTTCCCACAACAGCACAAGTCCAGGGCCCTGTCCCTCTTGCCAGAGAGGCAGTCATTTTAAGCTCTCAGCAGCTGAGAAAGCCAGAAGAGTTCTGTAGCACCTCTGTGCAGATTTGTACCCTGGCCACAACCGTCACTCCCTGTGGGCACCTCCTGGAGGCACAGCACTCATGGAGGGCACATGGGAAGTAATGTCTGAGCAGAAGCTAAACAACATAGCCTTAGGCTACATACTATGCTTGCAGACAGTAGCATGTTTGTCTGGGTGCCTATAGCAGGAATAGAAGAAAAACGAGAGAGAAGGCAGCAAGCAAGCACTTGGCTTGACTGGAAGACAACAGAGAAATTCAGAGGTTGATAGTTCCTTGAAAATTGTGATCATAGAATCATACGATCAAGTAGGTTGGAAAAGACCTTTAAGATCATCAAGCCCAACCATTACCCCAGGACTGCCAAGACCATCGCTATAACATGTCACTGAGGGCCTCATCCAAGTGCTTTTTGAACGCTTCCAATGAAGTGAAGAAATTTTTCCTAATATCCAATCTAAACCTCCCCTGGCACAGATTGAGACCGTTACCTCTTGTCCTATCACTGTTACCTGGGAGAAGAGGCCAACCCCCACCTCACTACAACCTCCTTTCAGGTAACTGTAGAGAGCAATAAGGTTCCCCTGAGCCTTCTCTTCTCCAGGATAAACAACTCCCTCCAGACTAAATAACCCCAAAAAGGCTGTCTCCTACTGTTTGCTTCCACTGGAGCTGAGGGTGAGAGGATTGTGGTAAACAGCAATGGTTCAACAACACCCAGCTCCATTGCTTGTTCTCTCCAAGAGCAAACCACACATGTCAAGAGCTTCTGGGTCACACTGGAATAACAACACTACCGGAATGGATGTCTCGTGATGTTATTTATTGGGCTAAACGTGCCAAATATTGCAGAGACTTACACACTCAGGTCAGTTGTCTCGTGCTCACACAACTCCCCATCCCACTTCAAAAGGTACCTGGCACTGCCACATGACCTCCAAGTGAGCAAGCCAAGGTTTTTAACAACATCTATTTTCCTCTGTTTCACAGGTCAGTGCTCATTATAAACTGCCAGTGCCCTCCCGAAAGATTTATTGTGAAAGGCAGCATGGAAAACATTTGTGCAAAACTAACAACAAGCACGTTACTTCTGTGGAGGGACTCTCCATGTGATGTAGGTGCAAAAACACTTCCCCACTTCAAAACATGTCTCATCTATGCAGAATCATGGTCCCGTGATTCCTTGCAACATTTCAGTAGCACTTACATATAAAATGGTTTGTTCATTCGCAGAACAAGCAAAGCTGGGAGGCTAACTGCACTGATTCCAGGCAGTATTTTGCCAGTGCAAACTTGTGAACTGTTAGCAGCCAAATACTCCTAAGATTTACTCAAGCCAGAGAACTACTACCTACCAGTTCAGGTCATATTTCTTCTCTATTCCTCTCTAAATCATGAGCTTCCACAGGGCCAAGTTGCTTGCATGTTTATTTTCTTTTAACACAGCAAGCCTGCAGCTGGCAATAACTTTTTGAGTTGTCTGGCTCTGAAGTTCACATTTCAGCTCCTTCTGTGTTGCCCACTGTTGTTTCTAGCCAGTGTCAGTCAAAACCCCAAACTGTGTTTCTCCCACCTCTTAGAGCAGAACTATTCTTATGCAGGCCTCTACCAGTAAAAACAATGCAGCAATAATAGTCGCAAAAAAAAAAAAAAAAGAGTACTGCTATAAATACTTTTATTGCTGGTATAGATGATTTACTGCCCACTTAGTTAATCCCTATAAAATAGCACAGCTGAACACCTTTAAGTCGCATGCATACAGATGACTAATTAAATACACAGTTAAACGGCTTGACCTGGCACAATTCTGACCATTAAAATCATTAAAGAAATAGAGCTTGCAGTTTCCCCGAGGCAAAGACTTCCAATGAATAATTTTGGTGTTGAAGTGGCTTGGGGCAGTTTGGGACAGTGTATTCACAAACCAAAGGGACAGCCAGCACCTCAGGAGCTGGCTACCTGGCCCCATCTCTTAGTCCAAAACCTTGGCTCCTTGCTCTGTGCCATGGAGCCAGAGCAGCAGGAGAGAGGGGACACTGGGATTGGAGCAAAAATTAAAACAAATCAGCCAGAAGTACTAGTTCATATTTTGACAAAGCTTCTGCTGAATTCAAGCCTTTCGTACAATGCTTGGGTGCAATTGCAATAGGGGAACAGACAGCATCACAAACGCACATCCCTGTGCTCCTGTCCACTCAGTAATCCCAGCAGGAGCTTAGGGCCAGGTCAAAGGGCTTGAGCATCACAGTTGGCCACTCAGGATCCCTCCCACCAGCACCTAACATCACCTTTGTCGGTTAAGCCATGGGCTTTCCTGGGCTGAAACTTCAGCCTGGCTTGGACTATTTAAATAACTTCACTCTGGTGACAAGAAGGAGGTTGAAACTAGATGATCTTAAGGTCCTTTCCAACCCTAACTATTCTATGATTCTATGATGTTATTCTGCCGTTTCATTAAAAAGTTTTCTCTGGAGTTTCCACCCTGAAGAGTCTGCTGCTCACCCCCATCTTCACTGCTGCTGTGTCCGTGTGCACTAGGCTGGAGTAGGCATCTTGTTGTTGCTAAGTGCACTTTGGCCTCAGAAATCTCTGTAGTTCTACTACTTAAACAGACCTAATACTTCAACAGAAGTACTATTTCAACAGAAGCAATTAAAAAGATCTGTCATTGTGGCAAAGCACCTTCTTCTATCAAAACTTCATTTAGCTTATCATTCTGCTTGACTTTCTGGAGTAACTTTTGAACAGGCAAGGCTTTTTTGTTCTACTAAGGACATTTCTCTTTGAGAAATAACGGTATTAATTAGAAATGTTCTTGTGTCATACAGTTTGTAAAACTGAGCTACAATGAAATTTGTGACTTTTTTCAGAGGACAGTGAGGTGAAGCTCTCTCATTTTCACCCTCTAATTATCAGAGGAAAAGAAGTACGACAGATGTAAAAACATTACTGAACTTATAAAAGAGATAGCAAACTCTGCCATGTCTGCTACAGTGATAATGGCGTTAATAGAGCCCAAGCCAAATATTTGAACAAAGCTATTGTAGCTGTTGCCTATATAAAGCATGGGCACCCAGGGGAAACAAAATGACAAATGAAAGTCTGAACTCAGCATGAAATGCTGTTTTGATTTCATACGAAATTCACTTTTTTTGCGAACAATTGCGCTAATAAATGAAGCATTGGCTAGCGGTTTGACTGACGGCAGCTTGCTGGGTTTCTTTGTAAACAGAAGACACAGGAAAATACCAATATATGTTCAATTGCACACATTCCTATTTATTCACCTGCCTGCAAGGCTGAGGTAGTGAAACTGTGGGTGAATATGCCAACTGCCACCACTCATCCGATGTCTCAGCTGCTGATGAAGACACAGTGTAGACATTCCCCTGGTACTGCTCCACTGCAGGTAATGGCAGTGACTGGTTTTCATTGGGATTTGGCAGATATATGCTTCTGAAATTAGAACTTTTGTAAATGTTGATACTTGGTGAAATCACCTGCTAATCCAGCACCAGCAAGCATTTCCCTCTGCTTTTGCATCTCAAGATAAGCCAACTATTTCTCTTCAGTGGCAGGGCATTGACGTTAGCACTGGGTCTATTTGTGCTGGGTTTGGCTGGGAAAGAGTAATTTTTCTTTATAGTAGCTGGTATGGGGCTATGTTTTGGATTTGTGCTGGCAAGTGTTGATAATTCAGAGATGTTTTAGCTATCACTGAGCAGCGCTTACACAAAGCCAAGGCCTTTCTGCTTCTGACGCCATGCCACCAGCAAGCAGTCTGTGGGTGCAGAAGAAGCTGGGAGGGGACACAGCCAGGACAGCTGACCCCAACTGACCCAAGGGATGTTCCACACCATATGGCATCATGCTCAGCACATAAAGGTGGGGGAAGAAGGGAAAAGGGACATTCAAAGTTATGGTATTTTGTCTTCCCAAGTAACTAATATGTATGATGGAGCCCTGCTTTCTGGGGTGGCTGAACACTTGCCTGCTGATGGGCAGAGGTGAATAAATTCCTTGTTCTGTTTTGCTTGTGTGCACAGCTTTTGCTTTAACTATTAAGCTGTCTTTATCTCAACCCATGAGTTTTCTCACTTGTACCTGTCCAATTCTCCCGCATGCTGCCCAGGCAGGTAGGAGTGAAGAGTAGATTGTGGTGTTTAGTTGTCAGCTGGGGTTAAACCCCAAGAATATTACAGAACACGCGTGGCATTTTGAATTACATCCTGAAGTGAGCTGCGATCTAGTATAAAGTACATGGACCTGGACCCTTTATATTTTTATGCTTACAG
This sequence comes from Strigops habroptila, assembly GCF_004027225.2. Classification (NCBI taxonomy): domain Eukaryota; kingdom Metazoa; phylum Chordata; class Aves; order Psittaciformes; family Psittacidae; genus Strigops; species Strigops habroptila. The sequence goes on along the minus strand of NC_044302.2, from coordinate 78,170,383 downwards.
CATCCACATATTCCTTTTAACAGAAAACTGTCTTTGACACTCTGGGTGCTGTCTAGTGGAAACATTTATTCATGCCAGCTTTACCATTGTTCTGATAGCATCAGAGACTTTTTTTCCAAATGTGCTTAGTCTCAGAAACATAATAAAATGTACTTCAGAGAAAATATTTATCTCTGAAACATTCTGAGCTAAGGCAAGCAACAGAAAAGCTGAGAATGGGGAGGACAAAAAAGCTTTCACCAACCTCACATGAGACCACAGACTCACCAGTAGGCAAGGGGGGGAGCTGACGTGAATCTTCTCCCTGTTCAATGCCCTATCTTCAGTTTATGAGCAGGAATTAAAGATCCCATGAGAGTCTTTTCCTGGGCATAAAAAGGCCCTGGACCAGAGCTGGGGAAAACCCCAGCGTTCGCAGGTAGAAGCCATCCATTGCAGCTTCCCCAATAAGATAATGATACTACTGACTAGTCAGGGAAGAGGAGCAATATCTTATTAGCTATATGACCAACTGCAGCTATATGTCATACTTCAGTGGCATTGTGTGCAAAACTTTGTGATTCACTGGTTTGGTATCCATCCTTGCTCTAACAAGCATGGTTGAAAATTTGTAAATAAATTAATCATATTCATGGGGATGTTCATATTACGTCGATGAAGAGCAGTCAGTAAATGTTTGCAGAAGTGTTTGCACCAAAAGCAGCCTTCTGTTTATTGTCTGAACTACTAATTGAATGTTTATGAATATTAGCTGATAATTCATGAATGTAAATTCACTATATGTGATGCTCAGCAGCTGATCAGGAAGCTGACACAGTGCCACACTGCTGAAATGAGAAAAAATGAGCACCAGATACTCATACTTACCTTGGTTTGGAGCCCCTTGCTTGTTGTGTCTGTTTGCATGTATGGCTCATAGAAGGTGGAACATAAAAAACCCCACAAAAACCTGACTTCATTAGGGATAATTTACAAACAGAAATTAGGCTGCATTTTTAAAATAAGTTGTGTCTAGTTCAACTGTGAATAGTTGCCAGACTCTAATAATAACTGGCCAATAGAGATCAAATAGCAAGTATCATATTCAGTCATGAATCCAGTCTAAAAATAGTATCCTTAAAACCTTTGGTGAGTGAACTGCAATATATTCAAAGGAATCACAATTGCCTCCTGGTATTTGGGAGCAGAAAATGAGGCAAAATGTGCTGAATTAATTATTCACTCTGAATTGTCCCCTTGACTCTAACTTTGACAAAATGCTTGTTAGGGAAGTCCCTTTTTAAATATATAATGTGGAGCTACATATCAGAAAAAAGGGCATCTGTTAATAGTTATGTTTTAACAATGAATTTTCTGCAGAGCAGTTTATTTAATGACTATTTCAAGGAATGGGGGGAAAAGCAGTACTGAAAAGAAAAAAAACAAGACATGGTGTTTTGTTTCACTGCATCTTTTCTTCACCTTTCAATCTCTCCCTTTTTCCTCTCACTCACCCACAGGTAGATCCCCGTGCTACTGCTTCCAGATTTGGCATAGTTCCAAGTCCCAGTTTATGTTTGACACTTTCATTTTTCCCTATTTGCATAATTTTGTTGATTGACCTCTATAGCAATTGCTTTGGGGTTTTTCAGGAGTATTTACATCTCCAAACTTTATTTGTACCAATTAAATCTTAGTTTAGTCTCACAAGCAAAATCACAAAGAAAGGAAATGTCACGATTGCAGTCCATTTTAAATACATTTCTATAAGGTTTTCATTCCTTTTAAAAAATCAGAATTTAAATGAGCATCAGATTGAATACAGATTGGAAAATGTAACACGTGAAGAGCTGACATGGAGTTGTGCCTCATTACCAAGTCTTCTTATAGCTACATATGCTTTTATGCCACTCACAAGTCCCTAGGGCTCCATGTGAGGGAGGCTGCAGCAGAGGGGGAACTACTACCGCAAGGGGTACGGCATGTGGTATGGTCACCGCCAGAGTGAAAGGCATCTCCCGCACCTGCTTTGTGGCCATGGCATGCCGCAAGCTAGCATTGACATGGTCTGGCTTGCGGCATACCGCAGGGTGAGGGAAGGCATGTGAGGCACTGCGTCCCCAGCCACGCGCATGCTACTGGCCAGGGCCCCGAGCCTCCTAGCTTTCTCAACCCTACCAGCTGCTGACAAGCAGCAGGGTCAGATAGAAAGTTCAAGGGGGATGTTTTGTGATCTTTCACCTACTTGTCAGCTTTAACTTTGGGAAAAGGAAGGTGGAAGACTGCTAACCTAGACCATAAAATAACATTCCACGTTCTTAATACGAGGTGTGCTAGTTAAGGATGCTGTTTCAGCTTAGTATTTTATGGTGGCAGTGCAGCTATGTCAGCCTTCATTAGGTGAACTGTGTGGTATGTGGACAACCCCCCAAAAGTCACTGTAACTATATAGGCATTGCTGCAGGTGGTCATGAGATGAAGCAGCTCAGTATACTCAGACCCCAGCTCCACACATGTTCAGAGAAGATGTAGAAAAGTCTGCCACAGAAGAAAATCACATGAAAAGACCACTTGTTCATAAAGGTGTGGTAACTGCAGGAAGACGGTAGCAGCAGAAGCACTGTTCAAATTGAACTTCGGTGCCATTCTCACAGGAGCACCAGCTCTCCTGCCTATGTCTCCTAGAGGAGAGGAAGCAGATCATTTTCTGCAATTCTTATTTGGAGGGCAAAAGGGACTTAAGAGCTCCCTACATTGATTGAGACCTTCGTAAATGCCAGGCACTGCCAAATCTCATTCATGCCTAATCTCCTGAGTCCTCAGCAAGGAAAGGGTGGTACCGCCAGCATCCAGCCTGGTGCCTGACAGCTAGGAGCTACATCATCTGCTGGAGATGCACCCAAACCAGGTGTGAGAAGTGTCATGACACTCACTTGATTTCATCTCAGCCTTTGCCTGTCTACATTTAATTTCTTGGGTGTGTCAGAGCTCAGTAGACCCAGAAGTGGAGGAGAAACAGGAAAAAACCACAGGTGTTTTTTTGCCTGGAAAAGCCATTCTGCGTGAAGGATAGGAAGGGTTGTGAGAGTGATGAGAAGGTGGATACTTCAGAGTTGCACATTCCTCACCTGAGGGAAGGAAGGGCTCACCCTATACATCACTGAGCGAGAGAGTGGGGTCTGCCATTTCTACGCTGGAGATCTCAGTACATGGCATGTCTTTAATATCTCTGATATCTTCGCTACTGCAGTACTGAGCTTACTGGAGCAACTGGTGGTGAACCAAGCTGGCCCAGGCTTCCCTGCGTTGTTCTGCATTGAATGCCCAACGTTCTTTTTAGGTTAATTCTTGTATTGAGTTAATTCTTGTTTCTGCCTTGGCCATACAGGGACTCTTCTTGTGCTTAGCAGGACACACCATCTAGTTATCCAGAGAAAAGCAGGCTGGGTTTGTCCCCTGCTTGTGACTGCCATGAGAAGCTGGGGGATGCAAAGGATGAACTTCAGCTCCTCTTACATCAGCTGTAATTATTTCACCTCTTATTCCAGAGCCACGGCTTTTCCCACACACTGGTGGCAGTAGGCTCTTGCAGCAGATTTTCAATGCCATTTAGTTCCTAGAGCTTGCTATTCTGGTGTCTCAGCTAAATCCTCACCGAAGACAAGCCTGCAGATCCTCCCTCTGAAAAACGCAGCTAAATGGGGAGCCTTTTTAATGCAGCGAGAGCGATGACGGCTGTGGTGTGGGATGAAGCAGTTAGGTATGTTGATTCTCCTAAAACAGACCAAAAGGACAAGCTGTTCAAGCCAATGCTGCTCTGATCTATAAAGAGAGCAATTACACCCAAAGCTCCTTCAGCACTGGCAGAATGGTAGCATTCACAACCCTCCATCTTCTCACTTTGAGTTACCCGAGGTGGTACCAGAGGAGTGCCCATGGCCACTACTCTGCTCACCCCTGCTACCACTGCAGGGTGCCTCCGGCATCGTCTTGTCTGCTGGTGTGAGCATGATGTTATATCCTGGAAATCCAAGTCCTGACCTCTGTTGCATACAACCAGCCCTCAAATAAGATTCAAAGGACCCCGAGGAGGCAAGAAGCAAGATCAGCAGGATGCTGCCCCATGGACACTGCTGCCACTTGGCACATGAGAAGTTGGCTGCATGGCACCACTCCAGCTTAATTTGATGCCTCTTCTGTCTTTCCTACCTCACCCTGGCTGGAGGAGGCTGGCTCTAGCCCTGGCTACATCCATCTAGCCTGCTGACATCTGTCCCCATGGCTTCCCAAAGGCTCGGCCATGCCAGCAGCAGGACCAGCCATCGCTTGTCAGCTAATGCCTCTTGTACTCACAGGACCTTTTTGAAGCAAGGACAAGTCTCCTATGTTTCTCTCCTTTTCCTTGCACAACAGCGTAAACTTTTCATGAAATGTGATTATTGCTAAATGTATTACTTTTACATGACCCCTGTTGTGCCTGTGAGCCCATTACTACTACACAGACATTGCCTTTCTTCACTGCATTTCCATATTTTTCTGGACCACATTCTTTATTTCTTAACCCAAAAGCAATACCTCAATTTTACCACTTGAAATACAGCAAAATATGGTGCATCAGCTGTTCACAGCATCTGACAAGCAAGAGAAAGAGAGGAAAGAAGGCAGAGGGATTTCACTTGGAAAGCCAAGGAAATACTGATAAAAATTCACTCTTTTATATGCACCTTATCTCCCTGGAGCAGCTAGTATAATTTGTCACACTGTCACTAACAGCCCAGATAACCTATATCTGGTGGACACATTAAGTCCCTACAGAGGGGTCCCCCCCGCATCCCACACCCACCCTGTGGGGTTGATGGCCTCCCTGTGATATACTCATACCCCTGCTTTGGCTAGAAAAAAAGGTCTTGAAAACAGGGGAGCCCCAAGGTCAGCGTTGTGGTTGCTGTGTGGCTTCCTGGAGTCCCAGGCAGCGTTCTTACCCTCCCAGGATGAGTCAGAAAGAAAAGGAGATGGAGTGTCTTTTTTCCCTATTGATCTGGGATAAAGCAACACTGCATGTGGAAATTAGTGTCCTCTCCCTCTCCTCATCCTTCCACAGGTCAAATATCCAGGGAGGTCATGCTGTGTCCCAGGGAAGAGCTGAGACAAGGATTCTCATTGGTATTAAAGAAATAAATAAACCAAAGATGAGACTGACATGACAAAATAACACCCTTGGACTCTTCATCGCCTTCTTCTCTTGCCCTTCCATATGTTGCTCCTCTATTAGGTTTTCCAACAAAATCAGATATTTTTTTGTCCTCTGCAGCCCAGATCTCCAGACACAACGCTCAGCATTTCTGATGATCTCATACCAGTCTCCACAGAAAATGATAATTGTCTCAGAAGTCACCAATTTTTGTTAGAATCACTCCCTTGTCAATCAGCATCCAAAGAAGCAAATTATGGCTTTGAAGCAGCACAAGGATAGGGACAGCAGAAATGCCTCTCCTTCCACTTTGTCTTCCGGGGATGCAGCTAATTGCCAAAATCTTTCTCTCTCCATCTCTGTTTACAGCATCCCATCTTCCCAGTGTTGCCCAGCTGCAAGCTGGGAGTGCAGAGCTCTTTTTAATATTTAAATTGTACAGAACCAAGACAGGAATCTCCTACATTTGAACTTTGAGGCAACTCTTGTATGAATCCCAGAGGCTTCATATCAGGAGGTACGAATCCAGGCTAAACATGCCTGTCCCTTCTGACTGTCAGTCCATGAGAAAATCAGATCTTTAGAGAAAGTAAAGAACTAGTAGAAAGCTCTGCTCAACTTATCTCAGCTGTGTCAGAAAATAAAAGACATTATTTTCTGATACAAGAATGATATGTTGATACGCTTTAAATTGCATCAATTTAGTTACCATTTTTGCTAATTAGTAAAATAAATTTTATGTGCCCCAACATGTGCATTATTCAATCAACGTCAAATAAGTCTGTCAGAGAAATTCTTCCAGCTCATTGACACATTAATTATATGTTTTCAGACTGCAACTTTTGAATTGAAATTTTTTTCAAAATTGAAGTTATTTTCAAAATTGAAATTTCTGAAAGCCTTGTTTGGCTCATATTCACTACAATAGTAGAAATCCTGGGTCAGATCTGTTTTTATCTCTTATCTCTTCAGCCACAGGCAATAACAGTCTGAATAAAGGAAGAAATACTGATTACAGGGAAATGATTAGGATGTTACGGTCAACACCCAACTTTTTACGTATGTTAGAGTTTAAGCAGGAGTACTGGATGAACCAGTTTTTTAATTCATTGGTCAAGACAAGAAATGGCATCTGGCTTGACTCAAAGTATTTTTATTTTTTTTTCTATTTAAATTAACATTTAAAAGAATGATTGCTCCTGAACAAAGCAATCACATTGATATTGAGCATGTTGACATTTTTATGCTTTTCTTGGACTTTTACAAGTCAACAGGAAGTGGAAATTCGTGTTTCTGTCCCGTGGGAGGAGGTTGGTGGCAGTCCATCCTTGGCTCCAGCTCCTATGCCCTGCTATGGCACACAAGACCTGCCATGCTTCCCCACAGAAGGTGCACACCCTTTTCCCCAGACTATCACTCAATCGACAGACCTAATTTCCATTTGCTTTTTGAGGTGAATTTGGTGTTTTCATCACCTCAAGCACACAGCTATTTAAGGGTGAGAAAGGTTTTTACACAAAGTGTGAGCTAGTGACATGGCAGGGAGTTGAGGTGGGCAAGGGGCTTCACCAGGGAGAGGCAACTTTATACTCAAGAATATAAATCAGAAGAAAATGGAGACTGAACACTGGAAAAAAGCATTCAATAGATACTATGGCAAGCCCGGTCCCTTGGGTCAAATAACCATGGGTTACAACACACTCTGCATAGCACAGTGAATAGTTAGGCATTAGCAGAATGATGGAATACAGTATGTAGATGTCTGACATTTCACATCTCTGTGATGCTATGAAACCCTTCTCTGGAACAGTTTAATAAGCCAAAATTAATATTGCTGTTTCCCACGAAATGCGAGAACATTTTCATCCTAAAGTTGTGTGGAAGAGAAATGTTCTTTGAACAAATCACAGGAGATAGCAAAAACTTTAGCCACAACATCATCAAAGTATAAAACTCAAATAACTTTTTTAGGGGTTTTGCCATGTGTCAAAGATATATGAGACTGTTCCTGGAAATAGCTTGCCTGTACACTTTGTAACACATGCTGGAATTTCCCTTCTCCTCCTCCACATCATTTCACCTCTAAATTCAAGAACTGATGAGCACAGTCTGTAAAAATCTGTGATATTATAGTAATATTTTAGACAATTCTATAGTATGGTTAAAAATACATATGTTCAGGAAGATACTTACATGAATGCAGTAGATTTGCAAATCATCTTGTGATGTACATTGCTCTCTCCTGTTACAGCATTTTTATATTTTTTTTAGAAAAATATTTTTCCCAATGCATACAACAGGGTAAAGTCACGCTGCTGACAGCATCATTCAGTTGTTTAATTACTTCAAGAAACCTTATAAAAATCCTATATCCCATTACTCAGAAGTTAGTTTCTCCAATCCCCATGGGAAGCAAAGCCAGAGAGCTGCAAATGACACACATGCCAGAAAATGAGAGCATCTCTTTGACTATAAGCACCTAGCAGCCCTCTGACTTACAGCTTTTCACTTTAACATTATGGGTCTTTAAAACCATCCGTATTTTATTAGGGAATCCTAAATTTCTCATTTACTAGAATAAGCAATATAGTGTTAGTTAGGCTGTATTGTACAGTTGAAACACTATCTATTAACTCTGAAGTAATTGTCCTCCACTGTCTTTGCCTGAGGTGTTACCATATTCATTTTCACAGTCATGAGCTTTTGGGGTTTCCTTTGTCCAGAAGCTTTTTTACCTCACTGTTATTTAATAAGTTGATCTAGGATCATCTGCCATTAGCAGTCCCTGTCTCAAAAAAAAGTCTTTTCCCTCTAGCTGGTGCCTTGCATAGTAGTTGCTGTATCTCTAATCACACAAGTATTTACTAAAGTAGCCTCAAGTTTTAGTCGCTTTGACAGGTCTGTCTATATCTATAAATGACTATTGGGTTTCCAAAGACATAGTTCATATGTATCTATCTTCCCTCAAATGTCACTTCCATCTGCACTTTGGCTGTACAGGTACATGTTTGGGTTTGGGTTGGCTTTTTTATACTTTTCTTCCTTATACATGTTACTGCCCCTTTTGCTGAAGTTCCTCGTGCTCATAGCCAGTGTGGCAGCAGAGCCAGGAATGCCACTCTGCTCTCAGCTTCAGTCTTGCCCTGCCATGGGGAAGGCCACCAAGCACCCAGCAGCACTGTTAGTCCATCCAGAAGGCTCCTAGAGATACCAGCTATGAAATTCATGTTGCTGTCAAAGCCCATCTTTAAGACTTGGTGCATACTTAAGACATAAGGGCTAAGTAGTCCCGTGTATTCCCTGAATCTTAGTCTCTCTCTTGGAGGATTTGCAGTAAAGCTACCACTTAATGTTGGTATTGATTGACTGGTTTTGATACTGATACCCACTTAAGATCAGCTGCTGCGATCACATAAACCGTCACAAGGCACTATGAAGAAATGTCAGTCCCCATCAACCTGGGCTGGCTGGTAACCAGTAAACTAAATGTAGAAAGTTGCGTGTCCTGACTACTCAGCCTGCATGCTGCCCAGGTCCTCAAAATAGCATTTAAATGTGATGGATGTGTAAAAATACACCATTTCACTTGACTGTTTGATTGGGCAAGGAGACTTGTGTAAATTAATTTAAGTACTTCTGAAAGAAATCCCATGCAATTTTTAAATAGAAATGAAGAAGGAGAAAAGGGGAAAAGCCAATCAGAGTTAGAGCCCTGGGGCTCACAGCCCTACCACACGCTTTGCTGCTCTGAGGCCAGCAGTCATGTCTGCAGTCTTTTATACATCTTGCATTGATATAAACACTAAAGCTACAATCTGCTCTACTGTTTCTTCAAGCTCCTTTTTTCTTGAAAGTAGCTGCTGAAATACAGGATGTTACCCAAATGTTATGCTCACTGTGAAAAAAATCATTCTCTTGTATGAATCCACAGGAGAAAAAATCCTCAGTTTAACAAGACACTTGGCCAGCTCTATTCAACTGCTGTGGCTATCAGAAAGCAGTGCTTAGGTCTATATGCCTGATACGAAGTGGGAAATTCATATTCTTTTCAAAGCTAGCAGGGAGGTTCAGGAGAGTGTGGAGTAAACAAGGAATGCCAGATCACAAGATGAATGTCCCAAGGAGGCAAATGAAGGAAGACAAGTGCCAGCCTTGACTTCCTTGGCTCAACAGAAGGTTTGATTGGTACATCCAGATCACAGGTGAATTTACGGTGCATTTGTAAGCTAACTGCCTGGCACAGATGGCTTTACAGATTCACTGATACCAGTGATCACCTACTGGAACAAAAAAGTATTTCTAGCCATGTTGTTGGAGTGAGGTCTCCAAAGGTCATTTGAGTCATTTGAGTCAACATCCCATTGACATTGAATGCATTACAATGAGGCAACCATCTTTGTGGAGGTTTTTTTAAATCCCCAAACCCAACAAACCCTGCTGACCAGTATCTAAAACTACTGCTAAAAATATAGTACTGTGAAACTTCTCAAAACTTCTAATGAGACTTCTTCCATCTTCCTGCAGAAGTTGGAGGGAAAGGGATTTTAAGCTATCTTTGGTGAGATTGCACTTCTAACAGAGTATTTTCCTTAATATGAACAATGAAGTTCACAAAGAAAGGCTGTTTTCATTATGGTTACTGGACTTTCAGATGTTTTTCTTATTCAAAATATGTTCCAGTGAGGCTGTCAAGAGGATTAAGCACTCTAGATAAAGCTCTTTTAAGACACTTCGCTGTGTACCTGGACTACACTAATACTTTAGTCAGAATATTTCCCTCCACCTCAAATAGGTGTAACTTTAGTAGGAAAATAAACATTAACGTTCACACATAGATCTGATGCTGCGTGCAAGTGAAACCAGGATGTGCACTGGATTAAGTTATCTGGGTTTCAAAACGTTCCACTCAAAATCTCAGTCAGATACTTTGCTGCATGTGTGCCCTATTTTCAGTACTGGTTCATTCACCTACAATTCTTGTGGATTGGCAAGGTTTTGGAAGCCATCTTCTGTAACACATCCAGTACTCTTGGAGATATTTTATCCTGGTACCTTCAATGTTAGCAGCCACCTAGACATCAAAAGTTTCCAATTGGCAACCAAGCAACTGTGCAACCAAATGTGTTCCTTAGAAATACACAATAGCAAGCAACAGTATTAAAACTGCTGTTGGATGCAAAGTTTGTGAAAAGTTTAGAAGTAAAAATTACTATACAAAAGAGTGCTGTCATAACACTTCTCTGGGAATGCAAACACAGCCTACATGAAAGCTTTTCGGGTACACATTTACATAGCTGTGGTCTATTAAAGCCTTCTCCCAGCAAAAAAGCAAAATAAAATTGCTAGCACTGTTGTCTTAAAAGAGCATTTTGTATTATTATTATTATCACAGTTCAGAATGTATGTGAGTCTTAAATCCCCTGGTACAATACAGAGTGATCGCACTTTCATGACCTTCCCTGGCAATGCCAATTACCTGAGCTCGCAAATTTTACAGCATACCCATGGGAAGACCATAAGTTCAAACCTCTGCTGCCTTTGTGAAAATTAATGTTTCCTAGTTTGGAGACTTTATTATATGCTGCACAGAAAAATACGTGCATTTCATGCTAGCATCAACAGGAAATCTGTGCATCCTGCTGTACAGAGACCTTCAGGAATGTATAATTCGACCTGCTGTTCTCTTCGAGCTGCATTAAATTTGGTCTTAACAGTGTCTCCTTCAAGGCCCTGTACACCTCTCTTACTCCTCCCTTGTCTGTTACACAATTTCTTTCTGATTCTCCTACTGCACATTTTAACCCATGTGGCCTTTGTCTGTAGCAATAGAGAACTTTTTTGGCTACCATGAAATTTTCTCTCATCAGCCTTTACTTAACCAAAAGGAATCGGAAGCAGTGAGGATGCTCCTTGCTCTCAAGCCTGGTTAGATCAAATAGATATATATGTTTGCTCGCACTTGCCAATTCAGGTTCTCTGCTTCTTTTATTGCTGACTGCACTGAGAACCACCAGACAGGGTGGATGGTCTCTCTAGTTTCAGGAAGATGTCTTATGTTGTCATTGCTAGACAAAACAGTCTAGTCTTGGAAAAATTCACTTGAGCACCTTTTCTACCTCCTTCTGACCCTGCTATACAGCAGAAAATAAGATTCTGCAAAAGAAGTATCTCCTCTAGATGACGCAGAAAGAATGCTGTTCTTAACTGGCACGTGTGTGGGAAAAAGATCCAAATTCTTCATCTGTATTTCTAATAACATGTGCAACTGAGAGGAAAGAATCCCAGTACTATGATACCACATACACTGAACTGCATGTACCTATAACAAACACAGTGTGTCCGTAACACTCTACAGAGAGAAACATAACCTTTTCCATTCACCTGCCTTCTCCTGCATGTGCGGGAGAGAAGGTGGGTTTTGCAGGTTCTCTGGAGGTCTGGAGTCTGAGACATCACTGAAGGAGTGAGCTCAGAGTCAGTGATGGGATGCAGAGAGCTGCTTGCCAGCACTCCTCCTTTTTTGACTTGAGCATGAGTATTCAGTTTTCCAAAAAATCTACGGCTCCCACCCAGCCTACATGCTCCCTGTCCTTTCTGGCCTGACAGAGCTGTTGTGAGCAGAGGAATGAGTCAGAACTACTGAGATATGTAGCCAGACCTATGACTCTGAAGTGATCGTGTGCCCACCAGTACAGACATAGAGACAGAGCCTTACATAACTTGAACCCAGGCTGCTCAAAGGTTTGTGGATGAACACTGGCCAGCTGATGCATTTGCACTTCTCTATGGCATTCACTGTGTAGTGAGGCAGTGACGTGCTGAGAAACAGCCTCCCTGTCAGGGTGATTTATGCTCCGAAGGGACTTAAAATTTGCAAGAAATCTGTGCTTTAATAGGTGCTATTATGAAAGGGAGATCAAATTTGCAAAATTAAATCAAAGGAAGAAAGATACGTCTGGTTTTTAGTACTATATAATTCAAAAACAATGTCAGAAAAACATAACCAAATGTAAAGGTTCCTGGTCAGATTTGCAAAATCCATAAAGCAATAGCAGGTGTTTAATCCTGCATGGGTGACATATAGCAGAAATATTACAAAACATTACCTCTGTGCCATGTGGCTCTGTTGACAGTAACGCTTGGGTCCACGCTTTTCGTTCCTGGGCTGTTGTTACCACTGCACCTTTTGAACTGCATGGCCATAGATGTTTGAATTTAACCCAGAGAAGGGCTGTCAGTTTTTTGCAATGTGTCTGAGTTTGACAGCCTGAACAATTCACATCAGGATTTTCTTTTTCTGTACAGCAGTTGCTAACAGGAACATTAACAACCTCCTGTGCATGTTTAGTCTCTGAACAGCAGGAAGATGTTGATGCATGATGAAGGGAAGCTCCTTTTCTATTGCTCTGAAATTCCACTATTACATCTGTACTTTAAATTATGGGACAGCATTTTCTCTGGCTGATACCCTGTGGTTAGCGAACCTGCACATGGGATGTAACATAAATGGGAGAAGCTGGACCAGAGCCAGATATAAGCACTTGCCATGCTGTGGGTTCATTAGCGATGTCAAAAGCATGACATCAAATCATCGTAGCTTAAGTTTTCCCCCTTAAAACTGTCAGTCACTAAAAAATGGGGGAAGGGAAGTGTGGAAGGATAGAGGATGGGCGTGTTTCACCTAGCTAGGAGCAATGGGCAGTAGAGAATCTGTGCAATTTTGGTGCCTATGCAGGACCCATGAGGCCAACCACTGCAACGCAGTTCAGGACATATTGACAAAGCAGCTCTTCAATAAAAAGTTTTCCCTCTCTGGGAACGGGACATCCAGTAACATTCAAAGGGCTGTGGATAGCCTCTTTGAGACACAAAAAAAGGTGCATACAAAGTTATACGAGGTAAATCCAACTGGCTGCAATAGCCTCATTTTGGATTATATATCTAGTCAGTTGGTTTGGAGTTTCCTTTTTTCCACTAAAGAGCATAATTTGAACTACAGCTGGGAGGTTTTTTTCAACTTTTATAAAATTCTGAGAATAATTTGCCAACAACAATTATAAACTCACTGAAAACAGCAGTGGCTGAATCTCACCTGTACAGTCCAAAATTCTCTTCAGGAACACTTACAGCATTTTACTTTGTGCATCAACCCTCAAAATTTTCCCAAAGTTTTACCAAGTAAGATGGCAGTATGTCGGTGTCTGGGAACTTTGAACTTCCTTGGTGATTGTAACAAGTGCTGATAGTAAATCAAACCTCTGAAGGCTGCTCTGAAGTTCCTTAAATTCCCTAGGTATGTACTGTCTATAGGCTTCGGCAGTGGTGTTAGCTGCTTGCAGTGATGCAGGACAAGGATGCAGAGCCAGAGGAGCTGGGCTGGGGGAGCTGCTCACACAAAACCTCTCATCTATAGGGCTGAGGGTAAGAGGATTTGTTTCCACATTTGGACCATAACTAAGCAAGGAAATGTGGTGGTGCTTTGTGATGGGGGTATTTTTCAGTTTCATCTACAATAAAATAGCACCAAAAGATTTTGTTTTACTAGTGAAGTTTTATTGATTTCCAAGAGCTGGTAAAAAATGAAAGGAAAATGGTGCAAACAGAGGCTCATCTGCTTTGCGTCCCAGTGGTGACTGGAAATTTGGGGTTTAAGCGTGGCCACCTAAAGGAAGATCATCAAAAGTCCCCATTCTGGAAAAGAAAGATAAATTGAATCTCTTTGTCTAATCATTTTTCCTCATCAGTCCTGTCTGTGACTGAAATAACATTTTGAGTATGACATAAATACATTCTACTCTTGTTATAAGACTCTCTGCTATAATAGGCTTTGATATAAATCTGTTCTATCATGTTTCCCTGTGCCATCAAAACTCATGACACTCTTGTTACAACACAGTTTACAATATTCCAAAGTAAACTGCAGATATTGCTGTAAAGCGATGTTTACTGTTGTTTTCATGTTTTCCCAGATTGCAGACTTAACGTGATTCTGGTCTCTCAATATTTAACTTATAAAAACAGGTTTCCATTTTATTTTAAATTACTGAACATCACTTTATTTTTCAAGTCAGATTCTTTCACACAGTTCCAAAAGCCTAAAATATGATTTCTAAAATCATTGAGAGTGAATAGCATGAACAGCCTTATCCACGTCAAAACTTATAAATTGGATCTGGATTGTGCTACCTTTACCTGTGTCCCACATGTAAGTAATCTAATCTGCAGCACAGCCTCCACTCCCAGGATCATGAGGAAGTGCCAGGGCTCCACCTCCATCCCCTTTACATTCCCTTTTGAAAATCAAGCTCTTGACAGTATCTTCCACCTACATGCTTCTCCTTCAGCTACAAACCCTAAAGTCTTATTAGCCCCCTTTTATACCTTCTTTATTCTTAGCTCAAATAAGATCAAGATGCAAATAAGAAGCCTGAAAAAGGTCCAAGAGAAAGAAGAGACAATTAACATATTTTTGTCTATTTTGAAAACCTTTCCACAGAAGATTTGTTGGACTGACTGACAAATCTTTTTTTGAATGCATCCTTTTAAGAATTTCAGGGTTTGTTATGGGAGGAAAAGAAAACAGGTGCCCCCAAACCCACTGTGCCTGAGAAGAGAAACGAGAGTTTTAAAAGCATGGGGAAATCTGTTTTCATTATTCCTGCCTTTTTTCCTGGGGAGGCAGCAGGGAAATACTTCTGCTGCTTCACCATTTCCTCTCCCCTTTCCATAACTGGTCACTGGAAAAAGGTGAGGAGCAGGGAGTGTAACTTGTCCTGAAAATAAGGTTTGTTTCTTTAAGCTGAACATCTTCTTGCAAAAGGTTCTCCACATGCCACAGGGTTCAGCATTGGCCAGCTGCAGCACAGGCATGTGGAACAAGCTAGGGAGGAAGCATAGTGACCATGCAGAATTTCTCAGCACCCTATGAGCCCAAGGGTACCTTTCTGAAATAAACCACTGGCCGCCTGATGGGACATTGACATGATGGTTTTCCTCTACAACTAAATGCAAATTAGTTCCATGTTTTGAATGCTGTCACAGTCCACTTTGATTGTTCCCCCTGCTCTTAGTGAGAGGGGATCACCCAGGAATTGGTTTAAGAATTTTTTTTTTTTTTTTTTTCCACTGGTTGCATGGGCATGTTTTTCAAACATAGATGTGACAGATGAGAAATGGACGTCCTTCAATTCACCTGCTATCTGTATCCTAGCTCACCTCAACCAAGGGATTTGGAGGCACCTGAAGCCTCACTCTGTTGTGAGGGAGCACACCCTTGTTTTTCCTTCTTGGGGTACTAAGCCAGCTTCTGACAGGGCAGCTTAATTTGTCTCCTGTTTCATCTTTCTTACCTGGCTATGACTTTCAATTAAGGGATCAATGTAACAGTGCAGGACTTCACACCAGGTCTAAGCAAGCTCCATAAACTCCCTATTATGTGATGGTCTGAAGAATGCTACAAAAAGCCTCTTTTAGACAAAACATGGAGAGGACAGCGCACAAGTGAAAATGCAATGGTGGTAAGGGCATGCAAAAGGTGGGACCCATGTGGGTCCCACCAGCTTGCAGGCATGCTGTGACCTGTACGCAACATCAACCCCAGCCAGAGCTGCGTGGCTGCGCTGTACAAAGCAATACAATATGAAGGTGCATAGCATCTTCTATTTGATCTTATCACTTTGCTCAGGACAAGGTGGTCTTTAGAGGTATCATGGCTGAGCTTAGCATCTCCCAGATGCCTTCCATATGCCTAGCTACTCCAAATCCAGTTTCAGTGGTTGATCAGGTCAAACACATAACAGTGCTGTGAATGTCCTTGATTCACGGGGGGAATTAACGGAGGGTGAAATTGAAAAGTCCTGTTGCATTTCTTCAGTGTTGAGCTGCAGAAGAGAGGCTCTTGGGCAAAAGGGTGTCTCCAGCTGGCTGCAGCCTAGCAGGCACCGTGGAACCACCCAAGCTTTATTTCATCATAGTCAAAGTCCCCCATGAAAACATAAGGTAGGTGGTGAGCACTGGAGAATAATTGGCACCCCTAAGCCAGTTTAAAATATGCTGCAAATATTTCATGAAGTGTCCAAAGTGAGATTTACAGTCACCATCCATCCCAAAGTGTGTATAACAATTCATCCAGTATCATACACCAGAAACTAGCAATTTTTTTTCGAAGGAAATTGGTCTGCTTTCACTCAAAATATGTGCACTGCTTATGATCACATAGAGTCTCATAAACAACTAATTCTAGTGTGAGTCCTGTATGTTGGAAATGATGTATTAAACCTAATTCTCACTATTCTGTGATACAGAAGACAGAGCAGTTTGATGAGGTTTTTCCTTGCTGATTTTTCACATGTTAACGGGACTGATTCTGCAAAGACATGTATGCATATAGGGTATGTATGTATATATAACAATAGGAGGCCCTAAACGGGTTTTGAGATGTTTAGGGAAGACCCAAAAGCTTCATGGTTCACTTTCAAATCTGCATAATTTTCTTTTTTACTTAGAGGTCATGTTCTAGTTTAATCCCAATCATAATCAATCAATATAAGCCCCAGATAAGGACTGTCTGACAGGTGGATATTAGAAGAAAGCTCTTCTTCATGCATGTTTAAAAAACTTCATCATTAATCTTGCCATGAAATCTCAGTTAAATGATTGTGGAATATTACATCAAAGTTATCCGGTGATCAGCAATGTGACTTATTTTATGACAAGTACAACTTTGTCATTTTTATCTGATGGTCATCACATCTTCACACAAAAATAGCTGTCCTTTTTTCTTGTCTCACTTTTCCCCCCCTCTTCACTCCTCCCCAGCTTGACACAGTGCAGATTTGTATTCTTGGCGTTCTCATACTGTTTGATGAGTTTTAGAAAGTCCAATTGTCATTTTGTCCCCAGAAGCAAAGCAAACACTGTCCTAAATGGATAACAACACAATTTAGCTGCCCTATAAACAGTCATTTTAACTCCATGATTTGTGGATGTTGCTTCAATGTGCAAGCAATGGAAATGACATCATTATCAGGCAACTCTAAATGGTGAAAAATGGCCTACATTAGGGAACACTCTGAACCCAAGAAATCTTCACCTATCAATCATCACCATTATAATGTACTTGCCTCTATCTGCAAATTTAGACCTATGAGGCTGAACTTGCAAGGGAAAGAAATACACTTTCCAGAGGATATTTGTATAATTAAGCAGAAACACCATTGCATTTCTGAGGACGGTGTCTGTGCAGAGGCCTACAGAAGCCTGGAGGCTCAGAGATCTCAGTCATGCATATATTCTCTAAGGAATATAGTCTTACAGACATTTTAACTGTGGCTGTTACAATAGAAATTTGGAGTGATTCTTTTTCAAAATGAAATTCACTATTTTATATCCAAATTCTCCTGCAGGTTTTTTGCTACTGTATATAGCAGTTTGCAAAGGTGTTGCACAGCAGAAGTGTATTCCCTGCAATACACTTCAGGCTGTCGTTCCAAAGGTAACACCAAAGCCTTGCAGAATATGAGGTTTCCCAAAACCAGAGCTGTAAAGGGTAATGATCCCTAGGGTAGGAGCTGCAAAGCAACTTACAGAGTCATGCTGAGATCACACAACAAGACACATCCTCTCAAAGAGCTATGATGCAGGGAACAGGAGTGTAGAGCAAGGAAGGGGATTTCATTGAGGAGCAAAGGGAATGTTGTCCTCAGTGCATCTCCCTGTCCAATACTGGGAGCCCTGGAAAGACAGCCATTTCCTGGGAGTTTTAAATCAGTGCCACCACGTTGGTAAGGAGGAACTGTGACTTTGGAAAACTCTGAGTAACTCAAGCTTCTATATGTGTTACAGAAATAGTCTAAATATTGAGTGTTTCAGGGCAAGGCAGAGCAAAGGTCCTGATGTCAGCTAGAGCAGTAACACACTGCCAAGTTTCCTTTGCCCTGTCTCTCACTGAGGGGCTTCTTTTTACAACCATTTGTCCTGTGTAAACTCTCCTTGCTTTGTTAATTGCATAGGAGCAGAATTAAGTCTCCAAAGTGTACCTTTCTATGACATTTAGCCTCCTATATGGACCAGAGATATTTGAACACTTGTCCTGTAAGTAATATGAGGCTGTGTTAACTCTGTTCTTCTTTTAGCTTCCTTTTACAAGAATGGGAAACAAAACAAAGCTTGCAGCTCTGCAGTGTCTAAATGTTGTACCTTAGGTAAATGAAAGATTTCCTTCCCCATTTGCTCTACGGTTGACTGTGAAGGGGTACAGTGAAAATTGAGTAACGAAATCCCAGGTCTCCCAGAAGGACATGAATAAAGCAACTCTGGACACTATTTTTCAAGGTGGGTGGGTTCTTGAGTCAAGAGATTACTTTCTTTGAAAATGAAAATGGGCAGAGAGATACTTTTTCTTCTTTACAAACATTAAGTGAAAAAATCCTCACCATTTTCTGCCATATAGATATAAAGTCATTACTGGCAGTCTTAGCAACTTGTTTGGGTGCCAAAATAAAAGGTTTTCGCTAACTAAAATAATCTATGACCTTTCTAAAAAAGGTGCCAATAGCATCTTCTTAAAATATTGAAGTGATGTAAATTTCAAACCAAGTTTGATTCAACAATTTTCTTATAGAAACAATTTAGAAATTTCAGAATGTTTCTTCTTTCTACTTTTCTAATGGCTTGAATGGAACTGTTGTATACTCACAAAGCCCAGGCAAAGAATCATTTCTCTGCCATCCCCAGCTTCCAGAATCTTACCACATCTTGTATGTTTATCTTCTTAAAGTCTCTCTATCCAAGGCAGGAAATTACAGGAGAATTGCAGTTGTCGTTTGGGTTTTTCTTTGTTTTGTCTTTTTAAGAACATATCAAGAATGGTTTTTATCCCCATGTATATGAAGAAAAAGCTTGAAAATGTGACTCATAGAGGCTCAAAGCTGGCAATTATGTAAAAGGAAATACAGATTTTCAGTTTCATAATTCCAAGGCCAGTGTTACACATAGTGGGACAGGACAGGTTTTTGAACACAGGGGCTCTAGCTGGGGCTCCATTTCACACCCCAGGGCAGGCGCCGAGTCTGTCCCAAGATCCTCACCTAGGGCCGGCTCCAGGGCTTGGGCTCCCAAAGCTGAGAGGGGCCACAAACCCTGGGCCACAGCTGGGCCAAGCATTACCAAAACAAACCCTTGTATTTCTTCCTCCATATTGCATTTTCATTTTTGATAAACATGAGCAGGTTTGATCAGCTGATTTGTTCTTGCAGTCTTTACATGCTGAGCTTTGAAGCTGAATTTCATAGAATCACAGAACCATAGAATAGTAAGGGTTGGAAAGGACCTTAAGATCATCTAGTTCCAACCCCCCTGCCATGGGCAGGGACACCTTGCACTAAACCATGTAGTCCAAGGCTCTGTCCAACCTGGCCTTGAACACTGCCAGGGATAGAGCATCCACAACCTCCCTGGGCAATCCATTCCAGTGCTTCACCACCCTCACTGTAAAGAACTTCTTCCTTATATCTAACCTGAACTTCCCCTGTTTAAGTTTGAATCCATTACCCCTTGTCCTACCACTACAGTCCCTAAGGAAGAGTCCCTCCCCAGCATCCTTGTAGGCCCCCTTCAGATACTGGAAGGCTGCTGTGAGGTCTCCACGCAGCCTTCTTTTCTCCAGGCTGAACAGCCCCAACTAAAACCTAATATTCCCCTGTCCTCTAAGAACATATATCAATAAGGCAGTTGATCTCTCCTGCATCTCATTCATCAGAAGAAGGTTTTCAACTTGCTTCTTGAAGCTATAATCTATGTGTCATTAACAAGAATGAGAGGTTGAATACGTTTAGGTATGCACAATCTTAAGCAGGCATTGGGTTTTAATAGGTTTCAGCAAGGAGACATCACTGAAGAAGAGAGGATGTTAATATGTGCTGGTATATAAGCACTCATGAAACTGATGGAAATAGGAAATTCTGTGAAGACAAATATGAAAACCACGGACCAGGCCACTGACCACAATGGGGTTATGACATTATCCACTAAGTAAAGACGACCCACAACCCTATGTTAAAAAGACCACAAGTTCCTTCTCTGATTTATTCTCAGACCTATTCCTAATAGCAACAATAATTCCTGTCCACAAGAATAACACCAGCTAATAGGTTTTGCGGCTGATTTGTTCTGAAAGATAAAAAGAATGACAATATCTTGAATTTGCCACATCCTATCAATATTTAGAGGGAGCAGGGATCTCTTAACTATTAAAGCTGTGTCAAGTGCAAATAAGGGAAATAAAAATACAGTGTAGACTTCTTCAGTGACAGGCAGAGAGCAAAGATTCAAAGCTTAAAACTCTTCGCACAATCTCTAAATGAGTCATAAAAATCTAAAATAACCAAGAAATCATATGAAAGCTTTTTAAGTTAAAAAAAAAAAAAAAAAAGACTAAATTCATCTGTAAGAAACAATCTCAGGGAAATTATTCCAGGAAAGAATTTGTTCTCTATACATACAGCATTGTATGTCACATGGTCTAATTATAGGAATGAAGGCAACATACGAATTAGATGGTCTTTTCAAGCCTGTAAGGAGTGTGAACAAAGAATATAATTACACATCGAGCCCGTTGATTAACCAATTACTAGTTAAAGCAGATTTAGACTTTAAATTAATTTGGTTCTGAATTCTGGGGATTTTTGGGCTAAGATAAACAGTGTTTGAAGATTAATTATCCTTGTCTAAGATGAAGGAACTCATTTCAATTTTGTTAGCATGTCGAAAGACTCTGGCTGTTTCATGGGAGAGGGTAGACTGCAAATCTCAGCAGTATTGAACTGACTGATTAAAGTGTGTTCTGAGACTCCTAATCACTCTAATCCTCACAGAGAGTGGCAATATTACACACTACATTGTGCCAGCCCAAATTAGTATTTAAATGAAAAACAGACCAACATTTACCTGGAGGAGAAAGTGCACTGTCCCCAAAGGACCAAAAGAAGTCCAGCCAAGATATTAGGAACTCAGCAGCGGGGAAATGCTGGAGCACAGAGCTCCGTGCACCTTTGCCCAAAGAATAACAACAGGGAAAGTAAAGGCGCTGTTGTGGCACCTGCCATTTTTCTGTACAGAACCAGTAGCGCACCACAGCATCCTGACTGAACTGTGTGGGAGTAGTAATACGACATTTTACTTCTCTGTCAGTAGACCAGCTATAGCCCCAGGCAAGCATTTGGTAAAGGAGATGCTTCGCATTTCAATAGCTGTCCTGGAGTGTAGATAGATTTCTTCATCAGCATGCCTAGCTAGGTATTCAGTTGCCTAAAATCCCCTGGCATTCAGGGGAACATGTAGTGTTGTTGAGTGCCCCAGGCCAGCACAGCCTCTGCCTGCATCAAAGCCTCCACATTCCCCACTGGGCTCCTCCATTAAATGTCCCCAGTTTGCCTCCATCCGGGATCAACCTTTGCCTTCGTGCTGGGAGTGTGTTGGAAGAGAAGGATTTCCACAGCAAGAAGTGGCCCAACCCTTAATCTAAATGCTAGTGTTATATATGGGTTGGTAAATACAATCAGCAAAGGACACCTTTCAGGAAGCTGCTGGAAAGCACAGTTGTACCACTGCCTGCTGAGCACCCACTCCTCACCAAAACGAAGCATTAGTTTCACCGAACTTTGGTGCAGTCCAGTAAGACCATTCCTTCTGGCCATATTCCTTAGGCAGCATATTTCCGCTTGAGTCAATATAGGGCATTGCAGTTTACAAAAACAAACAGAAAGGACAAACTATATTTTTGCAATGCAAGAGCCCATGTGAGGTTAGGACCTCCTCGTGCTAGGTGCTGTAACAGCGCAGGGGGACACAGCCGGTACCTTGGAAAACATGGCAAAATAGATGCAAGATTGCAGAAAATGATGAAATAGATGAAAGACTGCAGATTGCCTGCAGAATGAGGCAGGTCCGATGGGGTTTCTAGAGCCCAGAGAAGCAAAGCAGATCTTGCAAAAGCTAGGACTGCAGGGACCAGGGCAAAAAAAACATCTGCCCCTGAACAATGTCTCCTCATATCTCTTTGCTTTCAGCTCAGGTTAAGCCTTACTTGTGTGTTTCCTTCCCCAGACCAGCAAGTGGCTATGGGGTTCCCAGAGCTGTGTTGAGGAGGGAGCTGTGAGCCCTGGCCAGCAGCACTGCAGGTGAAATAGCTGCCCCTGAGCAAAGTGCGCTGCCCCTCTCATCCTATTTTCTGCATGAATTGGATCATGGGAGTAATGATGACTCCTGCTTACAAAGCATTCACTATACAGAGGCCAGACTCCTACCCTGGGTAAACAGCAAGATATATGTACGTCCAGTTTCTTTCCTTCAAAACCCTTTCCTTGAAACATCGGGTGTTTGCACACCCAGTGCAAACAAACCCCAGCAAGCATGGGATCTTGCAGCATGAACTTGTGTCGGGTGTAGGTAAACCTGGAGCCACTAGAAGATTAATGATGTTTTAGCTTGTGGGGGGCAGGAGGGGGGAGAGTTAGAGAGGGAGAGACAGACAGACATACAGACAAGGAATATCTGGTGTGCAAGCTTATGGAATCTTATGTCATTTTTGTATGAGGGGTGACTTAAATATACCCTTGGCTAAAATTATTGATTTTTA
This sequence comes from Strigops habroptila, assembly GCF_004027225.2. Lineage (NCBI taxonomy): Eukaryota > Metazoa > Chordata > Aves > Psittaciformes > Psittacidae > Strigops > Strigops habroptila. The sequence goes on along the minus strand of NC_044302.2, from coordinate 78,147,578 downwards.
TAATATTACTATTTTATTACTTTAATTTCAGCCTGACTAGGAGTCCAGTCTTGGAGTAAACCTCCATTTGCTAAGTGCTGGACAAATATTTGGCTACAAGGTTCTTGACTTATTGCACACTAATGGCCCTAATTCCCAGCAAGGGGGGCAATGCACTGGCTTACCCCTTGGTTCCAGGTCCCAGAGGTAGACGCCTTTCAATCATGCAGATGTGGCACATATGTGAGATACATTATAGGCTTCAGGTGAAACCTAAAGAGCTGCAGAACGGCTTGTGTATGAGAACATTTTCAAAAATAGGATTCTGGGCAACTGCTGTTGCATGCACCCTGCCAGTGTGATGTTTGACAGTTTCTTAGTACAGAGACTACAGGGACAGCACACGTATCTTACATACAGACATCATTTACACCCAGAGAACTTATTCTTTTCAAAGAAAACCTGTCCCTGTGAACCAAAAACCTTGGATCCCTAACACTGAACTGAGCAAGTATCCTTATGCAAATAATTTTCAGAAGTAGAGGAACCAGCTTTTTTTCCCTCTTTCCACTCCTTCCTGAGTCACACTCTCACATTCCCTCCAGTGCTTGCTTGCTCCCACACCACTCAGCTGAAGATAGGGAAAAATCATCTCCTGTGTTTCGAGAAGCCCCACAGCTAGGCACAGGACCCACAAGCCCTGGTTTCCCATGGGCAGAGATCCTGCAGCAAAGCCTCAGCTGCCTCTTTTCCCTCTATTTTTAACTCCCTTTCAAAATCTCTTCTACTGCTTTCAGTCCCTGCCCCATCTCCAGATGGGCTGGTAGAAACCCACTCTGTCACTGTCTCTGGGGTAGGGATGTATGGCCAGTAGCTGTGCACTGACTGCTTACAGCAAGGACAAGGAAAAGGGATAATCAGGGCAGGAGGAGCATAAGCTGGATCAGACGGGTGGCAGGAGCAGGGAGCTGTGCCACGCTCCCCATCATCCCTGCGGAGCCATGGGCTGGCAGGCTCACTGCAACTGAATCCGTGGTTAAACCAGGTCTGCACATAGCTCCAGCAGATGCTCACTGAGCTAGGGTGAACAGGGCTTGCAGCAAAGTTCCCCCTGCTGATTGTCTGCATTCCCATTCCAGAGTGTGCAACACAAAAGTATAGTCAGATTTTACATGCATGTATATATACCCAGTTGTGTATGGACAATAAAAAGAATATTATGCAGTGCCCTCATTTTCAGAAACAGTGATATTATTTTGGATTAAATTTAAATGAAAGAGCAGCTTGAGACAGATACACTTGAAACTAGAAACAGACTCTTACAATGGAAAATACTATGCAGACCTCTTAACAGGAGGTGCCACCAGCTCTGCCTGAAGTCTTGAACAACTCATTCCAGACCTGACATCTCATGGGACTTTCACAGGATTAACGGTACAATGCCTAATGGGGAATGGATAAGTGATGGTTGCCCTGACAGGGTATGAGGGCACTTGGTCACCAGGTGATGGTTTTGGATGGGGAGGTCTGTGTATCCCTGCCCTGGTGACAACAAAGAGCTGGCTGCTGCAGCCACCCATCCTTCTCACTCAGAAACCTCCCTGGCCTGCAGCAGCACTGAGAAGCACAGCTTTCCCTCAACTGAAGCCATCCAGAGCATGTATTTGATCACTGACATGCTGCTGAGAGCTACCAATGCCCTCAGAGGCTGCAGTCTCTGCCAGGGACTCAGAAACACACATTTCTCCTCGTGTTGTATGCCAGAGTTGACACATCTTCTGTTCATCTGCAGCTGATTGCGCTGCAGCATCCTGTGGCTTGGGTATGTTCAGCTCTTCCAAGTACCCACCAGAAATGTGAAAGGAAAATGTAGCTTGTTAGAGCATTACTGCAGAGCTGGGAACAGGTTCTGCTTTGTGAAATGAAAGGAGTGCCCAAAGGCATCTTGAGCTGCTCTGTCACCGAATCCTGACAGCCCGGGACATGGGGTCTCAGGAAACTGTGCTCTGTTTAGCACTGGCGCTGCTGCCCTCAGCATCACTGTCTGTAGCTGCAGCTGTGATTTATTTTTTTCTACAGAGCTGGGAGCAGGTGAGTCCCTCTGCAAAACAACATGGGAGTGAGAGGCCAGAACTGTGCTCAGCTATGCCCAGGTGTACCCACTGCTTTCAGGGAGATCCGCAGTAGCCAGAAGCCACCATTTTGGTGGTCTGCAATAGGGAATAGGCAACCATCTCACAGGCATTCTCTCTCCAGGGGCTGCTGGATGAACAGACTGTTCAAGTATGAATCACTCTTGCCTCAGCAGCAGGAAACTGGAAGCTACTGGGACAGTGATAGCAGCAGAGAGAGACATTGCAGCATGCTGAATTTCCAGAGGCTCTGCATGCAATGGCACAGAGCTCCCAAATCTCTCTGTGATGGCTTTGCTCTCTGGAAGGGGAAGGCGAGTGGGTTGCTGTGCTGCTGTTGTGGTGAGTTACTCTCAGGCACTGAGAGATGGGTTCTCTGCAGCTCAAGAGGAGGAAGGATCTCCAGATCAAACACAACCCCAAGGTCTTCATTACCCCCTTTTCACCCTCCACATCACAGCAGGTGTGTGGAGAGGGACGGCACAGCCCTCTCGTGCACCCAGCAATGCTCCACCTTCATAAGAGGATATCTATGCTTTCACATCACTTCACAGCTGGTTTACTCTTAAGACCATAGAGAGAGCCAGCAGGTCTGGAGGGAGGAAACCCAGGCACAGGGGTGGGCAGTGGCCCAAATCTAAACCTCAGCACTACAGGCAGTGGGGACACAGCCTGTTGCAGTCACATGGCACAGCAAAATCAACTGCATGCTTGCACCCATCTAACAAAAGACCATAAAGACTGCAGGATGATTGCACTGGAAGCACCTAGAAGCAGCTTTGAAGATGCCTTCAAAATTATAGAAGAGGATGTTCTGAGTTCTCAGGGAGCAAAGATGACAGCAATCTCTTTCCTTCCTGTCTCAGTTATGTAGAGTACATACATTTCACAGCTGCTACTTTAGGCAATAGGATCAGACCCACAAAGACGTTTATGTACAACTTCCTACGGAGTTCAATGCCAGGTTGGATATGCAAACAAGAAAGACCTTGATTCCCAAATACCCTTTTGGATCTGACTTTTAGCGTTGGATGTTCTCATTCCACTGTTATCCATTTGCTTCAATCTCACGTCTCTGCAGATAAAAATAAAGACTCGGAGGAAGAAAAAAAACTTGGATACACTCAGCTAGTTGTACAATTCTCCCACACAGGCACACATGTACCCCAGAGGTAATCAATTGTAACTCAGGAGGGTGAAATCCAGCCCCAAATTATCTTAGCACTACACGTGGTAACCAGTGATGATTAAATTAGCCAACGCTTTTTAAAAATTCATCTGTACATGCTTGACATTGAATGTCTGCATTAGTGAAGACCACAGGCTGTCTATTCAACGTGCAAAGCAATACCCTTTCTAATTCCTTCTAAATTTATTGCCTTTAATGTCACAGAGACCTATTGTTCTCATAATGTGCAATAGGATCAGAAGGGAGGAGCTGCTGAGTTCTCTCTCAAATGCTTTTTCACTCAACTTCTTGCTCAGCTAGGGAAAGGCTTCTCTAGCCATAGCTCCTGCAATTTTCATCCTATGGAACATTTCTAAGCAGACCAGCTCTTTTTCCTTAGTAGAATGCACTGTACACTGAAAGCAGGATTAAGTGGCTCCCACTCAAAAAGGACATGAGAGACTCAATAAATAGGCAGCCTTCAAGATGCAGTTATGAGAAGTGCTAGAGGCACAGTAAATGTTCAGGCAGAAAGGCAGGATGCAGGACTGACCCCTAGCTATTCCCTAAGCAGTGCTGCCACAAAAACAAGGCCATGCAGCACATCTGTGAAGCACTGCCACAAAGAGACCCTGCATAGCTTGAAGGAAGCTTTGGCACCAGAGGCGCCAGGGATACAACTGCATTGTTTTTCCTTGGCTAACTTGCCCAAAGACTATGCCGTTCACCTCGCTAGCACTGTACTGCACAGGGTGTATATTATTTTCCATCACCTGCTAGCTCAACAGGGATTTACCCTCCACCAAATAACAGCTTGTAGTAGGAGGCAAGCTTCCCCCATCATACCATACCAATGCTATTGAAAGTCCCAGCGGACATTCATAAACCCAAGCTACTTCTGCACCAGGTGAGATGTTTCACTCAGTACCATGCAATGTAGCTGTTGAGATTAATTAGGTGCACAAAGCTACAGGCTCGCTGCTGACAGCAGGTTATCAGGTACAAGCAGTACATGGCTGCACAGAAGTATACCTCCGGGACAACAGACAGTTGGCCAGATCTATATGTCGGCACTCTTCTGACTGGAGTGGTAGCCGTGGCTGCAAAGATGGGGGATGTGGGTGAACATCCAGTATCATTAGATACTTAAGGCTCCCGGGCATCCTGCGCTGGTTTGTATTGTACAAATACAGTTTTTTATTACTCCCTGACACCCTCTGCACTTATTAGGAGATGTACAACCCATTACACTCAGTTTGTAGTTGTAGATACATCATAAACCTGATCCCGTGCTTCTCTTTCCACAACTCGTGCCAAAATCAGCCCTATGTGGTTGCACTAGCAGCTACCTTGTTTTCTGCATGGTTTCAGGACAACTGATGTGGGGCAATTTCAGCATGTGGCTGAGTACTGGCTGCCATGGTATTAAGTCATTCAATGCCTCCTTTGCCGATGTAATCCTGGTTCCGGAGCTCAAGTCAGCTGGAACAAGGTGGGTAGGGATTTAAGTGCGCATACATGTAAAGGGGAAAAGCCAAAAGACATTACAAATGCTCCAGCCTTTACACAAAAATTAGTCTCCAGGGGACTTTGACTACTTAGCTCTAGAAGTATGAGAGCTCCCATGTTAGAAAGTAAGTTAAATGACTTGTCCCAACAGTCACATACGGCAGAGGCCAGGTCAGTATTAGAGAGCCAGGTCCCTGTCTCACCAGTCCACCAGCAGGCTGATAGGCCATATTGACACTATAATTATACATTCCCCTTTTGCCCCTAGAGCTTTTTGCTAAAGCAAGATAATTAAGCTCTCCTTCTGGCTATCCTCTTTTAATGAAATGGTGCACGTAACACAGCTTGGTATTTGTTAATGATAATGAGTTTTTAAAACAATTTCAGGCAGCAACTCAACTTTCACTTTTGTGGTTGTGGTGCATGCCCAGCATCATTCCCAGTTGGATGATGCCATGCGTCTTGGGTCAGTCTCCTTTAGAAGGAATCTGTAACAGAAAATACAGCAGCCTCCTTTTGCAGTCAGGTCATTCTGAATGAAAAGCAGGTCCAGGCTTGAACTAACAGGAGCAGATGCCAGCTTCCCCCTCTCTTTGAGGTACTGGTGGAGGTTTATTAATTTTTAGAACAAGGTCACAAGTCTATTTGCCTGCTGAATCTCAGTTTAGTGTCGTCGCATCTTGTAGGCAAGTAAATACAAGCCTTCAGTATCTGACACTCTGAAAGTTTCTTAACACAGAGAAGCAAAAATGTAAACCTCAAATTTACAAAAGCCAGCTAAGGTTACATATTAATACCTCAGTTGCTTGACTGTGATGGTTTAATTAGCTCAGATCAGCTCTCTGTTACGGAGACCACAGCAGTTAAAATCATGCCTGCAGCTGCCTGCTCTGGTAGAGGGCTGCAGTGCATGAACTATCTCACTGGTCATCTTTAAAAGACTGGTTTCCAGTGCACACACTCTTGAAGTGACTCTGCTGCTCAGTATACATCCCTGGGAATGTCTCCGTGGCTGATGTGAGACTGCAATATGGTTCTCCTTTCCTGGGAGGACAGATTCTGGCGCAGGCATCCCTGCCCTAACCGGAATAAGACCTCTGAAAAGTCTTTGGTCCCTGGTCCCAGGCCAGGACTGAATGCATAGCCCTCACCAGGGCTGGTTCTGGAGAACTAGAGGTAATTTGCAAGCATGTGAGGTCTGACTCCAATGACATGATGTTTGTGAGATGAAGACACAGTGAAGGGGTATACAGTGCCACATTACAGCTGTAGGTTGATGTGGCTGCACAGTAGCCAGGGCCGCATTCCACCCTGCAAGGGCTGTTGCCATCCCCTCCAATGCCAGGAATCACCATGGCTTTCCCCTGGCTGCAGACCCAGACCCCCATCTTTGTCCTGCTCCAAGGGGCAGAGCCAGCTGATGGCAGTGACTCCTGCCCTTGCCCCTGGAATGGTGAACAAGGGGCGTGGGGCCACAGCCCCAAAGGCACCTGTGTGCCTGGGAATCACAATAATCTTCCTGAAGCAAATTGTGAGGGTGCCCAGGGGATAGTGAGACCCTTCAGGACATGCCACCTCTTTGGCAGGTGGTGGGGTGAAGGGGGGTGCAGAACCCCAGCAGGCTTGCTCAGAAATGCCCTACTTGGAAATAAACCCTGCAGCAGCTCCCAGCACACCAGTCTCACTGGCTCCTGTACCACAGGAGCCCTGAGCAGCAAGCAAGTGAGCCTGCTGCTCTGACAGCATGGTTATCAACAAAAGACAGGAAAACTAACTGGGATGGTTTATAAATTGCATGGGCCCAAATCTGGTTGCTCAACTTATTCAGGGGAGCAACTCCACCAAGGACTGAGGAGTTGCACTGCCTGAAGCTCAAGCTGAGCTTAGCACAAATACTGCTTAACTTTTCTGTGAGACATTAGTGAGTCTAATAAATCCCTGCATAACACCTTCATTAAGCGGGATTTACTGTAATATGCTATATACGCTTTATGCCTCACCTGCAAAAACAGCCATGTTAACGCTATAAATTACAGCATTCTTATTAACATATTGCAGGCACCTTAACCAAGGTGAAATGCTTAACGGCTTTCAGTAAGCAGCTGAATTGCAAGGAAGTGTGGAATGAGAGAGAAGCTTCTGTAGTAACTAAGACAGACTGCACAAATGCTATAAGCCTTACAAAGTTATTCTTTTTTTTTAATTAAAAAAAAAGAAGAAAAAGAAGAAAATATCCAAACCCCCAAAGTTTTGCATACTGCAGTATTAGTGCTAGACTTCAAGGCTTTCTAAAGGAAAATGGCTCTGATTTGTGAGATATGCATTACATCATAGTCTTCTTTTAGGGCATTATGTCATTCCTGCTGAGACGCATTATCTTGGTTTGGCCCAGCATTAGCGATTTTTGCAGGCCTACTGCAGTGTTCCCAAAGCACTGCTGGGAACTACAGATTGAAATCTGAAACGTTTATCTTTTACAAAGCTGAAAAAGAGGAAAGATGTTAACATCAGGCATCACCAACTTCCTTAACCCTCTCCTGACTCTGCTTCTTACCGGGGCTTGGTTTTGATGTCTCTGAACATGCTGCAAATAAGGTAACCTTCAAAAACTCACATTAGAGGGGGCATAATAGAGGGTTTCTTCCCACTCTCCAAGAATTGCCCTTGCAGCTGCCTGAATAACACCTCCCCGGTCTTTACAAGATGTCAATAGGAATCAGAATATTCCTACGTACACTGACAAGCTATATTCCACAGACACAGCTAGAACATATAATAAGAATAAAAGGGGAAGGCAGTGAAAAGCTTTAAGTGACTCAACTTTTATTAAAATTTTATATAGTCTCAAGCAACTCTGATATTCTATTTTTCAGCACGTACAAAGATCATGCACACTCAGACGGACCCTCATGTCCTGATCCTTTTGACGACACAAAAACAGAATTCCAGGAGGCTTATGCTAGAGAGCAATTTTTATGCAGGGTGCTGAGCAGATATTATCTGTTCTGACTTCAACCATGAAATTAGAAGCCCATTTCATCTCACTGCATCTAGGGCAGGATTAGAGGCTGTGTCATGGAGGGAAGAGACAGGTGCTTTCAGGATAAAGCAAGGATATTCCCGAAACCTCAAAGAATCCCAACACCTCTCTCTCCACAAAAGCACAATTATAAAAAGGGGCTGTGAATACTAAGAGGAAATGGGAAATGTTCAACCATGACTAAATTACAATCCCCTCTCTTGTTATAAAGTAATGCTATTCATTGGAGGGCTTTAATTTCTCTGCTCCATCAACAAAGATTGTGTGTTTCGGTGAGTTGTCGCATTTTGGTGCTTTAAGGCTCTCTGCTACAGCTGTAACGTGTTTTCCAGAAAGATTGCAACAGCAACTGCTTCCATCGCAGTGGAATGATTAGCGGCATAACCAGAACAAAGCCTTAAGAAGAACAAGTCCTTGCGTGCACTTGACACCTGCTGTCCCCATCTCCCTGTTTGCAAGGTGACATTTCTGGCCCTAGCAGTCTACTTTCACAGGCAGAGGCTTTATGGTTTGGGGCCCAAGTGCTTTTATTACTTAATGCTCACAAAGAGGTGTGTGTGGTGAATCTCCATCCTGCTACATTTTGCCGTCCTGACAAGCTTTTGCAGGTAACACCTCGTTAGATGTAAAATTGCTACTCACAGGAGGCAAAATCCACCTTGTTTTGTTACGGAGCCAGTTATGAGAGATGGGAAAAATGGGTTTACAGGTATTTTCACCAGAAATACACTCATGGGCTTTTGGGCAATGATTCCTTTCACAAGGAAAAGGTGATGATGTGCTGTAGTGCCTCACCCAAGGAAAATGTGCATGTCATGACAAGACAGTGGGTTATCCACCAGCTGAAGAGGCAATAAGGCAGCCCACACATGGGTAGGTTTACTGTCTGCTGAGGCCTTTGAAAGGTCATGGACTAACACTGTATATAACATGGTGAGAGCTGCTAGATTCACTGAGGTGAAACGCTATTACGGACTAGTACTTTATGGATCCTGCATGGCTCAGGACATTAGGCCACATTTCGCTGGCAGAGAAGAATATATTGATCTGAGAGATCCACACTACTCAAAGATGCTTTAGTTAAGGTATCACAGCAAAATGCGCTTAAAATTCATTGCAAGTAAATACAAATACTTTTGCTCTGTACCTCAAGGACTAGTAAAACTGCAGTCATGGCATTATAAAATAACAGGATCAAACTCTGCTCTTTATCAGCATAGCATAAATCTGCATTATACCTCAGACTCTAGAGGAGCTACTTCAGTTTTATGCAGGTTTAAACAAGAACATAATTTGTCCAATGATGCCAAGCAATGGATTAAGACCAAGCTCATTAGAGAAGACTCATGCAGGTTTCATGCATCCTCCAAGCTGTGCAAAGAAGCACCCCTCTAGCAGAAAGTGCTGGATGATGGGTGATGCCATCCGGCAGCAGCAGGAAAACAGCACCTATGTGCTGGGGGCACACAGGAAGGGATGCTCTAACTAGCAGCATCCTCTTCTGCACATGGAGGTCCCTCAATCCCCCACTCCTCTCCCCAGCAGTACTCTCTGCCCCCACATGCTCTTTCAGCTGTAGAAGGTGCACGTCAGGTTCCACACCCCATGGACCACCCATGGCTTTCTCTCCTTGACTGCCTGTGCCTATACCGGTGGCACCCCACAGCACATGCCTCCCTGTGTGCCTCTGCAAACCTAGAATGCCTGAGAGGCCAGACTGGAGCTTTCCCCTTGCCAGCACCATCGGCAGCAGGAAACAGTCAAGAACCTCTCCAGCATGCAGCCCAACGCAATGCACACACTCTGGGTCCAAGTCAGGGGACCAGCAGATGGAGGGCTCCAGACCCTCCCTGCATTTTAGGAGCAGACCCAGCAGAAGTAACTCTCCTTAGATGTAAAAAAGACAGTGAGACCAAAGGTGAGACATACCAGCTCCTACCAGAGTTAGTTAAGTGCCTCACTTTAAATATTCATTTTGCTTCTGTCCCCTTCATCCTCAGACGTAATTTACAGAGGGATTCTTTTGATTTTAATTAACTTTAAACTCTATTTTTTCCTCAACAATGTGAAGTTAGCAGCCTATGCCTAATTCCCTGCTGCATGGCTCTGGTTTCACAGCTGTGTAGCTCAACTGATTTTATAGTTTCCTGAGTTATGAGGCTCACTGGTGAATTTATGTCAGGAGAAGACACCAGCCTGCTACAGACCCAGTGAGAAAACCTTAACTCATGGGGCTGCAGCTCACAGCTTTAACTCTAGGTTAGACGGGGAAGGAGTCTTTTTGTCAAAGAGTGAATCTCTTAAATAGCTATTTTTGAAAGAATTGGGTCAAACTTGATAAGTTTTCAACGAAAAAATGGCAAAAATATATCAAAGCTCGAATTTTCTGTGGGTTTTGATATTTGGGAATTTGTTTTAGAAATGCTACACTATTTTCATTCGATGTTGAAGCACAAAATATTCTATTCCTTATTCTCTACTTAAAAACTGATCCAGTTACCCCCCTAAAATAGGAAAAAGGGTTTGGAGAGCATTAAGCAATGCCAAAATGAGACTGAAATATCTCTAACAGGTCAGCCAGCATTTGCGCAATAATTCACTGAGATTTCTTAAGCTTTCTAATTTTTTATTTGGTGGTGTTCCCGTAATTTTTGGTGTTGAATATCCACATAATGACAAAGCCTGTTTTTCATTCAGTTGTACTGCACTGAGTGAAAAAGAGGCAAAGAGGCATTGTTTCAGCACATCCATTCTGGGCTGAAAACGGTAGGACACGACAAAAGCCTAATTCCTCACAGTGAGCACCTGAACATGCCATTTATCCCACAATGCTATAGATTATCAGACTATAGGAACAGAAATCCCTTTTTCATGTACCCACAGCTTTTGGCTTCCTGTGCAGTCTCATGAACATGCCATAGAATCATAGAATCAGCTAGGTTGGAAAAGACCTTTAAGATCATCAAGTCCAACCATTACCCCAGGACTGCCAAGACCACCACTAAACCATCTCATCTCCATCCCAGCATGTCCTGGATCCTGAGGAACCCACATGTACATTCATCCCTCATCTAGTATTTTAGGTAATTGTGCAGAATTGTCCCTGACTGCTGAGTGTTCTCATCTACTGAATATATATATAATTAGTAAATTCTTTAAATTTTCTGTTATGTCCCCCAATTCAGTCTAGTTCCTACTGCTTTATGTTTAGTCTAGTTCCTATCCACTGCTTTATAAGTTCTCCTCTTTACCCATTAATTTATTTTCAAAGAATGCTATTTATAAAAGAAATTCAGCCTTTGTGTAGTTAGTTCTGATTGTGTAGGGGAGTTGTGTAAAGACACTGGCGGTCATTTATGGAGCACATCTACCTTGTGTCTTATTTACATGAGAATCAATATGGGTCTGACTCAAAGCCTGCTGCAGCCTTTCCATCGGCCCTGCATTCAGCCTATCTTGAAAAGCAGGCTCTCATCTGCTTTGCTGAAGCACTACTGGAGAGGGGTCTTTTTTGATGAAGTTTCTTGACTCTCGGTGAGAGTGAATTTAAACTGGCCATATGTGAGCACAATAGAAAAATTTTTAAGTGTACCTGTAATGGACTACATCTGTCACTCATACCCTTGTAACTTCAAGACTTTTAACTTTCAGACTATTGAGGAAAATTCACTCCAACTGAGAGCTAATGCAGTCTAGTCATCCAGACTGAGCTCTCAAACCCCAGTACAAGGTTCTGAGTGGCATTGTTCTCTGCTCAGCGCGACATGAACATCTGGACAAGTATGTGCTGGTAATTCTGCGGCCATCCTGGAGGTGGAAGTTGCTGCGACATTTATTATATTTCACTGTAATCGTTACCATAAAGTAGACATATGCTCCTTCTTGCATCAGCTTGCCATTGGCATGGGGTGCACAGCCACAGCAGCAGAAGGAGGTGATATTTGGAGGCACAGCACCTGGGAGATAGTGATACAAAGCCTGTTTATTGCTCTTCATTAGAAACTCATTAACACACAATCAGAAATAGCTGTCTGTGGTCAGCAGCAAAACTTGGGAAACACTCTCCAATCTTACCTATCTGGATTACAGGGAATTGCAAGGGGATGTTGGGTCATACTACAAACAGCTGCAAACAGAGAAAAAGCTCACACCTGAGAGATAGAAGGGTTCAGGGCATCCTCATGATGTGCAGAAATAGCCACCAAAGCGCAGTGGTATTTAGACTCTGGCACTGCTAGTGAAGCTGCAAGTTCAGTGGGCAGCCAGCATTTCATGTGCACAACCTTCTTGGGGCTGAAATGGGGGGAACAGGGAGCAAAAGGAGGCACCTCCTGAAAAGGAGCAGCTCCAGAAGTACACCTAAACCACAGGCTAGCGGACAACGTTCTGGGTGCAGTAGCACATGGACATGGCTAGTGGGAAGGAATAACATCTCTCAGCCATGAAGAAAGTAATGATCCAGGCCTAGCTCTAAAAGTCAATGCAAACAAGAGCCACATGTAGCAGCTGCTGGAGATTAGCAGCTCCTCCTCGAGCATGGGTGGCAGCTGTTGGAGCAGGATCAAGAAAAGGGGCTTTACCTCACTTTCCCCAATGTCTGTGCATGGTGGCCATAGTCCATCTCCCTAGAAGAGCTGCAGGCTGCCTGTACGGGATCAGAGTGAGCTCAGCTGACACAGCTTTAAAAATGAACTCAGTGAGGTGAAAAGATCATTTTTCTCTCCTGACATTTTCAACTACTTAGTTGCTTAATTATCTGTTTCCAGAATATCTCCCTATAAGCACCAGCAATTTCACCCATTAGCAATTAGTGAGAACAGTTATTCTGCTGAACTTTGTGCGGTTGAATAATAGATTAATACCCATCTCTCTAAGTATGACTACATGGGGCAGATTCCCAGCTGGAGCAGGCTGACTTAGTGTTACTCACATTAACATTTTACTTTCATATTTAAAAAACAATTTGAAAAGGAGATACCTTTTTGTCAAGAAGAATTACTTTATCTCCTCCTGTTTGGGTATTCTAGCAACCACATGCACTTCTGTCATGCAAATAATTTCAGTAGTGATCTAGTGAACAGATAAATTTCTGCCTTGCCCATATCCTGGCTATTGATATGCACATTTTTAGAAACAGTGGCCTGTAGAAATCCCCTGAAATATGCAGGGTTAGAGTGAGCTTTAATGACACCACCTTCACACTACAGCTCCACAGTATCACAAAAATTTTAAAGAAGAGAACCTCTAATGGACTTACATCAAACAGTATCTACACTGGACCATTAAAACTTGCCAATGGAAAATTCATACCACAAAAGTGATATTGTAATTAGATCAATTTCATCCTCCACAGATGAAATACCCATCTCTCTCCAGAAACTAAGCAATTGGGTCTTGTCTTTCAGAGACTTTGCAATAGAGCAAATTCAGTGTTTATAAGTTAGGAGTTCTTGTGTAAAGAACAGTATAAGACTAAAAGGAGGGCTGAAATTTACTTTAAAAGGGAATTCTTTAGAAATGTCTACAAAAAAAAAAAAAAAAGAAGAGAGAGATAAGTGCCTTTCTTTGGGTTTTACCTTGCCGTTTTGATGAGGCATTTATAATCACGTCCCCAAGGACTCATCTGTGCTATTTAAAAACTATTTCAACTTTGTGCAAGCATGCATGGATTCTTGTCACTAATTCACAGGGTTTCCTTTCCTAAGAACTGCTCCCTTGCTGCAGGAACACTGCCCTTTTTTCATTATTATTTTAAAAAAGGATCCTTAGGGCTGCAGATAGCTGCATGTGATTTTGATTAAAGTCAGGACCTCGGGAGGTCAGGCGCACCTGTGTTTATGTCTGTGGTTACAGAGCAGCTCCTCTCTGCAGTCGCCTGTCAGGCAGCACGGGTGAGGCAGAGCTGGTGTGTGTGTGTGATTCCAGCACAGAAACCTGAGATGAGCGATCAGCTATCTTTCAGCCCGAGGTGCAAGCCAGCCCGAGACACTTCTGTTGTTAGCTGACCCCACTCATCGCTGACCCTGGGCACCTCAGGGCGGCCGCGGGGAGCCCGGCACCTGGAGGGACATTGAGCCCCCGGCTGCCAGCAAGGGAGGCACGTGCTGCCCCTGCCACACACACGTGTCCCGCTGCCCCGGCATGGGTCCTGTGCAGCTCCCAGGGCACCCACCTCCACCGGGGACACCCTGCAGGGCTGCCTGGGCCATGCCACCCCTGCGGACAGCCGGCACTCTGAAGGACAGTGGAGATCTCACAGTTAAATTTAGGCAGCTAGAGAAGCTGACATGGTATTTTTCCACCATGCCCTCCCTGAAGTGGCCAACAGGAGGTACAAGCCCACCCTGCTGTCTTGGGGTAATAGATGGAGGAGCTCAGCCTCCACCCAAGGGTGGTTGCTCCTTCAGGTGCGAAGGAAACAAAGTCGGGGAATGACGCAAGCATTCCGAAAGGACAAATTCAAAGCCTGCTGAGGGAGGTAGTAAGTGTGGGTCCACAAGCTGTTCTCCTCCAGAAGTCATGAGAGAAAGGCTCAGCGGGATAGGTGTTGACATGGCAGCAGCATGTCATACTGGACCCCAGCCCCAGAGATCCTGGCACGTACCAAGGAACCCACATTATGTTAGGCCCTCCTCTCCAAGTGTGGTTCAGCCACCTCTAAACAGGATGTTCACACTACTCACTTGAGGGTATTTACTTACAAGCAGCCTGTATTATTTTAACCCTTAGAACTGGTGGTCTCTGTCACACACACACAGGGTGTGTGTTCCTGGCCTCTCCTCAGTGCTAGCACCAAGGTGGGTATAACACAAGCATAACATGAAAGCAAACTACATTTTTACATGCATGGAAACCTTTAGCTCTTACATGGATAAAAACTTTTAATGGAAAACCCCACTGTTCTCACTTGGCAGCAAAGTATATTGCATGCGCATGGCAACCTTCTTTATTTCTAAGGAAAGTCGCTGTTTCCAGAGGGATGTGCAAGGTCACACACAGAAAATGCGAAAAGCAGCTCCTGAGAGCAGCACTTGACTGCAGAAGCAGGCCTGCCACAGCCAGGAGAGAAGGAGAGAGAAGAGCATCTGCTCTCCTTGAAGCCAGGAAGGAATTGCAGAGGCAGGATGTGGTTATTTGTGAATTTGGTCTTCTTGGGACCAGGCAGCTGGGGGATGGTAAACTGTTTGCTTCTGACACTGACACCCCTCTCACCTCAGAGATACCCATGGGAAACACTCAAAAAGCAAAAGCAACCCCCACCTTTCCCCCCAAGCGGGTGCACATCCCTCTGAGAAGCAAGCTTTGCCTCTGCACAAATGACACCCTGTGAAAAAGGTCACTGCAGTAGCAGAATGAGGGGACACCAGCATGGCAGCTGGGGGTCTTTTCACACCACCTCTGCAGCATCATTTCTCCTCACCCTGTAACACACCATGGCAGTGCGGATACACTGGATTTTGACCTACAGCTTCAAGTTCCTTTTCTCCATCAGCTTGTTCAAAGCAGGCTAACAAGTACAAGTAGTTTTCTGAGCTGGTTCTTTAAACACCTTTTCCCAGTTGTGCCTATCCTCTCTCCCATTATCAAAGTTTTTGGCTGTTCCAGGAGAAGGTCTCTAATGCAAGACATCTCAGTGCCATGCTGCTTCTGCAGTGCTGGCCTATGGCTTTCTTACAACTATTTCTGCCATGTGCCCTTTTGGCTAAATGTTCCCCTGGCCCTTTTCCCCGTTCAGTCTGAAATGCCTGTCCACAGCACTGATGGGACAGCATTTCTGGAAGCATTACATTTCAGCAGATCTAAACTTAACTGTGAGTAAGGCATGTGCCATGTTTTCAGACCAGATTTAGGCAAATTTGAGGAAAACCTCTCCCTGTGAGAATGTCTGTAACTGCTGCAGCACGCCCAAAGTTGGTTTGAATCCCTCTAGTCCTTGCAGCTGAGCATGTCATCCTGGGCACCAGCAAAGGCCACCGCAGTGTCCTCAGGTGGGTGAGGGCCATGCATAGCGTGCACCATGAGGTGGTCTTGGCTCTCGTTCCCAATGTGTCACCACGACATGTTGACCCTAGCCATAGCTGATCTGCAAGGTCTTCTCTGTGGCTGCTGCCCAAGCTGGGCCTGTCCCCAGGGGTAAGGAAGACCCACTCAGAGGCAGAGGAGGGACTTGCAGACCTGTCAGCAAGGCCAACACATTTACCATGTCAAAAGAAGTGGCATCCGGCTTTGCTTGAGGCTGGGGTGGCAGAGGTGAAGGAGAATAACCTAGATCAGTATCTCCCACAGCTTCTCAGGCACATCCCTGACAACTACTGAGAATTGGGCAAAAACCCTGTAGCAGTGATTTACTGATGACCATCAGGAGCAACCTGCTGAGCTCTTTGAAGGCCGGGAGGACCTCCTTCGCGCTTGAGTTCAGTGTTCCTCACCTGGGGCAGCTGCTTTTGGGTTTGGTGCTTTCCAACCCAAATTCCAGTGGAACACCAGAAGAGTAAAATGAAGTGGCAAATTAAGCCTTGAACATGAAAAACTCATGGTGGTAAAGCAGTGGAGGTAAAGTGAACACACTGCCAAACAAAACATACGTGATATTGAGCAAACCAAAGTGCTTTGCCATGGCTCCCTTTAGGCAGTGAAAATGCTGAGTCCTAGAGGCCCTTTGAAGCTCCAGGAGAAAGGCACAGGCAAAACTAGTGGGTGTAAATTTAAGAAGGAAATGCAGCTAAGGAACAGGTCACTGTTTCTAAACAGTGAGGGTGGCAGCTTTTGGACAAGCTACCAAGGAAAGTAATAGCTTCTTCTAGCCAAGAGCAGATAGCTTTTCAGAAATTTTAGTTTCATCTAGCAGAGTTAGAAGAACATGCAATGCCCTTCAGCGTAGAGGAAACAGAAGAGCCCGCAGGAAATAGCCTTTTCTTATTTTAGCCGTGGTGATTTAGCTATGGTGATTTTTACATCTGCCTATTCTGCAGATGTAAAAAACAAGTTCAGACCTTCTCATGCTCACTGCAAAGCCCTGGGAAGATTCATCCAGCAATGATTCTGACACACCGATGATCATCAGGTTTTGCACCAGCAAGTAAGGCACATAATTTTGCAAAGGTCAAATACTCGTATCTGAATGCCACAGGCAGCCTCATCTGCTCATCTTACTTATTATAAGAAATTAATAAAACCATTACCTCATCAAGCTTACTCCAGACAGATGGTTATCTTGCTAAATAGATGGCTTAACACAGTAGATTGGCTTCATGCTGAGGCAGGAGGCCAGAACACTTTTGATCTCTCATGTAGAAGCTGCTGCAACCACTTTCCTTCTAGGAACAGCAGGACTTCTCTGTTCAGGCAGGTAACAATGGAAATGATTGTCCAGTAAAAGCAGGCGTTTGGTTCATGACTGACATGGACATTACCTACTTCTGCAGCAAAAATTAGAATCTACCACACCAAATCTGTGATTTAGGACACCAAGAAGAGACGTTCTTTGTTTCTTTGTTTATATAGTACTTTGATGATCACAGGCAAATACAGTTGCAACTATTTTCTGATGCTGCTCCTTGGAACTATTATTTATAGCCTATATAACTTCTCTCCAAGTCCTTGATTTTTTGGCAATGCAAAGCAGTAGCTAGGCCAGAAGTTAATGATTATGAGATAAGCATTCATCTCACTTGGTGCCATGTCGGCTTGTTCTACTTTCAAACATTATTTGCTATTATGCATGCTGCTTTTCTGCCAAAGCTGAAGACAAATTACTATTCTTTTTCCAAGAAAGAAAGCACTGTGACTCGATTCCAATTAACAGTGAGGGTTCTAAGTATAATCTTTGTATTGCTCCTTTTTTTTTAAACTCCTATTTATCACTACTGCATACTTGTCATCTGTTACTCTGTACCCTTCCAACTCTTTTCTGATGTCTGAAGATATACTTGCAGTAAAGACATCTTGAGCAAAAAGTGAATTTCCAGGCTTTTGTCTGAAAAGACAGGGGCCCCAGAGGTTATATTGCTTTCTAGTGTGCTCACGTACATTGAAGAACTGTTGCACTCACAAACATATACTAAGTAGCTTTCTCTCTATCCCGCATTCCCTTTGAATTTGTCCTTGCTTTTCATTTTTCGTTCTGCATGATGGAGCCTTAGGTTACTGTCAGGCAGCTAGAATTGCTTCCCTAGTGTTAATACAATTGCTGTGCAATTGAAGATGGCAACAGTGTGAAGGACCAAAAAAACCCAGAACAATAGCCTCTATTCATTTTGTTATTTACCTAGAGATTGGTTTTTTGTGTCTTCTCAATATAAGTAAGTGGATTGATTCACTTGATCCACTTGGTCTAAATGGAAGTTATTTTCCTCTATGGAACATGTTCCACTTTAAGAGAATGCTTCTCTCTGAAGTAAGTTAAAAGCTGGCCAGAGAGCCACTCTCATATGTAAGTCATTATAAAGAGAAGCAACAAACAGGCATTATATCTTATAATCCACCCATGTGTATTATTTGATATTTGACCAAACCTGGAGTTTTGGTAAAATTCAAAAGTTGAGGCACTTAAATTACTCAGCCCTTTAAGATACTGAATGTGTAGTAAGAAATGCAGAATACATGGAGGTACCACCCCCTGTGAAGATATTAACTTGTAAGCCCAGTAAAAAAAAAAAATAAACCGCAGTATCTACAAATACAAAAACCTGCAGAGTTAAACTAACTGCTGTGATTCATAAAACGGCATTCCTCAAAAAATTAAGTAGGTTTTTAACTTCATATATGAATTTGTGGGTCCATGAATCCACACTTGTCTTTCTTTAAAACTGGACAATAAATAGGATGTGCTTGGACTTTGGTAGTGAGAGGCATTCAGACTGAAAAATAAAAGAAAATATTGTACAAAATGGTAATATTTCTAGCAATGAATGCCAAATATTCTGAAACCACATCAGAAAAGACCATTTTACTAAGAGAGGCTATCTGCTAAACAATAGGCCTTAAAAATCTTTTTTTTCTGTTTTAATTTCCTCTGAAAAAAATAGCAGTAGGATCGAGGAAATATTTAAAGTCTATTTCACATTTGATAAAAAAATCTGCTTTAGCCAGTTTTCTGGCTAGAAAGGTGTATAATGAAGACTAAAAAGCACACCATAAAATCTCAGTAAGAATATCAGAAATAAGCACATTTCACTGCTATTTATATCTACTTCTTCAGCCCTCCTTGTTCATATTGGTGTGATGATGTCTAAAATAAGAAAATCAGTTGGCTGGAAATGTTACAGATTATTCCTACTGTTTAGGAATAAATAAAACCTCTGAGCAGCTAGCATCCTGCCAGCCATACCTGAAGCCACACAAGTGTACGCTGCCTTCCTTTTATTAAATAAACTTTGGGACAGGTCAAGGCACTGAAGCCTTCCTTATATTCCAGCAAAGTCATAGCTTTGGGAGTGGTGACAGGAAAATTGCTTTTAATGACAAAGCACATTTCACCCAAATCTACAGTAATATCTTCAGCAGTGTTTTTGTATCTGTGCAGTAAGGCACTACTCTGTTTGCAGCAGTGCACGAACACCTTGCAAGATGCATGCTTGCAGCCAGATTTGTTAACTGCTAGTCTGCAAAAAAAGCGGAATTTGGATGTAAATACCCATGCTTTGTGAAGCAAACAACACAGGGCTTCTGAAAGCCTCCTGGAGTACCCTGCCTTCCCGCACTGTAGGCAAGGAGCACAGGCACTTCAGCAAGACGACTGCACTAGGGTCTAAAATATAAGTGCAAGTTAGGTGCCAAAGTCAGACATCCAGATTAGGCTGGCCAGGTTCAAGCCCAGGAAGTTAGTGGTCTGTTACACTGCATAGGGCAGCACCCCGCACTCACAAACGCTGAGTTCAGGATGGCTTTTCTTAACACGGCACAGTGCAGAAAGCGTGGCCCCTTCACACAAGGGTGCTTGTAAAGGCATCGGGGAGATTTGAGGGGTTCAGAGCCCGTTCAAGACTGTCTCCCAAGGACTGAGAAGCACGAAGTCACCTCTTGTGCATTCCAGCCATCTCAGCCTTAAGTGAAGGTGTATTACTGTATCAGTGATGGCACACCAAAGGCATGCAAAATGTCATATTCTGCTTCAAACTGGCTGTAACGCTTCTCTGATATATATATATATATATACATGCTGAGGGGCTTTCTAGGTAGACACTCTTGCCATTCTCTGTTTAAAAAAGCTCCTATGATCCTTTCAGGTCCTAGCGGGGGAACTGAACCTGCTCCACAAAGGAGACTGCTGCATCTGTCAGTGGCTGGAAAGCTGGGAGGGACATGGCAGACAGTGACGTCACCTAGCCACTTAGACCTAGCGTAATGCCAGCTGGTAGAGTTCTGCATTTTCTCCCCAAAAGTTCCCCTCCCTCTGCACAGCACTTCTCCTCAGTTACAGCCACAGCCTGAGGCAGGAGATGGCACTTGTGCTGACAGCACAGGACAAAGCATGTGGCCATCGTTGTGGCATTTCATCCAGCTCGGAATCACCATGGGGTTCAGCTCTGAGCACAGCGTTCGTTCCTTGCGCCCGAAGCTGCACAGGGCATGCAGGAGGACACAGGAGCGTGGCCAATACTGTTAGTGCAGCCATCTGTTAATGGACCTCCTACTTGCATTAAATGTGCAGGAACTCCACTCTTGACCTCCTGCAAATTTGATTTAAATTGACAAACTAGTTCAAAAGTCACCAGAGTGACTGAGAGAGGCTGAGGCTGCGTAAGTTCTGTCTCCCCATGAAAACGGGGTAAGCCATGGAGGAATGAGACAAAGGGACAGAGAAGAAAGATTTTTCTAGGACATTATAGGTCAAATATATGTATATTCTCGCAACCATTCAGCTAAGCAACATGGGTGAACATTAGTCATCTGGTAGTAAATGGATTCTGACTTCTACGGTGTATAAAAAAAGGTGCTTAAGAAATCCTGAAAATCCAAAGTATGCTCTAAAAAAATCACATTTGGCATCAACTCTGAGACAATAAAATGGAGAAAACAATACTGTGGTACAGGGAAAAAAATGAATGGGGAACATATTTCTGCTTGTAAAATAAACTTGGGCTGTTTCTGAAGTCTCTTTCCATTTCCCAGACCCAGAAATGAACAGAAGGAAAAATATGCAAACTCTAAGAGAACATTTATTTTAAAAATTGTCTGGCTATTTGCTGGAACATCAGAGAACTGAATAGAAAAGTACTGTGTGTCGACTGAAAAAGGAAATGACAAATGAACCAAAGTTATTTTTGGTGGCGTCTGTATGTATAAACAACAATAAAAACAAAGATCTCTAATATCAAAAATAAAATTTATTGTGGTTTACCTTCTGACCCCAATCAAGAAAGCAGACCTGTTTCCTAACTGTTTAGTTAGCCCCACCTGCCAAATAAGTAGGGGACAGATCAAGTTGCAACCATTATAGCATTGCCTGGGAAGGATTATTGTCACATAAAACCAATGGTAAAACAAATACTGACAAGTGGTGATGAGCTTCTGAAAAGCTAGTGTAATTATTTTGCATGCTCTTCCTCGGCAATCAGGTATTTTCTTTTGGAGCTGAACAGCTTCCCTAAGCACTGTACAAACCAAACCACACAACCCACTTGCCTACTGGCTCCCCTCTGCACTTCGTCCCCTCCAGTCTTCCTAGGATGTGGCTGAAGTCACTAAGAATGGCTCAGAGTAAAGACGGAACATGATGAACTTGTTCTTCCATGTACCATGGAGTGAATACATGTTTCCATCTGGCCAGCTCATGACTCCATTCTACAATTTTGGGTTTGAAACTCTTTATGATGATCACAGAAGAAATACTGCACTCCTGTCTCACTCCAGCACCGTGTCTGTCTGAGCCTGCTCTCTCCTGTGCCAACAGACTGAATCTAACGCACCCTTCCACCTTCTTCTGTTTCTCTTCCAGATAACAGGAAAATCTGTCAGCAAGATGGCGTGAAGTCAAGAGCACAGTGGCTTACGTTAGTGTATACATTCTGTGTGCAGGTAACGCACTCTGTGTAAAGTGTTTCAGTATGTTCTTCAGGAAGATGTTTCATCATTAGTTTTCTTTCCTTTCTTTTAAAAAAAAAAGGTAAATAATCTGCTATAGGAGTACCATCACCTGAGGTGTTCTTCAGCCTTCCTCTGTTTATGGCTGGTGTGGATCATTACTCGTAGTAATGATGCTAAAAACTCTTCCATTTCTGAACCAATACTACATCTGACTTCTCGTCATCCAGAGATTATGCCAAATGGTAAATGCAGCAGTGCTGTGGTGGGAAAATCAAGGATCTACAAGGTAGGAAAATCACTAGTAACTAGCCAAAAGAAATGCAATGGACGGAGGTCTACTTAGTGATGGGACTAGTAAATGAAGCTAGGTCAGGTGTGGAGACCCAGACAGCTATTTATACCAGCACTTGTTACAGCGGATGGAAGCAACCAACAAGACAGCCACACACAGGCTGCAGCCAAGACATGAGGGTTTGTACAGACTATTATCAATTCTTGTGATGTGCCTTGTGTAATCCACGTCTCCTCTGCCTGTACAAGCGGCCAAGCTAACCGTGCAAAGAAGATTTTCTAAAGCTCTTGGGGATTTGTGGGGCTTTCTCCAAGTGGCTGAAGCTCATACAAGTCAGAGCCCTGTGTAGCCATAAAGTTCAAGTTGAACATATCAGAGTAAAAGCTTCATACTTTCGGTCTGCAGGTCCTATATCCCACTACGTCTGTCCATGTAACACTCAGCTCCTCACTCCTCCAGCCAGAGTTGAAAAAGAGAGAGGGTCACTGGCAGACATTAGACCAGAGGAAAGTGATTTCATTATGGCATACTTGGATTTAGAGCAGGCAGAGAGAGGATGCACACAGCAGGCTGTAGGAGGAGTATTCAAAGTGTAAAAGCTGGAAAACAGAGAGGAAAACTATGCAACTATCTGGGCTTACAGATTACTCGGGCCAGAAGAAGAAAAGCTGAGTGTGAGAAGCAATACCCTTCTTCTCTTCCCTGCCTGCTGATGCAGTGCTTCTGAGATGTCAATCAGCCAGGAAGCCTGGCCTGGGGAATTGCAGGTGGTTGCTCCTCCCCACACAGGCAAGGATTTCTGGACTCGAGCCTAGCTGAGGCAAGGGAGCAGATGGAAGAAGCTCCTGCCAAAATGAGCACTTGCTGAAGGCTCCCCAGAAAGGGAGTCACAATAGTGGGGAGCTCCAGTGGGTTTTAATGGAGAGTTCAGGGACTAGCTGTAATTCAGTAACTAGTCTGGAGAGAATGACACAGCTCCCTCACCACTGTCCTGTACCACCCTAAACCAGACTTTTCTGATTTCAGTTCAATACTGCAAGTGTTTCTACATGATATAAGATCTTTAAAAACATGTGAACAAAAAAGAAAGTGTTGAGCCAACTTCCTACCCACTAGACATAAATTTCCAGCAAATTTTTTCTATTTCCAAAATTGTTTTCTAGTGTGTTTAGAATCACCTTTAGTGCCCAAAGCTAGTTACTAGTGCCTAAACAACTACTAACATTCATTTGATACACTGGTGTTTAATTAAATGTGTGTATTTCAATGTTCTGCATTTACCACTGTACTTCTGCTGCCAACATCCAGCAGAAATCATCTGGAAAATATGAAAGAAGAATCCCTTACATCTAATGCTTTAAGCTGACAACAGGTTCAGAGTGAACAACTCTTAACACATTGGGATTACTATGCTGCTAATCATAGCTTTTAGGTTTTTTTACACGTCTCTGCCAAAATTATAATTTGCCAAAATTATAATTTTTCCTTTTCCTGATTATTTGACGTTGATGTAGAACTTGGACACCTCTCCAGATGCAGTACCCTGCACTTCCACTGTTGAATTTCAGAAGGTTCCTCTCTGCCCATCTCTCCATCCTGTCCTTCTGAATGACAGTACAGATGACAGTGGCTGAGGTGTCAGCCATTCCTCCAAGTTTTGTATTGTCAGCAAACTTGCTGAGGAGGCACTCAGTCCCTTCATCCAAGTCATTGATGAGTAAGTTAAACAATACTGGACCCAGAATTGACCCCTGAGGGACACCACTGGTTACAGGTCTCCAACTAAACTCTGTGCCACTGATCACAACCATCTGAACTCTGCCATTCAGCCAGCTCTCAATCCTCCTCACCATCCACTCATCCAGCCCACATTTCCTGAGCTTGCTCATGAGGATGTCACAGGAGACAGTGTTGAAAGCCTTGTTGAAGCTCAGGTAAACACCATCCACCACTCTCCCCTCATCAATCCTGCCAGTTGTCCCATCACAGAAGGCAATCAGCTGTGTTAAGCATTACCTTTGGTGAACCCATGCTGACTACTCCTGATCTCCATCTTGTCTTCTACATGCTTAGAGATGGCTTCCAGGATGAGCCATTCCACCACCTTTCCAGGGATGGAGGTGAGGCTGGCTGGCCTGTAGTTCCCAGGGTTCTTTTTTTTGTCCTGTTTGAAGACAGGGGTGATATTTGCTTTCTTCCAGTCCTCAGGCACTTTTTCTGGTTGCCATGACTTTCCAAAGATGACCAAGGGTGGCCTAACCGTGATGTCTGCCAGCTCCCTCAGAACTGTGGGTGCATTTGTCAGGGCCCATGGATTTGTGGGTGTTAAGTTTGTCTAAATGATCTCTAACCTAAGCCTTCTCAACCAAGGGAAAGACTTAATTTCTCCAGATCTTCTCCTTGGTCTCCTGGGTCAGGGATTCCTGAGGGCTGGCCTTGGCATTGAAGACTGAAGCAAAGAAGGCATTCAGTATCTCCTTCTTTTCTACGTCCTCCGTTGCCAGAGTCCCTATTCCATCCAGTAGCAGGCCCATATTTTCCCTGGGTTTCCTTCCATATTTGTGTATTTGGAAAAGTCCTTCTTCTTGTTCTTGACATCGTTAGCCAGATATTTCAAATGGGCCTTTGGCTCTCCTTGTTGTGTTTCTGCATGCTCTGACAACACCACTATATTCATCCAAAGCAGCCTGTCCTTATTTCCACCTCCTGTGTATCTCCTGCTTGTGTTTGAGTTTTGACAGGAGTTCCTCATTTATCCATGCTGGTCTCCTGCCCCCTTTGCTTCATTTTTTGCCCAGGGGAATGCACTGTTCCTGAGCTATCCTTGAATTTTAATCAGCTCTTTTGGAACTTAAACTTATTTAATCTAAGATAAAATGGATGTTTTTAACAGCAAGCTTGATTGCCTATGGAACAATTTATCAAAGACTGCTGTAGATTCTTTATCACTTGAGATCTTTTAAACAAGAATGGAGAGTCTTCTCAAAGTCATACTTTAGCCAAGCATTAAATGCTTCATGCAGAAAGCACTTTGTAGCAAACTACTTTGGATGTCTGTGAGAGGTCTGACCTAGAGATCTGCCATGGTCCCATTTAGTTTCAGGTCTATGAATCCATTAGGTAGAGTGCCCCCAAACTGGATTCAGTGCCATTAAAGATTTACATCAATAGACTCTGAGCCAGGGATTGAGTGCAATCTATCCAAGTCCAAGATGCAGTTAAAACGTGTAAAAAGGCTCTTTTTGACATCTCTAAGTTTCAGATGGCATTATTAGAGGGCGGGTACAGTGCAGCCAGCATGCAGTGACCAGAAATATCACTTCTAGCAAGTATTAGGTGACACTGCCCTCAGACGGTCAAGATGGAGTAGGTAAACACTTCCTAATTTTTAAAATAAAACTTTATGGCAGAGCTTCACAACTGGCTAAATATATTTCAAGTAATGCACTGTAAAGAAGTTTCTCCATTATATATATATGAGGAAAATGGTTATCTCTTTCTCTTCAGCCACCAGTACCCTGAAGTGTGAATATTCCAGCTTAATAAAAATGTAGACCTACAACAAGGGTCAAGGTGGGAGACAGGCAGCCCTATCAGTCTTTCAGCTTCTTGAAATTTTTGCTGAATTCAACCTAGCAGGGAGAACAATGCGCACTACATAATCAGACCTTAAGCTGAAAAAGAACAGGAAGGAAATTAAAAGGAAAAATCCTGCTCAACATAAAACCTTTGTACCATTGCTAAATTTGTCTAGAAAGTTAACATTAGAGAAATTAAATGGGCACTGCAAAGTCCCCCATTAGTTGAGAGAATATGATATTAACATCAGATATAGAATATAATTACATTTTTATAGCACCTTTATGCTCAAGGTGTGAGAGTGCTCTGCACAGTGTGATACGGGGGATGCAGTAATAGGTTATACCACAGCTCAGCAAGACTGAGGGGCACCAGGGAAGCAGTCAAAATAGGCAGGGTGACAGGAGCAGATTGAGGTTTCTTCTGCAGATCTGGTATTTACAGGTTTTTTGCAGATTCTACATTGTCATCCCATAAATAGCAATGCAGTCCCTCAGAGGCACAGCAGTGCAGTGTCTCCTCCCAGGCAGTCCTGCCAGCCACGGGCTTGGGATCAGGGCCCCACAATCACCCTGAGGAGGGCTGGCAGCACTACCGACGGGCAAGGGAAGGGCCCCCACCACCTCAGCTCAGCCACTGACTGTACTGGCAGGATGGCAGCACCTGAACACAGGATGAGCCACGCCACTGATGCTGTTCCAGCTCCAACAGGCAACATGTGTTAGTGATCTTGCCAACCTCTGTGTCCTCAGCTTCTGCTGTCTACCAGAGGGAATAGTTAGATCCCCTTCCTCAGCCCCAGTGGGATAAAACAGGGTTCTGGGCTGTGAGCAATGTGTCGGTAGGCTTTGGGGCCAGGTCCCCAGGGACATCAGAGCTGTGAGCACCCTCAGAAGTCTGATGTAGTGTGACACCAACATTTGGACCGAACACCTGAAGCATACATACAGTGTAGTCTAAGCAAGTGTAGGCTGCAATTCATTTGAGCTAACCTATGGTTGTCCTTCAAGATGGGATGAATTACCCTCCCAGAGGGCTTTCCTGGTCATGTGTGAGCCCTGGTTGAGCAATGCAGACAGAGATGGGATGTCGAAGTTTGGGAAACCGTAGACAGATGAGAATTTGCACACTCCCTCAGCTCCATTTAGGACAGTCTGAGCTAAAAATATAATTCACACTTCCCAAAATAGGGCCCAGAAATTCTTTCACACAGGTAGAAACTCAGAGGGACTCTGCTGAAGACCTGGCATATTTAATTCAGAGTGGGAAGGGTCAGAGACAAGTCCTGAGGGCACATTGCACTGTAGTAAGAAACCACTGTTTTCCCTTCCACACTGGTAAAGAGTCCCTTACTACCTTCCTACTTGTCCAGTCTAAACCAAAAAGATGTTTCAGACCAATCCTCTAAATTTTCATGGAAGGTTTTAATACAAACCCTAGGAGAACCAGGTCCTAAAACCCTTTTCATATATATTCTGAGAAAACAAGCAAATAAAATCTCATCTTCTAGTTAAGCAGATTAACAGTGGAAAACATGGCTGATGGCAGGAAAAACATGCCTCTTTCAAATGCTCTCTATAAGGTCATTCCCATAATCAAAAGAAAACTAATCCGCTTCCACTAGATAATAGGATTCGCTAGCCAGTGATTTTCATAGAATCATAGAATCATAGAATAGTAAGGGTTGGAAAGGACCTTGAGATCATCTAGTTCCAACCCCCCTGCCATGGACAGGGACACCTTGCACTAAACTATGTGGCCCAAGGCTCTGTCCAACCTGGTCTTGAACACCGCCAGGGATGGAGCATCCACAACCTCCCTGGGCAACCCATTCCAGTGCCTCACCGCCCTCACTGTAAAGAACTTCTTCTTTATATCTAATCTAAACTTCCCCTTTTTAAGTTTGAACCCATTACCCCTCGTCCTACCACTACAGCCCCTAAGGAAGAGTCCTTCCCCAGCATCCTTGTAGGCCCCCTTCAGATACTGGAAGGCTGCTATGAGGTCTCCACGCAGCCTTCTCTTCTCCAGGCTGAACAGCCCCAACTCTCTCAGCCTGTCTTCATACCGGAGGTGCTCCAGCCCTCTTATCATCCTCGTGGCCCTCCTCTGGACTCGCTCCAACAGCTCCATGTCCTTTTTATGTTGAGGACACCAGAACTGTACACAGTACTCCAAGTGAGGTCTCACAAGAGCAGAGTAGAGGGGCAGGATCACCTCCTTTGACCTGCTGGTCAGGCTTCTTTTGATGCAGCCCAGGATACGGTTGGCTTTCTGGGCTGCAAGCGCACACTGGTGGCCCATGTTAAGCTTCTCACCAACCAACACCCCCAGTCCTTCTCCACAGGGCTGCTCTGAATGTCTTCTCCACCCAACCTGTAGCAGTGCCTGGGACTGCCCTGACCCAGGTGCAGGACCTTACACTTGGCTTGGTTAAACTTCATAAGGTTGGCATTGTCCCACCTCTCAAGCGTGTCAACGTCCCTCTGGATGATATCCCTTCCCTCCAGCGTATCGATGAACCACACAGCTTGGTGTCGTCAGCAAACTTGCTGAGGGCGCACTCAATCCCACTGTCCATGTCACCGGCAAAGATGTTGAACAGGACCAGTCCCAACACTGATCCGTGAGGGACACCACTCGCTACAGGTTTCCCACTGGATATCGAGCCTTTTATCATGACCCTTTGTGCACGGCCGTCGAGCCAGTTTTTTATCCACTGAGTGGAATTCTACTACCTCAGACAAAGGTTCTCTGAATTCAAAGATGAAAAGTGCCTGAAATTTCAAATTGCTTGAAAAGCATTGATTAGAAAGTGAGGTGGGTGGGGTAGATGGTGAGATAATTTTCCTTTCCTTCCTTTTTCCTCTCTTCTCCTCTCCTCTCTTTTCCTTCCCTTTCCTTTTTAAAGAAGGAAAGTCGTTCCTGAGGGAATAAGGACACTTTTCCATGTAGCCTTCCATTATCACCTGGTGTACACTGGTCTGTCATTTGAAGATTGAGCCAGCCTTTTCCAGCAGACACCTAACAAGTGTTATAAAGACATGACTGCGCGAAAGGTGCTGCAGAGGATATAAATTGTCAGTTTTCATGAGGCCTCGTTTCTGTTGCAGTGGTGCCCGCCTGGGCAGTTGTGTTTTGAAGAAATTCTGGTTTAGACTACAAAAGTTACCAAACTTTCCCAAAGCTAGGCAGATGCCTACAAGCTTTGCTGCAGGGGCACTTCACATAACTCAATTGACCAAAAAATATAAAGGATAAACAGCCTTCTCATTAAAAAGATAAAATGGTTGATTAAACTAAAGAAGCAACTCTGAGTAATTCCAGCTGACTTCCTTTCTGACCTCTATCATCTCTCTGAAATAAAAAGTTCAAGACTGAAGCATCTATTCAGCATTTAGGGCAGAAAAATATTTTCCAATCTTTAAAAATTATAGTATTGGAAAACCCATTCTCCAAAATATGTGAAGTAGAGATAATAGTCTCTCTCCCACAGAAAGATTATGGCAGTGAAACAGTACATTATGTTCCAATGCACTTGAAACCCTGTACCATTAAGAAAACTATTGTCCCTTGCAGAAATTCAGCCCCTTTCCTTAGGTTTTCTCAGGCAGCTCTCTTTCATTCCACCCACCACCACACTTATCACCTCCACCACTGCCATTTAGATACTGTTGGATTTCCTAAACCCAGCGCACACTGGCCAGGCTGCCGTGGTGCTGGTTGGTGCTTACCATTAGAAGATAAGCAACTTAACAGAAACAGCAACACAGGAGCCTGGACTCTGAGGCGCTAAGCATGCATCTATACAGCAGACAGCACTGTCATGATAGATCCTATAAACACACCTAGGGGCAGCTCATTTAGCCAAGCCAGCTCAGGTATTATTGCAAGCAGTGTAACAACAACGTCAAAATGCATTTATTTTTTTTTTGCATTTTTACAAAGCTTTCTGTACTGATCACGTGTTACTTCTTCTTAAGTCCTCAGCTATCTCTTGAATGTGACTATGAAATGTAAAACCAGATTGTAGTTGGTTCCTGTCCCATCAATCTAGTTCAGCAATACTTGCATAAACTAGAGACACCACTAACACTAATGACATTTTACCAGATCCATAGTCATAAAGATAAAAGCAGAATCTGGCCTGTATAAATTGCTTCTTAAAAAAATTGTTATTCCCAAAGTTGGGAATAATGTATTATACTGATTCCAGTGAATTTATTCCAGAGATAGCAAAAACCAGGATCAGTGCCTAGGTCTCCTCTCTTGCAAACTCACCCCACTCTATTCAGAAACCTATTATCCAATGTGTTAATATTTTTTCTTATCTTTTCTTACACTGATGAGAAATTAGAATGGTTTCTCACTCTCCTATCTTTCATAAGTTAACAGCCTGCAATATGGTTTTGTATAGATAGAACACCCAATGCATAGGCAGTAAATTATTCTGAAGCAAATGTTGAAATGTGTTGAAATGTTGAAATGTGGAAGGCTAGTGAAATATATCATGGTTTAGCTTGTAAATTAGTTGAAGCTCTTTAATGTAACCTGTGACAAAATTTGCACTTCCTTGGACTGTGATTGAAGTGTGGTTCTACAGCCCACAGGCTGATCAACACGAAGGAGGAACCCAGCTCTGAAATCTTGAAATGCAGACAGCATCAGTGGGGAAGGAATTGTGTTTTCCAGTATGCCTATGCATTTCTATGAATTTATCCTTCTACCCTATGCTCGTTAGGTTTTTGGTTTTGGATTTGTTTGGGGTTTTTTTCCTTTGTCTTTTCTTTTTTCACTCTACTAAAATGTAACAGTGACACAGGCAGGAAAATTTCTATCATTTTGAAAAGGGGTCAGCTGGTGATAAAAACACCAGGACCTGATACAGACTTATTGAATAAGCCCTTTAGAACAAACCTGGACCAGTGCAATCTTGCCAGCTAGCAGTGGGGCTGGTATTGATTTTATGATCAACGATAGGTAGGTCAACAGGCAGGTGAATACACATGTGAGGAAAAGGTGAAGGAAGAGGAGAAAATAGGAGGTTGTTCCCTGGCTTGGCTAACACCAAACTGCCAACTAGCAAAAGTGGTTGAATCCCAGGTACTTTCTGCACAAGTCTTAAACAAACAGATATCTTCATGGCTATTCCCATAAAAACCCACCTTCATATCTCACAGTCTGCTGGGAGTGAAGTCTGTAGACTCCATATTGGATAATAATAATGGATAATAATAATTATTCTCCGTAATAGGGTGATAACTAGGTCTACTGTAGGTAATATGCATAAGCTCCCTTGGTGACTCCAAACTTGCTTTTAGATGACTGTTCTCTCCTGCTGTGGATGTCATTTTAAAGCAATTTCTGAAATGTTTTCTGCTGGGTACCACAGTTAACAGTGGCAGTTGTAGATAGCAGTAGCTGGGGTAGACACTAACCACCATAGGCTGTGCCTGTACCAGATTATGTGCCCAAAAACCCCCTGTTTAAGACGACTTGTTTTGAAGTAAACGTTATGTTATAAGTTTTAATCATCATCTTTTCATTATATTCACAATGAAGGCTGATGTCAGAGTAGTTGCTCTTCCTAAGGCTGTATTGAGACATCTGATTCATCTATCTTCACTTGACCCAAAAACTAGTACTGATGAAGAAAGCCATAAACCAAGATCTTTGAGCTGCTTCACCCTAATAGAGCTGGTAGCTGATCTTTGATCAAGATTTTTGCCCTTGCCAAATGCAGTGCCGTGGTGAGGGCAAGGCAAAATGCCTTGGCTGTTTAGTTGAGGAGGCTGCCCAACAAGGGCTAAGATTTTTCATTCTTCCCTAATTAGGGAAGGTGAGCTGCAAAATCACCAAAATGGTGTGCTTGCCACCCTCACCTTCTTTCATTGCCCAGAAAGGTCTTTTCCACTGAAAGGATAGGCAAGAGCCTCCCCTCACACTACTGAGGCATCCAAGGGTTCCTTACATCTCAAAGCCTAAAAAGACTTAGCTGTCAGTCTATGCTCAGCTGGACTTTCAGCTAGCACCTACTGTTCTTGTAATTACCTTCTTACAGTGCTCTTGTTTCTAGGGGTTTTACTCAGGCTTGTCAGAAATTTGCCCCAAGTGTACAGACAATTGCTATATGCTATGGCTTTGGAGCCGTAGTCTTGATTCTATTGCAGTGATACATGCCTTTTCTAACCTGAGGACCTTTCAGGTTTGGCTTTTACTGAATAGCCCATTTCTAATTTCTTACGTGAGTGATTGGTTTTCCATCAGATTTCCAAGCACTACTGAAACCGTAGTACATGAGCAGCCTGAGCAGTACCTCAGCAGACATTTACCTAAAATGGGAATAGTATTTTTCGAAGTTTCCAAAAAGAACTTCCGTATTTCAAAGCCACAAGCTCCAAGTGCAGATCAAATGCTTGTAGTCTGATCTCTGCCTCCAAGCACTGCACCACTAGCTCTCACTGGTTTGCAAACTGTTGCAGCACACTGGTGGGCAATATAATATACACGAAAATGAAGGAGCAAAATATATGCAAGGCTTCAGTGTTGGTGCAGAGGGCTGGAAAATACCTTGTATAGTACATAATTTCACTGGAATTTCTGATTTACAGGACATTGGTTCTAATATTGTTGCAGTCATAGTGTTTAATGTACCTGTAGTGGAATTCCAACATTAAAAAATGAAAATCTATGGCTGCTAGACAGGAAAGAGTACCTTACTGCTTTTGGCCAGGCTGATTGTCTTAGGAGATATACCTAGCTGTGCCAGGGACAGAGCCTCCAGGTTCTGACCTGGCAAGCACCTGGTAAGAAAACCTATCATAAGTAAGAGTCCTCTCCATCCAAACCAACACTTAGAAATGCTGTTACAGGCAACAAAAATACTCTTGAAGGACAGCACATATTATTTTAAAAATTTGCCTCTATCCCTTCCTCTTTTTGTATTTAGCAACAGTGAAGCTGTGGTGTCTGCAGGAGGGAGACTTCTTTTTGTGAGATGCAGACCTCTTGGTAGCTCCTCAGGCTAGCCTGTTGATTGAAACTCATTTGTTTTATTTAGGGTCATCTCTGCCTGTGCTGTCTCTTTATGTAGTTCCTTATCTGGCCAGTATTAATTGATGCTGCTCTGTTGTGCTGAGGCTGTTGCTGTATGTCTTCCAAATAAAATTAAAATTCAATAGAGGGATACTTAGAAAGGATTCAAATGACACACTCATTCTGATTATACCATTTCGACTGTTGTAAATGGCCTCGTTTTGGAAAATCAGGCACTATTATCCACCAGCGCGCCATTCCCACAGCCACCTCTTCGACAGGACAGACGATTACAAAGGCTGTGTGAGCCTGCTGGGATGAGGCAGTGCAAAACTGAAAGGCAGAAATAACCATTTCTAAGGATTCCTGTGGATGTGTCTCTCCTCCCCTCACAAATGCACCAAGAGGCAGATAGAAAATGCATGGATGAGCACTCCAGCTCCACCAGCAAACTGTTGGATTTGCAAAATACAGTGCTCTGTTCCAAGCCCCAGTACTCCTGTGTGCTTACCTCAGATCTGCTGCTGTGTATCAGCTGTTTATGAGCATGTATCTCAAGGCCAGGGCTGATTCCTGCCCACTGAGAAGATGAAGCAACAAGGCAGGATTATGGCAGAAGTGTGTCCAGCCTGCTCCTGTGATGGGGACAGCCTTTTCCATGTGGCAAACTCACTAGAGAGGCAAGGATGACTGTAGTCTCACTGACAGCACTGCCTAACACAGCAGACAGTCTGGGCTCTGAAATGCTGCCAAACTGCTGTGCAGATCCATCCCAAACACTTCTGCAGAGAAGACATCTGCATCCCTCCCATCCTCTGTCAGCCTGCAGGTTCTCATATCAAGGACACCTCCGTGTGCTTGCTCAGCTTAGTTTTTAAGCCGTCTTCCTGACCTGGATTTGAAAGCTCATGTGTGACATAAGCAATTTGTATTTTTGTCATTGTCTATAAAAACCTTGTATTTAACTTGAGCCCGATCAGGAACACTTTCTCCTAAGTAAAACCCAGGGATCCCCAGAGGCTCAGCCTGCTTATACCAAAACTAGGGCAAAAAGCTCTTCTTTCCACATCCACTTTGTTGGGTCTCTAAAATACAGTCAGCAATTTTATCTGCCCAAAACTCTAATAAAAAATCTACGGCACTTGGAGTAAAATTCTCCTTTATCCTGGATGTGGACTGAAGAAACAATGTCACAAGTTGCAATGAATATTCAGATACAAAATATCCAAAGGAATGACTTGTGTAGGTTGTTACAATGTGCTTCAAACCATTTAACAGAACAAAGACTTTGGCACAAGATAGCTCTGCATTTTGACAGTATCGCTACTTATCTATTGCATTTGGATTCACCTTCATGTAAAACAGAGAAGCTCAGGCAGCTACAGAAGGGAAAGCAGAGGACCCAGGGCGTTTCACGTAAGTGGTCATCAACCATCTAAGTATCTTTGGTTGAAGCCGCAAAATGTCAATAGCAAATTTTGGAAGGAAAAACCCAACCATTCTGCAGG
This sequence comes from Strigops habroptila, assembly GCF_004027225.2. Taxonomy (NCBI): domain Eukaryota; kingdom Metazoa; phylum Chordata; class Aves; order Psittaciformes; family Psittacidae; genus Strigops; species Strigops habroptila. Next base: position 78,113,308 of record NC_044302.2, on the reverse strand, counting down.
ATCAGGTAAAGGGAGGACTCCAAGACTTATGCTGGGATTAATGAGAGGAATTTGTGCCCCTGCCTGGAGCTCAGCGGTGCCCACAGTGGAGAGGAGACCCCATGCAGCCCCAGAGCCACAACAGGCTGCAGGAGGAAACCTCTGCAAACCACCAGCTCCTCACACACAGGAGCCCACCAGGGGCTTTCTTATCCCAGGGTCACTATTTTGCCCTCTATCACCAAATAATGGGGTGTGTGGGTCTGTGCAGATAAGGAGCTATGTGGACTTTTAGCCAATTAATTTCAGAATTGATTCTCTCTTCTGCTGGCATCCTCTACAGCCAGCAGGGCTCTTCGCTGCAATCCAATGCAATGCACACACCTTTGAAAAATGATGCTTTCAAGCCTGCCCTGTGGTGCAGTAAATTTGAAAGTGCTCTTAATAATAATAAGGATCAACATTGACTTTAATGGTCTTCAAACCCTTCGTGTAATTTCATTAGCTACCCAACACAGATGCAAGCAGGGATGATGTCATACTTGCTCTGAAATCTGAGTCAGGCGCCAGAGATAGAAACCAGTTTTATTGCCTGTAATCAGATTAAAGTTTCTGGCAGCTGGTGATCAATAGGCAATTGCCAGAGTAATCTAGAAATACAAAAGGTTCTCAGAGGAGAGAGATACAGAAGGTGAGGTCAGATTGGGGCAAGGGTCTTGTAGACTGCATACAGAGTTGTGGATGCCATCAAATGCGTGTAAGCACTCTGAACCAGCATGGGCAATTTGGCATTTAATAGCATTCGTGCCAATGCGAGCACCAGAAGACAGTGAAGTTTCACAGCATGGAGCAACCTGTGTTTTCACACTGGTGGTGACTCCCAGATCTGCCCTGATATTGCAACGCCCATTGACATGAATACCTCATGCTGGTACTATACCACCTTCACATGGTCAACCTAACACTTATTTCTGTGCACAAATTCTCTCCTGAGCCAAACTCCAGTTATCTTCCTCCACCTGAAATCGTGAGCACCACTGAAGGTCTGAGTTTATCAGCACCTTACTACAGGCTGCTCCCTTTGCCAAGAATGGGAAAAAGTAGTAGTAACCTTGTGTTATCTGTGGATATAGAGCAATGCCATGACCTCCACCCCACCTTGTAGAACTTAGACCCAATGGATTGAAAAAAAAAAAAAGAAAAATGACAACAGCAGCCAAAGAGAAATTAGGAAGTTGGATAAGTCCATGGTCATTGACTGCTTTAACAAGACTTTTTCAATAAGCTGATAAGATGCAATTACCTCATCATCTGAATATTGCAGCAGTGAAATCAATGCTGGTTAAGGAGGCTGACAATCAGTTGGCCATTCTCTAGATATTTGTGAAAGTCAAGGCAATCCTGTGTAAAACATTGATTCATGCAGAGATATCATTAAAGCACCCTGAACTAGTCCCCTAATGGTTACTGAGAAAATTAATTTATTTCCATTATGGAATTCTGATAAAATCAGATCTCTGAATCTTCTTTTTAGCTGGATTAAGTTGGGATTTTTAGGTGAGAGTTCTTCAGTAATATCAGTGTCAAGCTAGAGGCATTCACACAACACCCAGCACATACTTGCCTAACAGCAAGTTAGGATATAGACCAACTCTCTGGATGGGCTTGTTTTATATGAACATCATAACATCAGTATCTAGTGGGTGATGCTGTACAATGCAATTTTGGCTCTACCTCAATGTGTCTGATTAGTACATAGACCTGCAAACACGTAACAGATTAAAATCAAGGTCACAAATACCCAAATCATCAAAATTATTTGAGTCCTTTTAATATCTTTTGATTGGTAGAAGAGGCAGGCATATTGCATGTCTGATTTCAGCATCCCTGAATGCCTTGTGATTTATGGACACTACAGATGTCAAGCAGGAGAACAGATTGCCATGTGGAATCTCCATCATTCAAGATATCTTCAGAGCAGATTAGACAAACATCTGCCATGAATAACGTGGGCATCATTGCTCCTGTGTTCCAGCCTCTTGAGGCCTCCCAGCTCTACAACCCTAAAAAAGTCCCTGATACTCATTTCATTGTTTTCTGATTGTTTAGAAAGTCTGTCTGGACTTTTATCAGATGTTTAGATAGTAAATCAGTATTAATTAAGTCATAACAATCATACCTAGAATAACATGGATCAATTTTATTTCTGGCATGATGTGACTTCTCTGGAATTATATAAGGAATGAATTTATTTCAGCATTTGGATAATTAATAATCTATCACCGTGTTACATTAATGTGCATATTGAGTTATTCTACCATCATTTAAAACAGTGGCATCACTAATGAGACCATTAACTATAGAGATCAAGTCACATTGGATTCATGTTTTCATTATTTCTATCTAAGGTTAGGTTTTAGCTCAGGCAGTTAATAAATGCCAGGGTGATGCTGGCACAGAAAATATGCACCTCTTAATTTTCATTAAGATGTCATGGAGAATGCTAGTAAACAGACAAATGACTGTTTTGTATTACAGGATCCCACTAGACAGAGGAAAGCTTAAAGGTACATTCTCATTTAGACCATGATACACAGCTGCTTTTCACATATTATTTCTGATATTAGTTGACCTGTACCAATTTCAGGACCTAATTAGGATCTAGTTCTGGAAAACACATCAGCTCCTGCTGAACTTCAAATACACAACTACTGCACTGAAAACAACAGCTGAATTTAAGCTCACACCTGAGCATTTGCAGGATAGATTACCATGGCTCCTCAAGTATGATTACAAATACAAATCTTATCCCAGCTCCCTGACAAATTAACAAGAGCTTTACAACCTTTCCAAGTTGATTTGGTTTGTAAGTGAGTCTGAGGTCAGATAGAGGTGTCCCCCCTGGAAGCTCCATCTCAGACTCATCAAACACCAGATCAGACTGTTACGATATTCTTTAACTTCTGGCTCCTTAAAACTCAAACTTTAAGACTGACAAGGTGAGCTGGAATGCAGAAAAAAATATTGCAAGAGCCTCAGTAAAGTGGAACTTTTGAGTGTAAGCTTTAGAAATTACATCATTTGGGGATGGTTTTGCTACTACGTCTCTACCAAAATGAAGTAGACTTCAAAAGATGAAAGTGACACCTCAGTCCATCATATTATGTGCTAGACCTGCAACATAGAGTCAGATTATAACTAGCTGGGCACCAGGCCTATTCTTCATTGACACTCATATAGGATAAATATTAAGAGATCAAGAACAAAGCACCAGTCAAGATAAAGAACAATCTGACCCCTGCTGCACAGGGTGGTTCTTTAAATATTCAGAATATATCCCAGCAGTGATATCTGGGATGAAGTATTTTCTTGGGTACACCAACGAAAGGAAAGGAAAGGAAAGGAAAAGTGAGCACAGTTGGAAAAATATCCCAAAATAACAGGGGCAGCAGTAGCAACATCTGTATGGTCATTGGTAGTTGTGCGTAAGTTCAGACTCAGACTCCATCCAGTGGTTTGCACCAGCTGTAGCCACACTTTAGACCTGGACTTGTCTCTGGCTCATGCCAGCTCCTTCCACACCATCCTTGGTCCTCTGCCTTCCTACTGCTTTACTCTCCACTAGCAAGGCCATCTAGCCGGCATACCTTCTCCTGTTTCCCTGCCGCACCTAACATCGTATGTTCTCCTGTAGGATAAGAAACACTAGCAAAGAGGTTGAACTGATCTATGTCTAATCTAGAGAGCAGCAGTTCCAACATCAGTCAGTGTGTATCAGGTTGGAAAAGTAGAGAAGACGGCAGTAAGGTGCTTTCCAGGAATTTTTCTTTCCATTCCTGTTTTCCCATTCTTGACCCCTTTTCATGATTCTCATCCCTTTTTCATGACCTCCACTGGTAAAGAATCAACATGAACTCTCACTGACTGGTACCAGGCACATAGGTAGAGACACTGGAAAGAATCATGTTTTCTATATTTTCTTGTCTTGTCACAACTTCTCAGAGCAAGGCACAAGTTGCTTGTTTCCCCAAATCCCATCCTCAGAGACATTTCCCAATGAGATGAGACAGTAGCAGGAAAGTCTTACTAATGAGCAAGCAGATTCTTTACTATTCTTTCTGTATGCTGTACTATAAGTCTACATGGAGAATCATGGACCACTAAAACAGGAAATAAACTGACTTTTCCTTATATCTTCCGTGTGGCTTCACAGGTGGAATAGAAGCTTTATGCAGGGGATGTGGCACAGGCCCCCATGTACCTCAACAGCCCTGCTCCCAGCAAAACAGCAAGAAGACCTGGGGGATGGAACACCCTGTTTGGTGCTCCTGAGATAGAAAGAAACCCTATACAGCCCAGATCAGAAGTGGTTGAGTTGTGCCCTCACCCCATGTTTCCCCTGCACTGCTAGCACAACAGGAACAGAACTTCAACATGGAATGCATATGCCCATCACAGTACTTGGTTAAGTATTTCATTAAGGTATCGGGAAACACTCTCTTGCAGGCAAGGATATGTAACATGCTCATGCCCCAAAGATTTTGCACTCTATACTGGTCTCAACCACTACTGTGTTATAGCTTCCTCAGCAACTGAAACTGAGCATCTTGCAGGGAACTCTCCACAGGCTAAGCATTACATGCATAAACAAATAAGGCCCATGCATTAAATCCCCCTATTTTCAAATGTCACTGAAATAATAATTCTGTAGGTCCTGACTTTGAGTGGATTTAAATCTCATTACATGGATTTAAATCTCATGTAATAACAGAAGTGCTGAGAGGAGGGAGAGGGAAGGGATGAATTTATACTTAACAGATTTATACTTAACAGATATCTTAACAGTCTCTTTCAAGCAACTTTGATGCTTGAAAATACTTCAGGCTTTCATGGAATCCTGATTAATAATTTTTAGGCCTAATTTAAGGGTGCAGAGAACAACTGAGTGTTACTAGTCACACTGTTTACACAGCAAAGTGAAACAGTCCAAAAGCCAGTATCTTGTATACAATTAATTGGCTCATTAACCTCAACCAAGGTCAAATACAAGAACCTAGGTGCATACACTTTCCTTCTTTGTTCCTGCAGAAATGTCTCCTGGGAGAGATTTAAGAGAAAAGGAAAAGATACATGATGAGAGAATACTATTAATAAATAAACCCATGTGAGAAAATATGAGGAAGTGCAATATGTGTGTTAGGGATGGCACATTGATTCCCCTGCTGTGCTGGTGGAGAACATTGAAACACACAGGGTCTGGTATTCCAAAGTAGGTTCAGATAAGCCTTAGAAAACCCTTCCAGGTAAAGTCCTCAGCCTGCTGAAATCACATCAGTTTGTCATCTCGTGGTGCCTGGATCTCACATTCAAATCCCGGGATACTTACTGACTTTTCTCTTGGGAAAACAATAGATGGTCAAGCTGAAAAGCTACAGCAGAACTATGAAGTCACTCTGCATTCTTAGTGACTTCAAGAATTAGGTAGCGATACAACCAGACATGCCTTTTATGCCCAGATTTTCCCCCTATCTAACACAAAAATTGTGATGGAGTCTGTCAGCAGGTAGGTGATCCCACCATCTGTGGAGTTATTCCTGGGTTCACCTCCTGGTCTCATCAGTGGGGCAGAAGCAATTATCTCTCACTATTAGTGTAAATAATTCCACCTGTGGAATGAAAAATCATTTAAAAATTAATACTTCAAATAAGGAATCACTGTAATGAAGTAATTTTGTGTGCTCCAGATGCTCAGACTTTGTTCTGGTGCTTGTATATTCACACAGGGTATTCTGACTGTGCTTTCAGAGCATTCTCTGTAATGGTGCTAAATTCTCTTGGGTGTGGATCACGTTGTTACATCTCACTATGTACAGGAAAGAAAAGACAAGAAAGGAAGTCTGTACTGCAATTTCTGTGCAAACTGGAATTCAAAATGCTGATAGCTGACTCTCAAGAGTATCAGTAAAGTCTAACAGTGATAATTGGACCGTAAATAGCCATTTTGGACATGATTAGAGGCCGCATGTTCAGGTACTGAGTAAGAGGAAAATTGCATGCTTGCGTGGGCTGCTGGATGGGCAGCAGTACTAAGCAGAGCCGCACTTAGCATCATTACAGCAGCCCAAGCAGATTCACAGTCAGTCACTCTCATCCTCCAAAGAAAAGATGGGCTCTGTGCCTAAGGGGCTTTCCATCTTTGACATTTCATGGCATGTGCCATCAGACAGCTCAGGGCAGAGAGTGGGAAGTTTATTAGCAGTGGCTGGAAGAGTTTAGACAGCTGTTGCTTTCCATTGCCTTTCTGAAAGCTTTGAAGCACCAAACTCGTGGAGAACGTTGTCTCCAAAACACTGATCAAGAATGCGGCTGCAGGGAATTCAACTTCAAATACATAAAAGGTTACAGCAAAGAGGAAACAAACTGGCTGTCCCCATGTCTGTGGAGCAGCAGACCAGACAGAGTAGGCGTTCTGCAGCAAGCTGGCTGGATGCAAGCTAGACATTGTGAGAAGCTCTCCAGGAGCGAGGATAGCGAAGCCCTGGAACAACTCACCTGCAAAGACTGCCTGCAAAGCCTCTCATAGAGGAATGTAACACAAAAGTAACCCATCTTAACACAGTGAAAGGAGATGAACTTGAGCTCTTGAGGGTCTTTCCAAACTTGCAAGTTTTCATGTTTCAGGGGTGATAAAACTATATAGATATTAGAGTCACACCATATTAATAGTTACACACATCTTAATGTCAGATCAGAAACAGAAAGTTCATTTCAGAGAAGTTTCCCATAATTAGATTCAGCATATCTCAAATGGCTGCCTACTTGGAAGGATTGTGCTGTACCTCTGCCTCCTAGCATTATGCTGAAACACTCCTTTTCCCTAGTCTCTGTGAAGTCACTAGGTCTCGCCTTCTGTGCTCTTCTGTGTCCATGGAGGCTTCAGCTAGCTTACACCACCAGGGAAAGCAACTTCAAACATTGGCAGGTATCAAGGTATCTGGCAGAGTGTTTTGCATGCACCCTACTCCCCTACAGCTTAACAGAGACACTTCAAAACCCTTCTAGCATCTCTTTTTTATAAGAAACTTTCATCTTTTGATGACAAGTATTGGTGGTCATTATTAAAGTAAATCAAGTGGCAAGTTCCTGGCAAGTACACAGCAAAAATTATTTTGCGGCATAACATACTTGAGACTTCATAAGCAGCTAAAGGCAAGCAAAGAGTCTGGACGGAACATTGTGTCCTACCATAGGACTTAACAAACATAGGAGAAAATGAGCCGTTTGAAGCAAGAAGGACTTTGAGGGAAAGACCAGAGACAGTGCTAATAGGAGTTCCCATAGAGGTCAGGACCAGCACAGGGCATAGCAGCCTTGCTGAGTTTATCACATGCATTTCAGTCTCCTTTAAAGGTTGAAATGATCCTTGACCAGATATTTTTTAAAGAAAATCTTTTTAATTGAGGCAGTTTTTTCCGGTGCTAATGAAAACCCCTTCATGATTAATTCAATATCCTGATATTTGAAGAGCACTGATGTTGTGGTATTATATAGCTATCACAGAAAATTACCACTTCAGGACAGATGGTGCAGTGGTGTTGATGAGTAACAATTAAGCCCAATCATTAAGGGCTCTTCTGCTCATTGAAGACATCCACTGAAGACATGTATATGAAAAGCAGATATGACTTTTTTTCTGCTAGCAATATCCTCAAAGACTTTCTAGAGGACCCTTTTTTATCTTTAGATGAATAATTAGAGGGGCTGTATTTGAGTTATGACTTTTGATTCTCTTTCCTAAGTATTAAATGGGTTTAGAATATTTTTGTGTCTTAACCTAGACTTACAAAGTACTTGTAACCATGAAGACTGATCCATTATATCTCACTGTTAAGTTTCTAGTTTTGAACAACCAGATGAATCAGATCTTTAAAACTTTTTATCCAATGAACTCCACAAAGTCTCAAAGAAGACTGGCCTAACTCCATCCCCAAAAGCTACAAATGTGTTGTTATTTCAGTACAACGTAATTTGGGTAATCTGTAAAGTAAGGTGACTAGCTTGGATGGGTTAATGAACAAGGGCATTTTGTATTTTCTCAATAGAAGAAGAGAAAGATGATTGAAATGTCGAATTAAATGGATAACATTGATTTAATATAGATTGAAATACAGGAAGACCCAACAGTCTCTAAGAGCGGATGGATGACAAGCATCTCTTTACCAAAAGGAAGCTAGCTTGGTGACAGGTCTGACCTCAGCCTGCATCATGCATGGTTGCCTGCATCATGCAAGTCCTTGTTTGTTTTCTCTAACACGCCTCTCAGGTTCTGCCCTCAAGCCACACATGGAGGACCAACAACCCATCCCACTTTCAGCCTGTAGTAATATTCCCTCCATGTGCTGGGTGCCCTGCCTGGCTGGAGCTCTCTGAAGGAAAGGCCTCATGGGAGCAAGGAAAAGAGAGGGCATTGCAATGTAAGGATGTTGCATTCCTTGCTGTGAAATAACCACAAGTGACAGCGGGAGCAATGGTGGAGCTGATCCAAACTCTAAGAAGGTCATTACAGTCCATTCCCTTCACCAGCATCTGCAACAAGCCAGGCAGCTGGAGGGGGCATCCAAGGCAGTCTGGAGAGAGAAATCACTGAATTTGGTTGGGGTGATAGGCTTGAAATCCAGCACATGGACTGAGCACTGAGGCCTTTGGAGACACAGGCTCCAAACAAGACACAGCCAGGAGTCCCCTGGCAAGCCAGACACTACAGTGTTGAAGACTGTAATGTCAGCATGTTATAAACAGACTCATTTAAACAAGTCGTCATCAGAAGACAAAACCTGTTCACACTCTGGGTCAAAAGAGGACAAGCAGAGCACTGCTTGTAGTTGCTAGCACAACCAGTTGCTAGCACATCTTGGAGGGAAGATTAGAGCCTTGAGGTCCTGAGCAGAGATGCTGGTGGGAAGGCCAGGTTCAACTTCAGGCTCTCTACAACCATGTCCCTTTGTGAAAGAGAAAAGTTTAAGTTCAGGGGTTCCTCTGTGCCGTGTGTGCTGGTAATAACACAAAATACTGCTGGAGGAAGCCATACAAGTACAAAGCAGGGTGAAATATGCATTCAGATATTTACAGAGATAGAGCAGAATCACAATTGCTTCATGGATGATAGTGACTCATCCCTAATTTTTTGATGAGAGCCTATAGCCTATGCCAGGATCTTGCTAACCCATTGCCCTCTTCTCCGCAGATAAAAGAACATAGGATACGAAGGGGACAGAAAGCACATGTTCAATGGCTGACTTGTGCCTTGCTATTATCCTCCTCCTTCCTACATAATAACCTCCTCTTCTCTATTTATGTTAACATCTATATTTAATGCTCACTGAAGACTACAGACTTGTGTTTGATGTTCAGCTTAAGACATGATTCATCACAGTTCTCATTTTTAGTAATGGAAAAAGGCTGTGGTAGAAAAAAAACAGATGAGACTGCTTTTCATCTGGGTAGCCATATAACCTTTATGTGAACTTGGAAAGTCATACAAAGAATGGCAGCCTCAGCCTATCGCGGGTGATTCACAAAGTTTCTTGAATGCTGCATGATATCCCCTAGTGGTATCTGATCTCTCCTTCTTTAAAGGACACTTGTTAAAAATATACAGCAAATCACCCATTCCTTGGCCTACCACTTCTGTTGTTTTTGACATGAGATGTAAAAAACATTTTATTGATTATAAAAAGGGGTTTCAAAAACAGATGTTATCATTTCTATGTCTGTAGTCCCAAGAATGAAAAACAAGGAGCTTAGGTCAATTATTAACTTGTTTTTCACGCTCTACCCTGCAGCCAGAGCCACCAATGTTATGAGTCCCAACCAGGTGGCCAGAGGAGAGCATGGCACTCCCTTCCTGGCTACCAAAAACAACCATCTAAGAACAACCTACTGCAGGGTCACCAAATGCAAACAACTGAAGAGCCTTCGATAATGACACTACAAAAAACAGTCTAGTGCTCTTCCTTGTGAGAATAACTGGAGCACCAGATGATTTTGTGTCATGGAATATATGTGATGAGACTCTCCTATACAGTCTCACATGGCAAATGCCAATGTTCTTGGGGTTAAAAATATTCCTATGCATGGAAGCTAGTTGCTAGCTATTATTAAGCCTCAACTTTATAAATCTCTTTGCACAGAAAATAGATTTACCTCCCTCTTATCCAAACTAGCTTATTTCCCTTAAGATAACTAACATCAGCCTGTTAGAGATCAGACATGACTGGGTTAGATGACACTATAATCTAAGAATATAATTTAATGCTAACCTTTAATACCAATGTGAAAGATTGAAATTCCACTGGAATACATGAATTCATTAAACTGAAGTTATTTTCATTCTTCAGAATGAAATGTGTTCTTTAAGGAAATATAAAATAGTATAAATGACCTCCAAATTCACAGTTGTTTTTAGGGATATTGCAGTTTTGTTTGAATTAAAAGCTATTTTAATTTCTGGAAAAGGAAAAGCGTGCATCTTTCACGTCTCTCATTCCTGGCTTCCCCAAAGGAGCTTCAGTCAAAGGGGGTTACAGAGAGCAAGGAACTGAAGGACCTGGCTGAAACCACCACCTGTGTGGTGGCAAAGCCAAACCAGAAGGTGTGGTTTGGAGGCCTGATGTGCTACCCGTGAAAGAGGCAGGTGACTGAGACAGGCTCATCTGACAACCTCTAATCACACCCAGCTGCTTTTGTTCACTCAAAATCGCTCCTTGGGTCCAAAACATCCTGGAGATGCTCTCATGCCAAGGAACTGACAACCAGCTCCCAAACGCAGCTCTTCATGGCAGAGAGATGGAACAGAGCCTCAGCCCTGGCAGCTTGTCATGGTGAAGGCAGAGAGCACACGTGGGTGCTCACCCAGGCACACTGCCTGCCATTGGGAAGGGGCTGTGCCTGGGAGCATGGGGACCTGAACACACAGCCTCCCACCACCTGGGAGCGGTGCCCACACAGCCCAGCCCTCAGACCTCACCACGTGCCCCCCTTACATTGATTTCAAATTTTGCAATGCCCATGGAAGTTCAAGTCCCCATACCACCAGTCTGTGACCACCCCCTATCCATCGCTCGTAGTGGGCAATAAAAGTCATTCTGCACAACATGTAGGCTGTAGTTCCTGGCGTCAGTGCCAGTCCTGGCCACTCCTTTCTCCTTCCTCCCTCTTCTTCCTCCTGCTGGGAGTCCCAGCCCTCACACAGCCCCTCAGCTGCACCAGGTCTGCAGGTTGGTATGGGTACGCCTGGATTGTGGGACCAACCCAAGTGAAGCTGGTTTGTTCTGCTGGGCTGCGTTTTGAAGGCTGGTTTTGTGACTCACTGCTGACCAAGGGAGGCAGGATGAGGAGAGCCGGAGGTCAGTACTGCTTAGTTGGCTCTGCTGCCAAAAGAAAGCCTTATCCAAGTCTACCTCAGTGATAACATCAATTGGTATGTTTGGGACTAGGCGCCTCATGCAACGTTTTAATCTGCACTGCCACTTTACACAGCAACACCAGGGTAGGGGTCCTCTTTGCATGTGTACCCTGTACCTCTGGACTTCTTTCCAAGTAGCATGCCATTTCCCACCTCCTTTCTCTTCTTTCCAGCAGTCATCCTCTGGCTATCACTGCCTGTGTGCCTGACTAGTGGGGCAGGGGACCTGGTGCTCGAGCAAGTGCTGTAAAAAGGCTCAAGAGGGGACCCAGGTGATGCAGGACGACACTGGAATGGCTGTGCTAGAAATCAAGGTGATCACAGGTTTTCCCTTCCATCAGCATGGATATTGCAGCACCACATGAAGGAAAATCTGGCACATGCACCTCAGAAAACCTTCCCCCGGATGTATGAGGAGACTAAAACCAGAAGGGCAGATCAGGTGTAGCTCTGTTTTCCTGCTATCCCCATCCCTCCCCACATCCCTATTAAAAAGCAATGATTGAAACCCATTTTCCTCCTTGTTATTCCTGCATTATAATTGTTTGTAAATGCCATTTTTTCTTTAATTACCCCTTTCTACATATACATGAGGATGATAGGGTAAAGAACAATCCAACATTGCAATTGAATTACAAAGACATTGCACACAGCTGTCCTATTAACTTCATAGCAGTGATGCGTTATAAAATGCAAAGTGTAGAAAAGGGGATAGTAATTTGTTTATAAATATGTTAGTTAGGTGGAGCAAATGCCATATTCTATGAGAAAAGAAAATCACTGATTGCAAAGTGTGCCTTCTAGCATGGATTTCACAGGGCAAAATGTAGTTAATAAAACTACCCTTATGTTTTTTATTACAGCTTTTTAGCATAAATAGCTAATAACCAATTTACATTAATGGTATTGGCACAAATGTAAATTAGGATCTTTTTCTTTGTATTGCTGAAGTGCAATTCTATTGCTAGATGATTGTATTTGGCCATTTCATTAACTGGAGAGATCTAAGAAACAGATACACTTCCAGGGCCTGCCCAAGGAATATTAATATGGAGAAGAAATTGCACCGCACACCTGGTTATAAGCTGGGTTACACAAAGAGCCTGTGTGCTTCCCACACCCAAGCCTGTTTCTCCATCACACACGCTGGCATAGAGAGACCACATATCAAGCAGGCTGGTACTGTCTCAAATCAGGTTTAGAAACAAGGCTGTCCAGTCCCACACTTCATTTCAAGATTTCAGCTGTTTTCCTGTTCGGAGTCACAAGCACCAAGGCCTTGGGAAGCTGCTTGCCACCTGCCCTAACAAAAAGAGAGGTTAGGAAAAGCATGGCAGTAGTCTGGGGTCATTTACTCAAAAGAGTGGGGATTTGCCTCTGCAGGCACAGCAGCTCCATTGGAAAAGGCCAGCCAATATGTCAGAGATGGGGCTGTTCCCCCCAATAGGGCTGTGCTTTCCTCTGAGTGATCCTCAGAGAAGGTCCAGCTCGCCTCTACTAGCAAATACTCTTCCATTCCTGACTGATTCAGAGCACCCTCCTCCTTGCCGTAGTGAAACCATTCTGCAGCTGAGAGGCACGTCTTGAATTTTCTCTGGCATAGTAAATGATATGGAACCTTGAACAGGATTTACACCACCACTTCTCCCCATTCCCCAGGTGATGGCTTTCCCAGTTGACCTAGAAAAAGGGATGGTTGCAACATGATTTTTAACCATTTAGATGGAAGGTGGAGAAAGGGGGCTTTACAGCCTAGTAAATCAGTGTTTCTGCTAGCCAAAGATCAAAGGCAAATTACTGGCAAGGCACACAAAAGCCACAAAATCCCATCTGCTATAGCAATAGAGGTTTTCCATTTCAGGCCTCATTCATCTGGGACCTTTTATATTCACAGGGTCTTTCTTTAGTCATGCTATGTAAGCAGCTACTGTATATATTGAAAGCCAATTTTCCCATACACTTAAGCGTGCTGCTGGAGGAACAGTAAATCATGAATGTATTTCCAATTTCATTACCCTTTATGTGGTATTGATACCAAAGCATCCTTTTCCTTCACCTGCTTGTCTCTTAGATATGGGCTGGAAGAAAAACTTCTTCTCTTTATACCAATTGGTAGTTTCTGGTTTCCTTTCATCAATATAGAAGGTGACAGAGATTTTCTACAGCAAGAGGATTTCAGAAAAGGGATGTATGTGTTGGTTGTGTGTTTTTTCGCTTCTGAGCATGTAATACACTGGGCTAAATTTTGCTGCCATCGGCACCAGTATAACATCTCCAGAAAACCTCTGATGAAGACAAAGTATTTTTTTCCTTTTGAACATGAACGGCCATCTTAAAGAATCATTATGTAAATATACATATATACATCAATCACAGTTCCCTCTCATCCTTTCTATGGGCAATATCATTCTAGCAGATGGTGAGAATTACAGTAGATCTCAGCCTTGTACTTACGCTGCACTGCTATAAATCAGGAATAATTTCATTAAAGTTCATCAAATTCCTCCAATGTAAATGAGGTCAGAAATAGGCTTTGTGACCTCTGTGTCTTCTTGCCCACTACATGCATAGAACGTAATGAACTAAGCAAACATAGTAGGCAAGGTAATGCTATTCCTGTAGCATACAAAATATTAAAAGCAATTAACAACACAAAGATTATGAGATGAGTGTTATGAATGGTCAAGACTTACAAGAAGTAAAAGAGGAGAATCACATCTCAGGAAACCTAGCACCAGGAGACAGAACCCATTATATAAGGTCAGCACCCCAAGCTTGTTCTGGTTTGGTAATTACTTAAAGTAGTTACCATCTGATTGCAATTAGGTGGACTAAGTGAAAGACTTCATGGTTTCACTTCCATTCCTAAGCAACAAGACCAGTGCTCACGTGGCTCTCTTGCATATTATGAGCCATACAATTACCAAATTGAGCTAATTATGATTCATGTTAAACTTACAACATCCAATCCAAATCCCATTACCTGAATACAAATATTCCCAAGGGGTTCCATAGGGTTTGGGTCAGATCTACAATGACAAATGCCAAGTTTGTAGGGCTAAAATGGTCTGACTCCTCGAGCGTAATTTCAGCATAACTCTATTAAAGACAGTGAGGCTACTCTGATTTACAAGAGCCTGAAAGAAGAATTTAACCATTACTGGTTACAACTGGAATACAGTGTGCTTCTCTTTTTATAGCAGCTCTAAATATTCTGGGGGTTTTGGAGTTTTTTTAAACCTAATTATTTTTTCTTTCAACTGGAGTTGTTACGTGTTCTCCTGATGGTTTTTCAGAGGTATGATACCCCATTTAATGAGTTCATTATTTCTTACAGTAAAAATATTGGTTACAACCTACAATAGTGCATGAAAGCTTTTAGTACAGTGTAGCCTTTGAGCCAAATTCAACTCTTACATACACTTCAGTGGGATTCTGTTCTCACTTGACATCAAGTAATGTTGCCTGAGAGGAAATGAGAGAGGGGTTTTGTCAATTATACATGTATAATTTTTACTGAACCAGCTTGAAAGTGACAGAAATAATCATTAATGAAGACTGATGGGAAGAGTCTGGGGTACAGAAATAACTATTTACCATTTTACTTTAAAGGCAAGAATGAGAGGACAAGAAATGAATGATCACAAGAGCTACAACCCGGTACGGAGCAGTGTGTTTAGGAGTATACACCTATTAATAAACTCATATGCCAGTATTTCTGGATTAATAATATCCCAAAGCTTTATGCAGCTGCTGCAGCCTCAGCTCACATTTAATGAGAAGGCACCACCTGCTGCTCTGAAGCACTGAGCGGGTTAAAAAGCTGGGTAAAATTACGTTTGCTTCTCCAGAGGCTGGCTGGTTGAGGGAAGCTTCCCTGTGCTGTTGGTGTCAACATCCCCACAGAGGAACTGCAGGGCACAGCAGCCACCTGCACACCTCCCTGACACACAGGAGTCACTGTATTTTACCGGTAAATAAAGCTGTCTGCAAAGAAAGGGAGTTGTCATTTGTTTTCGAAAGTTAGCTCCTGCAAGGAAAAGGTCCATTTCTTTATCCCTGGGAATAGTGTTATTTGCAAGAAGAGAACACCAAATCAGGCTAGTCTTGCTAGAGAAGCCCTATAGACAGATGAACCTCTGGAGAGGTTTGGCTGCTGATTTGATGCTTCTTACAATCCCCCTGAAGCCTTTAATATCTTGGCGTCATTAGTAGGGGATAAAACTGCATATTCCATAAACCTACCTTAATCTGGCAACTTTTACAAGAGCTAAATTCCCTTTTAAAAAGGTGTTAAAAAAAAGTACCAAGGCACATATTTAATAGCTTGGATTTAATCGGTCAAAATCAAGGGCAAGTACAGAATAGCTATTTAAAAAGATCAAATGGTGTGCGCATCACATCCAGCATAAGTGGGTGCAGTGATATATGGTGCAGTTCAGATTGCCCCATTTTCCCAGAGTCACTGCATTACCAGCACTATATCCTAACTTAACTGCTCTGTAAAAGTGCTTTGGAATAGGGAAGAGCGAGAGGAGCCATATAAAACCAAATTTTTTCCGTTCCATTTAAAAGTTTAAGGCACCAGTAAAAAGAGAATAAATATCACTCCTCACTTTATGCAGATAGGAATATCCATCATGAAATGATTGATAAGCCTTATTCAAAAGGCATCCTTCAGGGTGCTCTCTGTGCTGTCTCACTGACAGATGCAGTGCCATATCCACAAGCCATGTCTGCAAAGGTGGTGGGAAGCTCCCTGCCGGCCTCTTGGTGCCCCGGGTAGGGGCAGCCACCTCTGGGGCAGGCTGCAAGAGGCAGCAAGCCTGCTCCGATGTTTTGTCTGGGGGCCTGGGCATGAGCCCTTACGTGTGTACCAGGGGTGGTGCACATGCCACTTGCCACACCTGGACCATTTCACTTCAGAAAAGGAAACAGGGATGCTCCAGGCTACCCAAGGCATTAGAAAGGATGTGCCAGTAACTGCACTATCTCTGTGTGTTTCACTCCTTGGATGCTTTCTTTAGGAGAAAAAACTCTTGCCTGTGATCTTTACGAATCCAGAGTGTGTGCAGGAACAAATAAATCATCTACAGTAAATTCAGATGCCTGGAGACCTCTTCAGTACCCACTTGCAATACCTGCTGGGAGGAGCGAGGGAAATATTTGGCAGACAGCAACCAATCACTGACAAAGCCAAATGCGCCTCAGGAAGAGGACAGGGCAGGATTTGCACAGAAAGGCAAACAACAGGGTGAAGCTGCCACACCCACACAGATTTAAATACCAACTTGTGGTCCAGAACAACTGCCTGTGCTAGGCATCATTAAAAATTCTGGGAAAGGGACACCTACATTAAATTCCTTACCAAAGAAAAATTACCTCAAGGAGAAAGACACTTCAGCAGCCTCCTCCTGGCACTCAGCTTGCAACCATCACTGAGGAAGCCCTGGTCAGTGCCCCCCACAGCCACCACAGCTGTGAGCCCAGCACCTCCTGCCCACTCTGCTGGGCAGCTCTGCTTTTACCTGCTGGCACTCCAGTCTGCAGTTGGAACATGAAAACACAGTCCCTTGAGGACTGGAGCATCGCCAGCCATGGACATGGCCCCAGATGACCAAACAGCATTTGGGCATAATTGCAAAACGTAAATTACTTACTTACATGAATACCAGACTGAAATTGTGTTGGACTGTGTGTCTGTCTCATCTCTAGCTTCTGCCAAATGCAATGACATTCCCCTTGTGCTAGCCTCAGCAGCCACTGTCACCTCCTCACCAAGGGCAGTGAGCCCATTGGACCTGCACACCGACCTGTCTCACACCTGCACACATGTGGCACAGCCATCAGTCTGTGCTCACCCCGACCAGAAACTTCATTCACATTTCCAACTCTTCCCTTCAGGAAGAACTTTCTGAACAGTTTCACTGATCAGTGACTGATGTGCTGGCCCCTGCTGCATGATTATTAATCTCGTCCTCTAACAGCTAGAGGAGAATGGGTGGAATATTTAAAACAGCTTCTTTTGTGACTGTTTTGTTGCCTGCAGTGTAAATTTTGTTTGCATTGTCCATATGGGGATGTTTATTTCCGAACTTTATTGTTTTCTACCCATCTGTGTATAAGGACAGGTGTAAAAGCAATTTCTTATTCGGTATATACTTATGGATATGTTTCTTAGAAATAAAAGCCATTCAAGAAAGTGACCTCATATATGCCAGTCTCAAAATGGGCTTCACTAAATCACAAACATAACAAGTGTAATTAATAAAGATACCAGACTATTTCTAGAGAAGGCTCCCTTCAAAGGTGGAAGCAGTGCAGCAGCCTCAGCAGACCCACATGCTGAGCTGTCACCTGCAGGGACAGGGCAGTGAGCCTCTGAGGGCACCAGTAAGGTGACAGCACAGCTGCCTGTGGCTGTCACATCTGGCAGAGGGGATGTTTGGGCACCTGGTGAGATCGTTCTTTAGAGATCGTCTCAAAGTAAGGCCCATAACAACTTGGTTTATAAAAAACATTGTGCCAATTTAACATGGACCATCTCTACAGAGTATGCTGGGCAGGATTCATCGCATCTGGCCAAAGAGCAGCTGATTTTGGTCTGACTGAGACATTTTGTTCTGTCTGAGCATCCAATCTCGGTATGAAAACATCAAGTAATAGAAACTCCATCTCCTGCCTCCATGGTTTATTCTAGAAATACCACCCACTAAAAGCTTCAGCCAGTTAGGCCTTTCTCTGCTACATTAAACACTCTTTTAATAGCTACTACTCTCTCCCCACCAAAGTGTTACTCGCCACAAGTAAATCAACTCTCTCATAGATAACACAGATAGCAACGCTTTGATCCCAGATTCTGCATGCACTAAATTGAGGTGAGCCTGGTGGGACCAGCTTCTCCACAACCCTCTTTTGAGAGGATGAAGCCCCTCATGGGGGAATCACTGCCTTAACTTTGCCCAGGTCAATGCTGGTGCCCAAGGTGTCCCATGTGGTAAGAAAGGACAGCAGCCCTTCATCTTTGGTGTATGACTTAGTTTTAATACTTGGTTTACTTACTTGGTTTAAATGAGTGCACTTCTTCTGAGTGTGCTGTTGTCAGCAGTAATTACTAATCCTTGTGGCAACCTCCACTAAACCTTGTAGTGGCATAAAATGTTAAACAGAAGCTATTTTACCTTTGGATCAAGGGTCACTGATAACAATGTTGAATAACATGAGGTTTAGGACAGATTTCAGTATTATAGTCACCCCAACTCTGAAATGTTTCCCCATGGCCAACCACTCTTCCAGACCTGAAGAAAGAAAAGGCAGGTGGATTAGGAGATTTTCATAAACTGTGAAGTCAAACACCTATATGTGCTACAACTTTGCAGCCAGGCCATGCAGGAAAATTTGCCCTCTCATCCAATAAGTGTCTCAGAAAATCTTGGGTAGAAACTATGTTTTCTGAAGCCAGCTCTGGAAGTCAGATGGTTGGGATCATTCAAATTGGTGACCACTTCTGCTGCTTCTCAACAAGGGAGGGGTGAACAAGCGCACCTTTGTTTGCTGCTTCAGGGTCATCAGGAGATAAAAGTGCAGCAAGCAAATATGATGCAATGCACAGAAAATGCCTATGTCTCACACCTATGTCTAAAAATAGTCTAGCAAAAACACACCAAAGCTCTTGTTGCTGCTTGTTGCCTCTAACCACATTTCCTCAGAAGCACAAACATGCAGAAAATACATGTTTCCTTCCACCAAATGGCTCTGTTTGAGAGCTAAGTTTCCAAAGGCAAAAGCACTCACACACTTCCAACTGGAAACACTGCCCAAGGGCTCTGCCAAGTCACACCAGGCCCACAAGGCAGACACATTCATGTGTTATCAGCCTGTTGGTTAAAGCTGACCCTTAATGCTAGAAAGTGCCTCTTCTCACAGTCTTGAAGGAAGGATGGTATAATTGTTACCAGATGATTTAGGATTTCGGATTTCCTGGCCTGTAATAGCTTTGTGATCTTCAACAAGTCACTTAATTCCTTCCTGGCAATTCTTCACTCTATAAAAATTGCAAGGATAAAAATGCTTCCCTATTCATGGCAGGTTGCAAGGATAAACACAGCTTAGATGCTGAAGTGCTGAGATGCTGTAGTAACATACGTGCCATAAAAAGGAAAAGTCTCATGAATACATTGAAGAAGACAGAAAACAGGTAAGACTTCAAGGAACAGCATATGTCAGTCTAGCAGTGTACAGTCAGATGCTTCTACATTTTCTGCATGTCTGCTATGAAGGACTAAAACCATGGCCCACTAGCATCATCTGCTTGCCATCAAAGCAATAGTGCTTAGTCGGCAGCCTCAAAATCTTCAGACAAGATCTTAACAGTGCACTAAAAATTAATAGTGAAACGTTCTTGGTGCCTGCAGCCTGTTACACAGAAGCAACTGTGTACAGGAACTGTTTGCAACAGAACTAACTTTATATCATGACCTCCGATGAAATCTCAAAGTTGGAAAGGTGCCATTGCTGTGGAGGAGACGATTACTCGCTTATCACAAAGGTAAGTCTTTCCGGCAAGTTGTATCTGCTTACCACAATGGCTGGGGCCAAATACCTTACCTCTGGAGGAAGGATAGGGCTTATTTTGAAAGACAAGAGATGCTGTAAGGCCACGGTGTTCTAGCAGCCTGAATGATCCTCATGTAAAATTGGTAATGCTGGTCAAAAGCAACCTGAGCTACACCACGTTGGACCTTTGTGTCCAAAAATGACGTCCGGCTTTAGTTTTGTTACTCATTTACTCAGACATGTTATTCTGAGCCCATAGAGTGCTGTATATAGTCCATCCAGTGCAATACATATAGGCTTGACCTTTACAGTGGAGCTATTCTACAACTTCTCAGATTGCCCTTTCTGCTATGACCTTCACAGGATTGCAATATCGACAGCAAAATTGTTGTGATGGTTGGGAATAAGAGTTGTGTTCTCAAGCAAAATAGTCTGTGACAGCTTACAGTTCCAAAAGATAAATAGAAAGTCTGTAATTAGGGAAAAGAAAAATTCCACAAACCTGTAGCAGAGCTTGGTACAAAGTGGCTTGTAAAACCTTCAATTGGGCTATGGAAAAGGAGGTCTTGAAAGATCCTGGGATAAGCCTAGGAAAACAGACAAAAAAAGTTTTGGGATAAATATGATGACAAAATTGGATGGATTGAATATACAACCAGTGTTAAAAGAAGAGTGTATGAACCAGGAAGAAAAAGGTGAAAAGCAAGAACAGAACTGGTACCCCACAGGTACAAGAATGTCCCTCTAGAAACAACATCAAGCTGTCAGAATTTGATCCAAGTGGAGCAGATCTGTGTGTCCATTGTCATGAACAACAAGAGAAGATAAACACAATGAAGAACAGCACAGAATACTGGGCTGTACAAAGTCAGACACAAACACCTGCATCCAGGCTACTCCTGCAGCTTGATCAGAGCATGGACTGGGTTCCTCTGGACACACTAACCCCATGTTATACACTGCTGTGCAGCAATACTTTTGCCTGTCTTCTGTTTTTATCAGAAAAACACAGGCAAGTATCAGCAAAATAGCACCACCTCTGGAAAAAGTGTTTTTCTTCTGATTCTCTACTCTGCACACAAAAAGACAGTGATATTCTCTTGGGAAGCAGATGTATTTGGATCACATAACTTCTTTTTCTTTCTTTTAAAAAGAAGAGGCACTTAAAACAGGTATAGCATCATTTTAAAATAGATTTATGATCCAGTTTTCCAGTATTCTTTAGGCTTTTATAATTGTTAAACTATGAGAATGGGAGGGATGCTCTGTCCTAAGTAAAGAAAGCTCCTTGCAGGGATCCAGGCACAGCCACGTCTCCTGTCCATGCCCCAAGTTCACGGCTTCTTCCTACCAGAGCACTTCAAAAACACAGAGTTGCCTTAATTTTCAGAACACAGGCTGATAAATGCAGGCAGATGGACCCTAATCCTCATTCACACAATGGTCACAAAAATGCTTACATTTTTCAAGAATTTTAAAGGGTCTTTCAAGGGGGCTCATGTTTAACGTTTGCTGCCTTTCCAGCACACACTGCCATATGGAGCAGTGACTTAACAAGTATAATTTTTTCTCCATAAAGATGTCTTTCTGGATGAGCTTTCCAATCTTCTTGTTGGTGTTTGTGATTGAAAGTGCACTGTCCCCAAACTGCCAGTGTGAATCATTGGAGTTTAATTATCACAACTGTTCTCTCCTCTAAGTAATCTCTGGCTAAACAAGTCAATGTGACAAGTAAAGAAGACAGGAGTTTTTACAGACAGCTTGTATGTATCCAGGTAACGTAGACAATAAGTGCACATATAACGCTTTTAATTTCAGGAAGCTCTGTGGGATCAGATCACGTTCTTCATACTGGAACAGACAAAACATGATGCACAAATCCAAGCACCACTCCTTTGTCTTCAGATGGTTGTTCCAATACAGCACTAACAGGATCTCACCCAAACTCATCCTCATGAGGAAACTCCATTGTGGTTCCTTGGGGCATCCTCAGGGGTCAGCTGGATGTGAATGCCCCATCCACATTGGAACTGATCATGGCAAATCTAACAAAGTACAGATGGTAATGAGGTTCTGCAAGAAAGTCAGCAGTTTGGATCTGTGACCTTGGCAGCCTGAGGTGTTGAATATATCTGCTCAGGCAGTCAAAAGGCAAAAATGCGTACATTTGCTAGAAGTGTAAGCATATTTCCGGTTAATAGGCTGCATTAATGTCTGAAAGTTAAATTACAGTCTTCACACTTTCCCTGCCTTCCTCTGAATACTCAGCTCCATTTGTTCATGTACAGACAAGAGAGATTTTGAATTAATAAATGTGGTATTATGGCATGATCCTTTAAGCAACTGGGAGATGAAAGGCTGATTTTTGTTTGAGTCCTAAGCACACTGATATTGGGGGTAGATTTGGAACCTGATGCAAGGGATTCAGCTGTGCATCTGACATTAAAGCTAATAGGACCCACAAGAAAAACGAAATGACATTCTCTTCCTTGGACAAGAAATTAAATACAGATCATAACTTATTCAAAGAGTTCAAAGTCAATTACTTTTTCAGGTGAAATCAATGGGAAGAACTTTCCATTTCAGCTCATCAGGCTTGCTGCATGCTGAGAAGAGTGACTTTATCTGGGATCTTTATCACCATTTGCTTTTCTTGGTTGTTGGGTTTTCTTCTTTCTTTGACTGCTTGATGATCAGTCTCATAAATAGAACATTCATTTCTTTTCCCAAAGGCAATTCCACTGCTTTCGATAAAGGTCTAGAATTTTGAAAAATCACTGGAATTTTCCTTTGAGACACTGATCCAGTGCAGCACTTTTTTAAGGTGTTAAAGGCAGCAAATTTCACCCCAAATGAGATGCAATCTTCCTGATGAAGCAGAGACCCCTGCACTGTAGCAAAGGTGATGGGCGTTTGTTTGCCCAGAGCTGTCAACCCTGGGCTCCTCTTCCCTTGCAGGAGGGAAGCACCTTTCCATCACAGGAACTCACCGCTTCTGGTGCAGCATGCATCCAAAATGATGGGATGCGCCAAGCAGCCATGAAAGGGCTTGATTTTGGTCATATTGTCCATGGAAATCCAGTGCTTCCAAGCAACAGTGGTGATTATATAGATTGTAGGCTTCTAATAACCATTTTTTTGGCACCAGGCATTATGTTCAGGACAGCCTAGTGGCTTGAAGGCTGTTTTGGGGCATTAGAGACATGAGTTCAGCTCCTGGAGACAAACTGCTCAGCCCATTCTGTGACTCATCCTCTGCCTATGCAAACAGAGCCCTTATCTCGCAGGCATGTCCAGAGAACAATGTAACCCAGAGATTACAGTGCTCTCATTTACACCAGTGCTGAAGACCAGGAAAGCCCCCAGAGCTCCCACTCCCACTGTTCACCCAACAACTGGCCCAGGACTGACCACCACCTCCTAAAGTTCAACACATTTAGGCCTAGTTATATCCTGATGAAGCTTCAACATGTGCTTATATAGCCAAGGTTATAAGAGTCTCTGAGATCACTAGGTGAGTTCTAATGTCATAAAAAAATACAGTGAACCTCACCACTTTTCGCATGTCATAAATAAAAATAATAAAGTGAGATTTTTCCCTGAAATATCAACTTCATTGATAAAATAGAGTCCTGTTGTTTGGCTCCACTTAGGATATAGTTCTACATGTACCAAAAGGATAAAGAGGGCAGAAGTCCTCTGTTTACACTATGAAGGTAAAAAGAATAAACATTGTGATCTGTGCAAACCCTCTGAAAACCCTAGTTTTGCTCTTTATTTTATTCCTGCCCTGTATTTTTAAGAACACAGTTGAAATAACAACTATTTCACCTTCTATGATGGGAAGAATCACTGCATTGCATAAGACATAGAAGAGATGTTAATCTAGAGAGTTCATACAGCTTACTTTCAAACAGATCCATTTGTGACAGTATGTAGTATTTGCCCTGTGTTATCATTAGCATTTACTGTGACAGTGTTGAAGTATCTGGCAAAGGGCCAAAAGCACTGAGTGTTGGGTTTCCACCCAAGGGCTTAGGGTGAGGAAGAGAAAGGAGACCCCATGCCAGCCTCGGTGCCCTGCCTGCTGTGAAGGCAGCAGGCTCAGGAGTGCTGGGGCCAAAGCGTCTTCCCAGGGGCTGCAGGGAACATCCCTGCTCCCACTGCCACCCAACGTGCCTCTTGCTGCTCACTGGGTCACTTGGTTCTGGTGGATGAGCCACTGGCAGCAGCCACCCCTCTCTGACCATCCATGGGACTTGTGCTTTGCAGTCCTGTCCCCAGGATGCTGGCTGGAGCCCGGGTCAGGTTTGAAAGACTTCCCCCCACAATGTGCTTTTCAAAACCCTGTCCTCTATCTCAGCAAAATCTCACAAGCTGCCTCATCGTTGGTGTGTAATGTGCCAGTAGAGCACAGGTCCTATGGCCAAGAGCTGTCCCATGCCTCCCTGAGCTGACCCACATGGAGAAACATACCCCTGGCACACCCAGAGAGCCAGAGCCTAACTTGAGCCCACCTCTGCCCTAAACTCTGGGGACATGGACCGATTCATACCTTCTCTATCCTTTTCTTTATACCTTATGATAACATTATTAAAGGAAAAAAAATACCAAACATAAAAACATAATCATGAGAGAGCCCTCTGCTGGTAAATTTATTTCTGGATTAAGGAGAAACAAAATTTTGGCTTGTGTTGGGTTTCTTCTCTACCCTGTAAGCAGATCCATAATTTATACAAAACAGCATCTTTTCATAACCGCTTAAAGGAACAAAGACATCTGAAAATCTATGTGCTGGGAAGACAGTGGTGAACAAGATCGCAGTTTAGGAAAATGAAGTTAGGACAGTTTGCTGCTGATTTCCTGGGGCAGGTTTAACTATTGAGTTTAAACCCACTGACATTAGAAGTGACATTACAATGTAAGCCAAAGGATGATGCTGTGAGATTTGAGGCTGGGGAGCTGAGAAGGAGAAGATGCACTCCCCATCCCCTGCCTACACACTGAATATCCCCATCCATTGTATATGCGATGAATATCAAGTTCTCATCCAAAGCACAAATCTGGGTTGCCATTTGTGCCACATGGGCTGTCATGCAAGGGTTGGGTATGAGCGTTGCTCTCTCCAGTTGCTGCATTTCGGTCCTCCTACAGCAAATGTACTGGTGTACCAATTCTGCAAGGGCAATACTCTCACATTTAAATATTTAGGATTGAAATAAACCCAGGGGAGAGCAGACAGCCAATTAGGCGTAGGCTGGCAGTGGCATATGGCTGGAAGTCAATCAGTGCAGTGCCTCTCTGTGAGCAGGAAGGATCATACCCCACGGCAGGAAGGCAATCCTTCCTTCCTCACGCAGCTTTATCATAACCTTCCCTGGGACTTTGCCATCAGTTCTGACCATTTGGGTATCCATGATGTACAACACAGAAAAGGAAAAGCATGAAAAAGCACAAGAGAGGGATACTATGCTTTGGGTGTTTCTATTATCTTTCTCCACCAAGACATCCATACTAAGAAATGCCCCCAGCAGTCTTTCCCCACCACTGTCAATGGCCGTGCGCACCATGCCGTGGTGATATCCCCTTGGTTTTGGCCACTAGCCACACGCGGGAGACAGCAGCACATCTGAACAGGACTGCACTGAGAAGGGAGATCGCTCAAAACTACAACGTCGTGAGCCCCTTCGATATTTACAAGTTGCATAAACCCTGAGCACCACGTGTTAGTGTATTGATCTAAAAGCTGCTTGATAACACACAGAGAAATACTGCATTAATGACATATGGCAAGGGAAAATACATCTGGTAGATAATGACAACTTGTTGCAGTTTGAAATAGTGACAAAATGTGATTATCTGAGGTAAAATATGCTACTAATCATTTGGCAAGAGGTCAAGCATACTTCAGCTTCGTGGTTCTCCTACTAAGCCCAACAATAAAAAGCAGAGAGACTGAACTGCGTGATGTTTTTTTTCTCACAAAGATCAGCTTTTTATGTTCATCTATTGGATTTTAAAACAGCCAATTTGGAGAGGGAGCCTTAATAAACTGACCTATTCTCTGCAATGCTGCTTTCGTATTTTTCATCTCTTTCCTAATATAATCAATAGTAAAGGAAAAATTGGGCTGTAAGAAAAATTGCTCATGTGGCCAGTCAATGGTAAGCACTGATATGCTTTAAACGCTTTATTTAACATCTCAGGGAGGGTGTTGCAGCCATCAATGGGGCTGGGGTTAGTTCGCTGTCAGCAGGAGTTACTTCTGTCAGACCACACATCTCTCCCATAACACAAATTCCTCTCTTTTTTTTTTTGTGTGGAAAAAAGAGTGCACTGGGTACAAATTTAGCGACGGTTAACTTCTTTTTGCAGGGAGAGTACAGAATGCTCAATCCTTGCTACAGAGAGACAAGCTAATCCCTGCTTTAGGGAGGGCAGGGCAAAAGAGGCAGAAGTATCAGTAGACCCCAAATGACCCATGTCATGAACATCTATTGCCAATAGGACCGAGGCTAGATACCTCTTCTGATCAGAAAATCATAGAATCATAGAATGAGTTGGGTTGGAAAGGGCCTTAAGCTCATGTAGCTTCAACCCATCTGCTATAGGCAGGGATGCCTCACACTAGACCATGTCACCCAAGGCTCTGTCCAACCTGGCCTTGAGCATTGCCAGTGATGGAGCATTTACCACTTCTTTGGGCAACCTGTTCCAGTGCCTCACCACCCCCACAGTAAAGAACTTCTTCTTACATCTTCCTTATATCATCGTTTCCTGAGCACACCTTCTCCTTCCATGGATTTGTGTAGAGGTCACCAAACCATCAGAAATTAACCCATGACCACCAAAAATCCTGGCCACAGACCATCGCACAGCTTTCTTTGATCCTTCAAGTGGGCATGAGGCTATTTTATATCTCCCAGGAATGCCTGCCACACCTAGCAGAATATGCCCAGCAGGAAAAATACCAAGAGAATCTTTTTACATGTCTATGCTGGGAGCTCAGACATTCATCTAAGTGCCATTTGCAAGTAGTGGACGTCGCTGGGGTTTTTTTAAGTAACCTTCTTCAAAGAATTGCACCACAGACCTCAAAATGGATTTTACTATTATTATTTATTTATTAAAATGTGACATTTGCACTTAAAACAGAGAATACTCTCCAGCTGTCATCTATCTTATGCCAATTCATTATTCATAATCCTGATATTAATTTTTTAGATGTTAAGCTATTGTCCAATAGCTGGTTGTGACACTTTGGAGGAGGGTGGGGAGTAGGAATGAATGCTTCTGAAGTGGACCAGACTCATCATACGGGAATTGCAATTGCAAGTATCCCTCAGCACTCCACAGCTAATATACTCCTCTTCTGCAAGGTGATTTCCCAGACCCAGCACTGCACACCAACAACCTCCTTTGCACCCATTTGTCTGCCATCATGTGTGAAAGAGACATAACTTAAAAAAGCATTAGTTGGTTTCTTCTGTGGAAGGTGGAAAGAGGTACCAAATGACACCAGGCTGGAATCAGGTACTTCCACAACCTTTTAATAGTGCCCTGAGGCATTCAGTTGTGAGCACATTGGGATTTTTATCATTTAAGCGACAGTCAGATCTTAGTAATGTGAGGAGTCAGCTGGGCTGTGGTTTAACTATGTCCCTAGCACTGAGAAACTGGGAGGGTTTCAAGCAAACTCCCGTGGGGCCAGAGGCACTGAGGTCCTGTTCATACGGAGGGTTACTGCATCAGCGTATCTCTCCACTGTATAGGTTGGGGACCTCAGTTCTTTGCCTGAACTGATGCCATCTGAGCTTTCTTTTTCCTTTCACACTTCTAGTGTATGTTCTTGGGCTTATTTTCTGTACAGCTTTCTTTAGTCAGCTCATTCCTAACTATCTATCCACTGCTCCAGGTGACCAAGAAATATCACTGAAATAACCACTCAAGAACAAGGGAGGAGATATTCAAAAGCACAGATAAGCATAAGAGTCTCATTCATGCCTTTGAAAATTCTCCTCTTTAGTATTACAAACATATCTTGAGAAGAATGTCCGATAGTGGCAGCCCATATGGCTAAATACCATATGGTTCAAATCACAAAAGATATACTTGCCAAAGCCAGTGCAGAAGCATCACCGGATTACATCCCAGGTGTTCAGTGCAATCCCCTTGGCACTCTCTGCTTATATACCTTTGCCATATGTCAGACCCTTATGCAGCACCTTTTTCAAAGGGAAGAAATAAAACCTTTTAAAGACTCTGGTGAGACACCCAGAATCACTGTTGTAACACAGCACCCACTTTGTGGTGCCTCTAAAACTACGCAACAAATGCAATATTTGTCTTGCTTTCTCATTCCAGTTTCTACTTGTTCCATGAAATTGAAATCTCAGCTCTACACAAGCTTTGCTCTATAATTCACTCTCCAGTCTCTGTTTAAAACTCACCAGATTCCAGCTATAAACTGCTTCAAGTATCCTGAGAACTTCTGCAAAGCACAATGCAAATTTGAAAAGTTCAAGCCTGGTGCTAATGCAATAAAAGAAGGCAAATATGATTCCAGATATACAGTTGGTGTAATGCCTTTAGGAAGCGCTCCATCAGTTTGATTTAGAAAATGGTTGTATTATGTTAAAACAACTAAATTGGATAAGAGGGAGAGGGATTTGTTGACTTAAATCTTGTCTCTGGGTTCCAAACCCCTCCAAGTTAATGCAAACAAGAAAATACATGCAGAGAGAACTGCCAATTTCCTCTGAGCAGATCTTTTTTCAAGGAAGTAAAAGTCCATATTGGAAATCAATCCATTTGTTTATAAAGCAAGAAACCTCTATTGGAAGTCAGTGGGAAGGAACATTGGAAGCAAACCATCAAATAGCAGACAACAAAGGGAAAAAAAGCCAATAACAGCAACAAAAAAACCCCCAAACTCTATATCCCAAACTTACTGTTTTCAAACAATGATTTTGATTCTGACCTCATCAGCAATAAACCGGGAATAACTTGTCATGTGTCAGCCAAATATCACCAGCTCAAAGCAACCAAAACATAATGGAAGAGCAATCATGCATAGGCCAATAGCTTTAGTAAGGGTCACCATGAACAATCAGCATGGGGAAGAAACAAGGCAGGAACAACCCTAGGCAACCAAAATTCTTTGAATGTTCTGCATGGGCCTGAAATGTTGTGTCCTGGTGGCAGTCTTCAGCCTACCAACTGACACTGACAACTATTCACTTTAATATTTATCCTGCCAGAAGAGTCCTGCCAAACAGTATCAGCCTAGTGGGAACAGGTAGACTTGGTAGGTGATGAAGGATTTGCCTCCATTCTGCTTTCCCCTGTCCCTACAGCTCCCCAGAATCAGGAGAAAGAAAGGCAGGGAGCAGAGCCTGCTGAAGGCACCTTTCCAAGGACAGCTGTAATTTTACCAAACGATTCTTCGAGCCCAGCCTTGCTTGTCCCCAGCCTCCTGCTTAAATAGGTAATTGAATATTGCTTGGCTGAATTAAATAGAAGATCTGGGAAATAAGTGCAGCTTCATGCTGTAGAAATGAAGGGAAAAATTATTGATACATACGTCTGCGTAATGGTAAGCAGCTGTCGAGAAGTAAAAAGAAACAAATCTGAAATAACACTGGTTATGCATCCCCATACAAAATTTTTTCTCTATGACCATTACTGCTCCTTCATCTGTTATGCCATCAGGGAAACATTTGCTAGGTGGTGAATTAACTCATTCAGACTATTCAACGCTTTGATTGCTGAGTGATGTTCAGAGGCTGGTTGGTTACTGTCCTTCTGCCCACCGGCTTGTGTGCCAGACTGGTTACTCACAGCCCTTCGTCCGGACGGACAGTGGTGGCAGTGATGGTGACAACTGCCCATGCTCAGTGTAAGTGTTGCTGCAGGTGAGGGGAACCTCAAGTCATGCACTGAGCACAGGCTTCAGGGAAAGAGAACCATTTTAATGGTTGCCAGTATGGAGGTGCCTGGATCCTAGCCTCAACTCGCCCTTAATTTGAGCCAAGTCGTTAGGCAAACAGATGTGAGGAAGGTAGCCGTAAATCCTAACAGGCAGCATGGTTGCAAAGCTTATTAAGGACAGAGGCTGACAGAAATGGAGAAATCCATGCTTCACCTCCTTTGTGTGCAGAGTGAAGTCACAAGACTGTCTTGCCCTTGCAGCAAAGCCACAGGACCTTGGTCACTGTGGGGATGGGGACTCATCCCTGGGACAGCAGCAGGAGCAAGCCCGCTCCAGCACCTCTGCCTGCCTATGCACCACTGCTCCTTGGCCCATTTCAGCCCTCTCTCCCAGCGGGTGACCTCTCTCACTTCTCCAGAAATACCATGATCTTCTTGGCAGACTGGGCATATAATTTCTCATCCCAGTGGTACATATTAGCACCTGCCCTAGCGCTTGAATAAATCTTCAGCACGTTACTGATCTGTTAAAGAGTAAAATGCTCTTTCCTGCTTGGCACAGTAACAGACTGCCTGACAGCCTTAACACAATCAGATGTGGCCTGTGACCATGTAGACTAGTTCCTACATATCGTTCAAGCATCTAAGTAAGACAGGTGATGCCAACCAGCACCACCTCTTTCATCAAGACAAAATAAAAGGGGGTATGGCAATCCATTTCAAAGAGGCTGATCCCACCTGGGTTTTGATGAAGGAAGGAGCAATTATTGTGAGAAAGCAGAAAACAGCAACAGCTCCTCACCAGCTCATGAGCTTGACATGGGCAAAATAAAGCACAGCAAGAGAGAGGGTCTTTTCATTCTTCAGTCTTCAACAAGGAGGCACACCCTAATAGCAGGGCTCTGGTCCCATGAGACCAGGCATGAACCTAAGGGCCAGAGCTCCTGGGTACTGAACCACTAGAGGAAGGGGTTTATGCATGCAAAAGAAAGCAAGCTGTGTGTCTTTCCTTGGACTTAACTGGTTAAAATCAGGCAATCCGGAACTGCTGTATGACAATGGCATCTCAGATCAGGAGAGGACCCAGATTTCCTCACAGACAGGCTGTGGAAAGTGAAGAAATCAGAGATCAAAAAAATCTCACCCACCATTCAGCCAATATTTTATAAAATAAGAATTCTTCTTTTCTCCTTGAGTCCTCACTGATGCTCTTGCACTGTCAGCTTATATTTTTGTGATCCTTCCCAGGGGACTGAAAGAACCTCATTAGCATTAGATAATTTAGTCTTCTATTACTCTGTTTAAGTTGTGGCTATGACAGCATGAGGGGCACAGGTACAAACTGAAATGTAAAGGAAGAGCTAAGCTCACTGGAGGTCTCACTTGGTGTCTTGCAGAAATCCCAGTGGAGAGGCATCATCTACTGCTACCTTACTGCAAAGGCCCACCACTTAACCCACAGCAATTCATGTTTCATCATGGGTGAAGGAGTTGGTTGAGATGGCATCATCACAACTCCATTTTCACCCCAAGGTGAGCTTAGCCTCTACCAGCACTTGTCCTCAAAGCTTACCCTGTTCCTGAACAGTACCACAATGATGTGGCAGTCTGCTTCTACTCCTGCAATGCCCACAATCAAAAATGTAATGGACATGCCTCTGAGATGTGAAAATGTTACTCCTTCTCCTTGCAAATATCTAGGTCAGCTGTACACTGCAATAACACTCCTGGAAGAAAGGGAAAATATGTTCATCCAAAAACCTCAGGTGCTGGTAAGAGGGGTTTTCATCCTAAAACATCTCACTGCTGCCTCTGCTGCTAGCGAGTCATTGTGGCCCTGCGCATGGCCAGCTTTCACCCTTGATAGTGATTTCTTTTCCCAGGGTCACCTGAAGCAAAATCAGAAATAGGAATAAGACATCCTGACTCCAAATCTTACACTTCAATCATATGCCCACTGCCTCCCTCTTTTGCCTTCGTCAATTTTATACTGTCCTGCTTGCAACAACATTCATGCTGTACAGCACCTCTCCTCCAAATGAACATCAATAGAAGTCACTGCTGGTCTAAAAAAATTAAGCAAACAAATTTTTCAGTAACTCTAACAATTGCTCAGAAAGAACAAAAGCACTACAGATACCTGCACCATGCCAGGTTTCTACAGAAGTAACTGTTGTATCCAGACTGCTCCACTTCCCCTTCCCATTTCTACCGTGAGAAAACAAACTCCTACGTTGCACTTGACTCAAGAGCATATTAAGATCTATCATTCTGTACCTACCTTGGGAAAACTTAAAGGAGGAGTTTAATAGGTGTAACAACTAGTTCTATATATGTATCAGCCAGACCTATGCTGCTGGATAAATGTACCATATTAAAATCCCTGGAGTGATTATGGTAACAGTGGCTTATCTGCATGACATTTGATTAACTGAAAAGGAGCTAAACAAAGAGTGGTTTCTCTCTGGCAACCTGTCCTATTTCCTCCTTGAACAGTAAAGTACTGACAAAAGAAAGCAAAGAGCCCGTTTTTATATACAGCAAGTTCTTGCCAATGCCCTGTACCCGCATCCTGGGCAGCTGCCACCCACTGAGAGTGTGGACAAGGAGATTGCCACCACTGCCGGGAGGGACGGTAGCCTGTGTCCCTGCATCACAATGCACAGCACTGCAGCCACCACACCAGGACCTCCCGGGGACCTTCTGCGGTAAGAGGCACAAGGCAAAAACCAAGTTCCCTCAAAATTAATAGCAAAACTTCTGCTGAATTCAGCCAGGTCAGATCCTAAAACTCCTGTAGCAGACACTTCCATTTCTGACTTCATTTACTGCAATAGCTAGTTAAATTCACTTTAACTACGATTCACACCAGTGGCACATCATGTTGTCCAGCCTGGCACCCCAGCTGAGCCTGGGCACATGATTCACCTCAGGGACAAGGAAGACTGTGCTGGCAGCCTGTGGTGGAAGAGTCAACTCTGAAAGAACACTCATGTCTGTGTGAGACAGGACCGGGAGTGTACAATGGCAGAAAGATAATTAAATTCTCCTTTGAGGAAAAAAAAAAAAGAAGTTCCTTTTCAAAACACTCAAGTGCATGTAACTCACACCTCGGGTTTTTGCTAGAAGTCTGGCCTCAGGTTAAGTGTAATGATGCAAATTAGAAAAACTCTTATTTGGGGAAATTAACTGTGCAACCTCAAAAAATTCCTTCACATTAAAGATGTGTTTCTCTTATAGAACTGAAAAAATCCTCCTTGGATGTTAGGCATCTCAGACATCACATTATTTGCATCAAGATGCGGATAGCAGAACTCCTGATGGTAACCTCACACGGATGTTTCAAGGATTTCTTTTTTCTTTTTTTTTTTCAGTTTTCTATGTGCAAAACCTAATGGCTTGTTTTTCTCTTTTCTCAGAGAGAAAAAATGATCCTGATTCAAAGCAGCACTGAAATACAAGGCTCTGCCAGATGTTACATAAACGATGATGTAATGCTGAAATATTTCATTACACATGCAGCTCTGTTCTTCAGCCCAGCAGTGATTTATTACATTCTGTCAATCCCATTTTATGTACCCACATCATTTTTACATCATTTTTTTTCATGACATTGTTACATTCTCACAGAAGCACATAGAGATAACATCATAACAGTGCAGACAATGAAGTTATCATTTTACAAATAATGTTATTAATAAACAAGTGAGGGGAAAATGGTCTGTGTGAGAGAGTGAAAAGCAAATTTACCTTCGAATAATCTGATGGGGGAAGAGGCCATTGGTCCAATAAGAAAATTGAGTTTGTATCCATTCGGAGCATCTTCTGACTTCATGCAGAATGGTGAGAAAATGTTGTTGTTGCATTTTTTCAGCTTAATCTCACATTCTCTTTGTTTTCCTAATGTGTTCTGTGTGCTGCCAGCTAGATCTCATACACTAGCTGCTTGGTCAGATTCATCAGCAAGTGCAAGAAGACCAAGGCTTAAAATCAGTCTGACCCTGGAATTATCAAGACAAAGCATATATTAGGTTTTTTTCCTGATCATCTATCACGGTTTTTTAGAAAAAGCACATGCAGCAACATCACTTCTTATTGGGAGAAAAAAGAATTCCAGGAACTGTAAGCTGAAAAGCTATGAAGGTTGTGCCAAAATAATGCAGCAGGATACCTAAAAGATGCATTCCTACAGCAATATGGTTAAAGAAAATAACTCTTCTAATAAGCAAGATGCCAAAAATCCTGTTAGAAGACTGAAACAGTGAAGTCCTCTTTTCTAGCAGACAGCCATTAAGCTGCATCATATAAAATGTTGCAATGAGAAGCTGCAGTTAATAATAATTTAAAATTTCCTTCTTCCACAGAGCACAGGGTCAAATTTTGCTTTTGGTATGTCACTAGAAAACCAAAGAAATCTGCTGTTTCAAATGGTGTCTCCTCGTTGTGCATATCCCTGTTTTATGCAATGTCTCTGCAGGTCAGTATTTGTTAAGTCAGCTGTTAAGGTACAGGTCAGCAAAAGACTGAAGTATGTGCTTAATTCTCAGTAATTTCAATGGTTAAGCACATGCTTAGAGATTTGGCTAAACCAAAGCTTCCTTCTCCTGTTCTTTGGGATATGTTTGGGCCCTACTCCAAAACCCATTAAAATTTGTCTGAGGCCACCCACCAACTACACTGCATCTGGGGTTTCACTGCAGAGCACTCAGCCTACTCTAAAATGTCAGTGTTTCAGAGAGACGTGCTTCTACACTTCAAAATAGATGACTGCTTCCCCAGTTTGGATATCAAACACAAGAAGTCCGGAAAGGAAACTGCTTTCTGCCCCAGGACATCTCTGAGTAGATGTCCAGCCCACAGACTACTCTTACTGTCTAAAGCAAGTGAAGAGATAAGCTGGGTTTATTTTGGCTTCCTGCTTGGGTTTCAGATCATTTGTAATTAATCCTCTAGTTGCATTGGTAGGTTGGGACTCACCACCTATGATTGTTTGTGTTCCCCAGCTGTGAGCCTCCCTTTTCTGCCAAAGATAAGCAGAGAGTAGAAGTGGATAAACTTCAACACACCATAATGTTTTTCATCTCTAGTTAACACAAGATCTTGCCAAGCTGAATACTTTTAAAAAACAACACCATTCTGCCTTTATTGTTTGTTTAGTTATGGAGAACCAACCAGCCACAGCACTGCAGTAAGTCATGTCTACTGCCATTACGCAGGTCAGAAGACGGGTGGGTGGACAAGGGGAGGCGGAGAGATGGGAAGGACTTGCCCAAGGCCGCACAGAAGATGAATTTCACAGTCGGAAACAAAGCCAGGTCTGTCCTATTACTGGACCTTACTATTACAGTGAAATGCCAATCGAGAGCTCAGTGTCACCTCTCTTAGGTAACTTCAAGGAAAATATTCACAGGCAGTTTTGTAGGACCAACTTTTTGACTGGCTCATCCAGGGTTTCAGGGGTGCCTCAGCAGCAAGTGAGATGCTGAGCAGCCTGTGGGACTGTTTCTGCATGTTTCTGGCAGGGCAGCACACCCAGCCTGGTTCCAGGCATCCCTCACAGACCCCATCTGCTCTGAGGACATTTCCATGGTTTGGTTAAGAAACAGACATTGCCTTTTTTTGGAGGGGAAGGACTCGGTGTTCAGTTGTCTCACAAAGACCACAATAGCTGACAACACTCCAGCAGCACAACACAGTCATCCTCTCAGCCTTGTTCTGTGTAAGGATATCTGGAAACAGAGAGTTTTTAAGGTACTGTGGCACACATGAGGATATGACCCCTCAGTGGGTGAAGGCTGCTTTTATCTTCTCATCAGAGGAAAAAAAAGTTTATTGTCCAACTAGCCATGAGATTTAAACTGGGGCAAATAGGAGTTTGATTTCTTTTCAGATAAAAAAGATGTTACAAATGAGAATTTTATCTTGCATGGAGGCGTGACAAAGTATGAGACAGAATCCTTCTTGATTACAATCTTCCATCATTTTGATTTTATAATTACTGAATGGAATCAATCAGCTTTCAATTGTTACCTTGGCGAAAGATTAAAACATCATTACTTGTCATACATATTTCACACTTTAGCAAATTTTAATAAACTGAATGCATGAGAAATGGTCGTATTATCTTTCACAGCACTGGGATGTTAATGACATTTCTATTGATTTTAATTCACATTTGTTGGTCAAAATAACTCAGATTCAGGCAAGGCACAGACTTCCATAATCAACACTAACAAATGAAGACTGCTGAGCACTGAAATTACTAAAATGGAACCATTAATCAGAAATATCATAAAATAATTGCCAATGAGCTAGGGAGGTCTTATCTTCCTAACGATCATCCTTTACGGTCTATCGATCTGTTTATAAGGGGTACGTGTTGGTGATCTCTCCATGAGAGCCCTAGAGAAGAGGTAGAGGAGAGCACCACAAAGCGGATGGCACAAGATGAGCAGGGAAGCCATCTCAGACACAGCTGCCCATTAGCCATGACAGCCCTTTTCACAGCCTGGTATTTTGGTGGAAAGCTGGGATGCCTCCTCAGGGATCTGGCCTTAGCTTGCGTTAGGAGAGACCTCTTCCTCTTGGCACTCAGCACCCAGCCCAGCCAGGACAAGCCCTCTGGACCCACCAGCAGTGTCCCTGACAAACCACAGCTGGTGCCGGCAGTAGCTTTTACATCTGCGGTGGTCAATCCCATGACACCATGTATATGACAGGTCTCATTCCTGCTGTGCCAGCCTGTTACATGCAAGGTAGCAATGCCTCTTCCATGAATAAAGTGACGGGGACCATGTTTGGGAGGTTTTTTGTGGGTTCTGAATACCTTTTAAATATAAATTATAAGACAGTCTGCTTCTCTTACCACACACACCGTGAGTAAACCAATACACAAGTTATCCAACTAACCTAAATAATTCCACCTATTAATTAAGACAAGTAGAGATACTTACTACTCAATATTCCTGAAAGTTTTAGAAATATTGTGCAACCAACACTTTTTTTTTTGCTGAATAATGTTTTGTTGTTTGAAATCATATTGGTGCTTTCTCTTCTACTTTTAAGCAAGATTTAATAGCAAGGTGATGTAATTATATTTTGAACTACTCAGACTTCATTACTATTATCAATACATTACAGAACATTTACTAATATACTCTGAAATGCTATAAATAATTAAAACTTAAATACATTTGTTGAATTAATAGACACATCTTGTGATACATTTTCTTCCTTATTCTCCTATGGTCCAATACTGGGATGCTATTAGCCTACAGACCTGCAAGCTTTTAAAAATCAACTCATCTCTAAGCCCTTGAGGATAGACAGCTCTACCAGTAGAGCTAGATGCAGCTTTAAAATTGAGCACATGCAGAAGTGTTTGCAAGTCCAAGATTAGCTTTCCTGCCTACAACTGATCTCCTTGAGCTCCCATGTCACCCAGTGGAATAAGGCAGCTTACCACCCCATATGGCAACCCAATAATATTGTCTCAAGCCTTTATTGTTTTAATGCATGCACTCACAGATATATTTCATCAGGCTCTGAGCACATTAGCAAAACTCTAACTTAGCTGAATTACCAGCTGATCTCTGTGATTCCCACCAGAAATCTTAATTGTCCCTCTTCTCATCGTCACCAAAAATAAATATGGGTGGGTAAGAGTACTATATGTCATGGTTTTAATGTGTGTAATTCAAAAGAGTACACTTATTAGTGCCCTTAAATAGGGTGTGTTTGTTCTACTGGTTCTGTGGGGTTTGTTTCAGAAGTCTCCTGCACAGAAGTATGAATGTATAATTGCATCTCTTTGGCAAATATTAAGACTTAAGACCCAGCTTTACCAGGCATAGAGAATGTACACCTACTGTGGTAACCCTTAGAAACCATGCCCCATCCTGTTACATACACAGCATATGCACACACATGACCATTCAACAGTCCCTGCCCTAAAAAATTGCTAACACATCTGCAATGCATCACGCAATAGCAGATAAAGTGGATTATATATATCATTCACTACAAATCACTTAACTACACAAAGAAAGTGAGATATAAGTACTTAGAAAAAAAACCATGGCATATTTCTTGGTATACTCCTGCTGAAAACAAACGACAAATTCCCTGCATTTCCTCCATTGAAGAAATTATCAGTTACCCCGTGAATCTGCCTCCTCCAAGAACTGTGCTGTGAGCAGAAGCAAGCCAGGGTTTGAGGCTCACTTCTACATTGTACAGTACTGAATGAAATCCAAAGATATCAGGAGGGACAGAGGGGACCTCTTTAGAGTTTGGCACGGATGAGTAGATACTTAGAGATGTGAACTAGAAATGTAAGAAAGCTGCACAAAGCTGCATCAGCTCAGAGTTGACTCTCAAATGTTTTAAAAATATATCAGGTGTAAGCTCATGTCACTGGGTCATGTTACAGGCTTGGGTACCACATTTCAAGGCTGTTCAAGTCAAATTTTACTGATATTCTCCCTCTTCTATCAGACATATCTGCTAGGTTAACTAAGGTATTCCTGTAAGCAGCAGAAACATTGCAAAACCCCAGACTTATTTCAAGATTTAACTCTGCTAAGGGTAAAATACAAATATATATGCCAGGAAAATTTAACTGAGCATGGAGCCATAATGAAGTGAATCACAGAAGCAGCCAGTGTTCTGGACAAGCAACACTAAAAATCAATGGATTGTAAATATTAATCTTCTCCCACTCCAAGATGATAAAACATGCTTCCCTTGTCCCCCTGCACCTCTTCAGAATGAGAGATACAACAACCCTCAAATGCTTAGCAGAAACACATGCTATACAGATATTTTTACGCTTACTTGGTCTTAAAAATCACTATATTACAAGTAAAGCTGCCTGTGCACTTGCCTTCAGTTTGAATCCCCAGGGAAGCTCTCCCAAATAACTTGCTCACATCCTTAAAATCAAGAAATTCCAGCCTCTGAATTTCCTTGGCAATGGGTGAGCAGCCAGCAAAACATGCCCTGGTAGCAGCCAACAGGACTTCACATCCTCACCAGGAAAACCTGGTACCAGGAAAAACAAAACCACACTAACTCGCAAGGAAGCCAGCAGCATTTTTTTTACTGATTATAGTGGATTGGGAACAATCAGGCACTGTCCTTCATATCCAAAAGCACAAGAAAAGACAGTAAGTTTTTATCTTGTTGATGATTTGTTGATTAATGGCTCCAGTCGAGGTCATTTACTGCATATCCAACATGACTGATGCAACACGCTGTGGTAATAATCTCAAATCAGAGGGACATCAAAAATGAGCCTCGAGGACAGAATTCTCCTTTTCCTATTCCCATATAGTGGCCACTTATAAAGCTACAACAAGCCTCAAAGTACACCTTGAGACACCAAATTTAAACATAGCACCCTGACTTGCAAAGTAAAATGAATGTAGAAGAGTCTACTCACTATATGTTTTAGCTTTAGAGGCCTCTTACAGTGTCACATTTAAAATTAAAAAATTATGGCAGTGACACAAAACCAATAAAGCAGATAAATCTGGAGTCGAGGAATCACTCTTACACTGCATCAG
The DNA here is from genome assembly GCF_004027225.2 of Strigops habroptila. Classification (NCBI taxonomy): domain Eukaryota; kingdom Metazoa; phylum Chordata; class Aves; order Psittaciformes; family Psittacidae; genus Strigops; species Strigops habroptila. Next base: position 78,073,813 of record NC_044302.2, on the reverse strand, counting down.
TCCCTAAGAGAATAAAGTGTATTGCTAAACTAAAGCCTCATTAAGATGTCACGTACTCTTCCTGTTTTCCTTTCCATGGTCACTGGTTACCAGGGTTTCTCCCTTCTAATCAGTTCCTTTTTAATATCTTGCTCATACTGGGTGAAATATTGGCTCCAGAGGCAGTGTGAGATTTTCCATTTACTTCAGCAGGGCCAAGACCTCATACTCAGATTTTATTGTGCCTGTGGCTTGGTATAACCTTGAGATGCCTATTCTGGCCTGCCCTCTGCACACTACCTGCCCTTCCCACCCTTTGCCCACCAGATATCCCCACAGCTCCATCAGCAGCAAGAAATTCCTACCTTTTACTGAGCACATGGGTCATATACAAACGTGTATGGATATGGATACAGATATGGTTACGCATATGTATGTATATCTCTCATTCCAACGAGGGAAAGATAAAGCATATACACCTAAACTAGAGATTCTGAATATGTGTAGGTCCCACTGCTGTGTGAGCTCACACAGTTATCCTGCCCAAGGATACAGCTGCACAGCCCAGGCCACCTCAGAGCACCAGGACACTGGAAAGGAGCTACCTCCTAGCCCCCAAGTTTTGCCTCCCCTCTGCTCTAAATTAGGTGGGACTGTGGTTCCTGCCGGTCTGATATGACGTCAGGGCCATGGCGACATTCCTGTCCTCCCTTCACTGAGGGTCACAGCTTTCCTGGGGCTCTCACTTCAAGTAGTCCTCTGTTCGTCTGGTCTTGGGGTGACACAGGCAAGTCACCACCATGAGAGGAGAGAGACGCAGGTTTCAGAGCTGGGAACGGGCTGCAGCTGGATAGGACTCTCTCGTAACTCCTTGATTTTGCCCTTCTCTATTATAACCATAACACACTTTTAACATCTTTATAGATGGAAGTGTCGATTCTGCTGTTGTTATGTCTTGTTAAAGAACCTATAAATGCCTTATGACTCAAGGATCTCCAGCCAGAAGAAAAGAGCTTAAAAATGGAACAAAACTGCCATCCATAATTTAAATGGCCAGCTCTCCCATTGAAAAATGCTTTTCAATTTAAACTCTATTAACAGGAAATTAGGAGATCTCCCATCACAGTGTTATTGTTTATTTCAAAATGAAACCTAAGGACATAAAAATACTATCAGCACAAATGTTTGATAGACCCAGAAATAAATTAAACCATTTTATTACATTTTTTTACCCCCAATGTTTATCTTATAGTCTCTGGCAATTTAAATTTAATAGACAAATCTATTAAGAAGGTAGCGTCAATTGAAATTTTGGGCCAACTCCTCATTGCTCTGGACTCAACGACAGAACTGCCATTGGTCTCCATAGGATCAGTATTTAGATAGGGTGTTTGTAGTAACGGTACAGATATGCCAAAAGGGGATGACCCTTGACTATTTACATGACCGATCTTCCACTGGTGTCAAGAGAAGAACACCATAATCATAGAATCATAGAATTACAGAATCAACTTGGTTGGAAAAGACCTTTAAGATCAAGTCCAACCTTTACCCCAGGACTGCCAAGTCCACCACTAAACCATATCACTGTGGGCCTCATCATGTGTAAAACAAAAGTTCCATATGTGCTGTCTGAATTCACATGTTTAAAGTGTATCTAGATACAGATGTAATGTGTATGCATTTTAGGATTAGCACATGCGTACATTTGTGTGTAGCTGTCAGTGCAGCTGTGTGTGTGTGTGTACGTCAGCATAAGTATTTGACAGCACTGCCATGGTGGCAAAGAGAATGTAATGTAAACGGCAAGTTGGCTCTGGGAATTTTGTCTCTGTTAAATAGTTACATGCACAATGTAGGGTTCAGCAAAACAAGTAACTCAGTATTCCAGTATACAGAGTTCTATGTTTTTATTTCCAGAGCAACCAGTAGCCTGAGGCATAGCTTTCAAGTGTCCAAAACTACCTGATCTAGAAAAATGTCAACATCACATGACTTTTCTTCCAGGAAAGATTCTGAAAATTCCTCATTTCAATCTGGCCAGAAATATAGTAACACCAATCTTTCTCATAACACATGAGTTCTTCTGTGGTAACGTCTAAAAATAAGAAGTGTAGAGATGCAAAAAGAAGAACAAAAGGGCTAACTTTAATTTTGCAAACCTCAAGAGAAACACAAACTGTAATGGCACTCACAATTAAAATGTTTCAACTCATTGCAAGACAGCCAAGAAAGCTCCTGGCTTTTTGTTAGTCTGAGTATTGTTTTTTATTTTCATATGAACTGTATTGGCTCAGTCATTCTTTGATCTAGTTTTCATCAAAGTCTGCTTTTCCCATATTGTGTTGTTAGCAAAGAATTTCTACATGTTTACAGTAAAGAAACGTGACTCCTTGCAGGATGAGGCTGCTTGTCTTTCTAGCTCATATCACTTGTCATATGCCCTGAGGGAGTGGTCTCCACGAACCAACAGAACCCGAAAGAGCACCAATAAAACCAGATAATAACAAACAGTGTCAAAACATTTAGGCAAATGGGAAAATGCCCTTCAGGGAGCTACACTTTATAGGAGTGCTCCTGAAGAATAAAACAAGTCTGTAGGATGGGGTTGTCTCTTCCATGACTTCAGCATCAAAATCTGCTCTGTTCCCAGGTTCACTCCCAGCCCTCCTCTCCCTCAGAGCCCAGCTCACAACATTCCCACAACACAGCAGCATGCTGTAAATGAGGTGAGCTTCTCCATGTAGTTCAGCTCCTTGAGTGCCAGGATGCCTGTGTGACCCCAGCCAAACCTGCCCTCAGGTCTGCATATCCACTAAAGAGAGTGAGGGATGGAGAAGCAGCACCAGGAGCCACTGAGCTGCGAGAGTCCGGTTTCCTGCCGCTTTGCTTCTCAGGCTTGGGCTTTCTAATCGAGCACAAACTTCAGGTGAAGCCTTCTTTTATGAGGAACATCTAAAATATCCCTTTCCCATGTAGATTTTCTATGGGGTTCAATAAAGGGTGAACACAGACTGGTGTCAGCCTCTCCAAGGAGCCCTCTGTGGCATCTCTGTTCTTTATCCAGGCTGTCATTTTGATGAAAATTATTTGGAATCAATGCTTCTGCATCTATCTCTAGGTGAAATCAGCCCACAGGTCCATGTGACAGGTGCAAGCATACAGAGGTGCACTCTGATGGCTAAAACAGCCCCTTTTTGTGGGGAAAAGGGGAAAAAAGGATGGGTCTTGGCCATTATTGGTACTGACACCAAACTTCCTAACAGTAACACATACATGTTGCTCTCTCGGTGCTGCAGAAGATATCAAGATCTAAGATGTATTAGTTGTCCCCATTAAATCCCTAGGCTTCTTCTCAGATCCTCTTGTGCAATGTGGCTGCCATCAGAGCTGAAATCTCTCTCTCCTGGCAGCTCAGATGTAAGCCCTGCCATCCCTCCTTGCTCCATCCCTTCTGCAGCTTTAGGGTTCTCCAGAGCTGCATCTCCAGAGGCTATATGGTCAACATACCACCTTGGTGAGGGTGCATCACTCCTCTGACATCCCCTCCTGCAAGAAGGAACCTGCAGCAGCTGCCAGGCTGAAGCCAGTTTTGCACCAGCACCATCCCAGACACATTAGACATGTCTATGGGGTAGATCAAAGGGAGGAACTGGCTTGCTTTGCCTCCCTGGCAGGACATAAGCTGTGCCATCTTGGAAGCGTGTGGCCGTATTAGCCTGATGCTGAGCTGACTAGTATTAACACATGCATGTAGCACGCACTTGCTCTGGCTGAGCCTCTCACCACAGCATGCTCAGGCTGAGCTGCTTGGTGTTCGACCAGCTCTGAGTGCAGTAGAGCTAGCACCATTCCTCCAGCCTGCCCCATGGCTGTGTTTTAATGGCTGTAAGCCTCAAGCTCTCCATGTCATGGCATATTTCAAGTGCTTCCAGCTGCTCCAGAAAGGAGAAAAATGAGCCTTGGTAATAGGCTGCGCTGTAAGGACTCAGACATGACATTGCCCTCAGCTCATAATCCCAGTAATTGTTTATCAGGAGACAGAGAGCAGCTTGATCATCTCCATTATGGACTAACTACTTAGACCAGTGCTTTCGCCTGAATTCTGGTAATCTCCTTCTTCCACACCCCATCTGTCTTTACACTCACTACCAAATCCAGACTTGGCACAATAGGCCACTCCGCTGGTTTCAGTGGATATGCACTTGTGGGTGCCAGTGTCAGATCTTGCTCTTCATCATCCATGACCCTACAGGGCTACCCATCGTCCGCTACTCTCCTAGCACAAACAAAACAACCATTCATGCAGGAGCATCTGCTTCGAGTGAGCTCAGCAATCTCAGGCTGTTCCAATAACCTTGACTAAATCCTTTCTCCTTTGCTAACTCCACCTACTGAAGGAAAGGCCACTTCAAAGGGACGCTCTCACCCTGCATGACACCATGGCATGTTGAGATAATTCAGAGGAGCTATGATAAATGTTCTGACTACTGGCATCAAGAAACAAACAACGGGCTCACAGCAACATAAGATTAAACATGTTTCCACAGTTCTCTGGGGAATTGTCTTGCTGACCATGTCATTTCTTGCTATTTTTTACTGCCTGAAACAGGGAACCTTAGAGATCTGTGTGTGAAATACAGTTGCAGTGCTTTAGACCTCCCCCTAAAAGGTAAGGAAGCTGTGTTAGAAGACGGTTTTCACTTGTCAGGTAAGAAAGGACATGTTTGTAACCTCTACACCACAGGCTCTTCTTGCTCCATTTGAAAGGGAAGCAGTACTGCTTACAAGGGCTAATTCTCGCTGCTGGGAGGGTAATGCTGCACCACTAGCTTGGTGGAGGGAGGCTACACTCAGTCAGGAAAGAACAAGCCTGGGTGGCAAAAGCCAAAAGGATTTGCAGTGAGAGGAAGCAGGGCCTGCCAAGCCATGCAATGCAATGCAAGCCTTGATCCCAGCCACCAGCTGTGCCAAAGAGCCTGGTACTCTGTAGCCCAGCCACGAAAACACTCAGCCTTGCCAAAGAGCAAGTGGGAGCAGATGGAGCAAGCTGAGGAATACAAAAACATGAGCTCAGAGCTGTAGGCAGGACCAGATTATGAAAGAAAAAGAAGCAAGTAATTCACCAGACCACCTCCATCTTCATCCAACTGCTCCTTTCTTTGCAATCCCCCCTACTGCATTTTTTCCTTTGGTTTCCACTTCCATTGCTTCTCCATTGCAAGGACTTACCCCTCAGGTTCCCTTCCTTTCACAACACCAGGACAAGCTACCTCATTTGGCTCCCAGCAACTCCACAAACCTCCCTTCTTGGGAGGCCAGCCAGCCACCCACCATTGCACGCTGCCTCCAGCCCACAAGCTCTCACAGCGTATATTATCTGTGAGTAGTCATGCCGATGAGCTTCCCTGGGGCAAGACCCAAGCCCATACCGCAAGACAGCCCAGCCACGTGTGCCAGAAGCCAAACAAATCATTTCACAAACTCAGTCGGTGCCCAGGCGTGTTCACCCCTTAACTGCCTAGCTAGGCTCACTGCTGCTGGATGTGTGCTTTTCTACCAGCCTGCTTTCCTAGGCGTTGCCTACAGGTCATTTCACTGGTTTTGTGAAATTCATCTCCTCCTAAGATACTTTCACTTGTTGGCCAGCCTTAGCTACTGATGGAGCAGTAGAGGCCCTAGAGACATTCGGTTCCCAGAGTTTTGTGAAAATATGCAGCCAGGTGGAGGAGAGAGACCTACACTGGTGTCCCACTAGGGAAGAGTCTTCAGTACGAGTATGACCCAACTACCAGACAATAGAGAATCCACATAGATTAAGACCATCCTAAATGCCTCAATAGCACAATAAGTTTCATTCAGGCTTAATGAATGATTCAGCAGTTAGAAAGTCATTCTAGACAATCTGCATATCATTAATAGCTATGGTTTTGGCAATAAAAACGTTCCTGTGTTCACAGTGCCGTTTTTCATTTTTCTTGCCACTTCTCCTCACCTTACCTGCTTTCATAATGATATTTTTTAAACCCAAATTACACTTGTACTCAACCCTGTGTTCCAATAGGGGCAAAAATGTATCCCCAGCATAAGTCCTGCTTCTCCATGGACCAGGGCCTGTATTACATCTTGTCAAAACAAGACCTGAGGGATACCAGTATGGATGTTAACAAGTAACAATATGGGAAAAAAGCATGATATATCCCAGGACAACATAAAAGAAAACACCTGCCTGTTCAAGCAATACATATACATAGACACAAGAGCTCAACAATGGTCAGAAACCCTCCACTCTGCCTCCTGATAAAGTAGACCGGCTGTCCCCCAGGGGCCTGCAGTAGAGGAGATGAATGTGTAATGTGAATTCTGCCTTCAATTTCTGGCTTAATTTTAAAATAACTGGAAATAAAACATGAAGAGGAATATCACCCACAGAGAGTAGTCTGAACTCTGCTTTCTATCACTTTCCTACAGCTTCCATTTGTCTCTGTCAGCACTGAGAGCTTTCTGAATATGCCAGTACTATGAGTTATTAACTGGGCCAGGCTTGTTCCCAAGGCTGGGCTTGCCCTCCATCCACGCCATACATCTGCAGTCCTCCACAGCCAGGAGGTCCAAGCACCTACTCATGGGCCATACACAGTTTACAGCAGCACAAAGCCAGATACAGTGAGGCACAGTCTACCAGAACATAGCCCAGATGTAGGGGGTTTAAAGCGTATTTTATTATACTTTTTTAACACATGCCATGGGGCTTGTTTTTTAAGCCCCTGGGCACTATCTGGGGGGAGGCAGGAGGGTAGTGAAGCAGTTCAAAAGGTTTATACCATTTATTGCCTTGATTTCACCATGTTTCCATCATCTCCCCTGTTGCTGTTACCAGCTTTCTTCAATTTTTTACTAGTGCTAGAAAACGTAGGTGGGCTGATGTAAACCAATTATTAATGTTTTTATCTCCGTATCACCCAGGAGCTTGAAGAGGACGATGTTTTTATTGCTAATGTTCAGATGACTGCGGCTTCGTAATTGCTGCCTTCAGTCACACTGGGGAAGGGGGAAATTTGAGGCAAAATGCTGTTGAAAGGGGTTTGCATGGTTCAGCTTCTCAGCAGCATGTGTTTCTTGTTAGTCAGGACTGTCACACAGGAGGGAAGACCATACAAAGTAAAAGCTAACTGAAGCTGCTGTTTTCAGATGGAAAGTTAGCATCATGCATCTGTCTCTACTCACACTTAGCCATGCTTCGTGAGTTTCCTCAAGCAAAATTCACTCTGTCAGCAAAACAGAAAATGTGTTAATTTACATCCTTAGGAAGGAAAGCAGTGAATCATTTCTAACGGTTCAGGTGCTCTGCTCATAGCACCTAATTAATTCTGACAGGAAAGTTGCAAAAAACACTCTGAGACGATTTCTAGTATTTATTTCAGCTTCATTATTAGGTAAGTCATAATGAATGAGATATTGACCTTGTAGCTAGATCACTGGTCTAGGACTGAGGTTCAGTCCCCGACTGGCTCTCTGTGAAGCCGCCTCACTGCACTGGCCCTTGCTGTATGTGTTCCCTCCACTAAACTCTTTAGCAAACCACACGCATGACCCTGGGAGATGGTCAGCTCTCTGCATGCATCACCACCAACAAAGGGCCAAACCCAGAGGCAAGGACATGGCATGGAGGACCAATCTCTGAGGTTTCTTGCTTTTCTTGGGGAAAACCCAGGTCAGACTGCAGACTAATTCTCAGCAGGGCCACACACCTGAGAACAGAGCTATGTGAAAGAGGCTGACTGCCCCGCAGACCAGAGGTGCCAGATCTGGCTAGCTCCCCACCAGTGGCCCCATCTGTGCCGAGCATGGCAGAGCAAAAACCGCAATAGAAAGATGGCAAAGGGGCTGCAGCGAGCACCACTGCTCAGTGCCGACAGCCCGCAGCAAGGAGAGGAGGGAAAACCATTGCCAGGGACCTGTGTTAACGAGTCTGAGTAACAACAGCTGCTTATAGCTAAACAAAAGCTTTCTGATAATGTAAAATTAAACTGACAGGAAGCAACACACATGTTAGAATACAGTCTAGCAGACACTCTACCATTTGTTTTATGTAAATTTGAACAGGCACCATCCTCTGTGACCGGTTCGATAAGGAATACAACATTCATTCCAGCATAGCAACCCTGTGTATGTTTTCTCAACTTTTATTTTCTGCTACATTGACCTCAGCTACAAATTTCCCAGCAAAACACAATAGATGGTTTATGACACATTACAGGAAATCATAAAAGCCTCTAGAGTGACCCTGATTTTCAGGCACTTTCCTGATTTTCTATCAGTTCTTTTCTCCCTTCTCACGCCTGCTACATATTTAATACTGCAGCTTCATAACAGGAAAATGTCATTTTTAAGTCACAATAAAGCTTTCTTGCTATGTAATTTATCTTATAAAAATTACTACAGCAGAAGTTTTTTTTTCACTGTAATTCCACTAGCTTACATAGTGATGTGCATGGATATACAACAGCAGCACAAGAAGAGATGGAGATTCACAGCAATCTAAGTCATGATGTTATTTCAGAGACAGCTGCTCTCCTTTCCACGCATCCTCAGACACCAATCCTGAAAATTTTCTGCAAATTACTGTGGGTCAGTCATGACTGAACTGAAATCCATGAACCGCTGATGTCTGTGCACTTCCCCGTAATGCTCTCTGCTCAGTTGTTCTCTGCTATCTGAAAAATGAAAGAGCAAAGCTTGCATTAGAATCAGAAGGAAGAAATGCAGAAGCCAAGTCCCAGCAAAGCCATTGTCCTCTCATGCCAAATCAGAAAGAGAAGACATGTTCTGCCCCTCCAATTATTTAGTTAATCCCAGTGAGCTTTTCCCGGAACTGTATTTGTGTCGCCATTACTCAATGAATACAAAGCTATTAAGATATTTTCTAAACAAAACTCTTAATAAAAGCACAACTTGGAATAAATGCCCATCGGCAGCACAGCTCGGCCAGAGCTCCCCCACCAGGACATCTGCCACTGTTCTGAGGGTGCTCCCCCGCAGACCCGAGTCCAGAGTGGTCTCCAGATAACCACTCTGCGCCCAGTGTGGTGGCACCCACACACATCATTTCCTTCCACCCAGAAAGAAAATGCTTAATCTTTCTTCACAGACCAAAAGCCCAAACTTGAAATTACTGTAGCTCTTCACTGAGCGCAAATTCTTTTGCTTTGAGGGAGATGGTATTTCGGGGGACTGTTTGGTTGGTTTTTTTTAAATCTACCATAGTTAAGTGTAATCTTGAAACAGGAAAAAGAAACACATCACTTAGAAAATGGCACAGGTTTTTGGTTTTTTTCTTTTTCTGCTTCAATTGCCCCAAGATCTCATTTAGTGGAAAAAATGAAAACAATTATCCTCTCAAACTTCTCTCAGCCTTTCTCTTCCAAGTTTCCCTGGGTCTCACTAGATCACTGCAACAATCAGGTTTATTGTTCCACTATAAATGTTTATACCTGATTTTTTGTCTTGATTTTCTCACCATTTCTGTGCATTTTGCAGGCTTTAGATAAAAGCCTTTTCAAATCTCACCTAAGAACCCCATATCCTCCTATGTATGGCTTTTCTTTAATCATAAAGTCTCTGGCTTTGGGTCTGTTCCTTCTGAGACTTTAGTTTCTCTCTCCTTCAGCTGTCCTTGCAGGCTCCAACCTTGCTATAGTTAACTGTCGTTTGTTTTCACTACTCCATTGAACAATTCTAACCAGTTTCACCAGGTGTTTTTCCTTCTGCAATTCTGTTTTTCAGTCACCTGCCCCCTGATTTACAGCAGGGCAGTAGCCATCTATGCGTGCAGTGGTCCTCCACTTTAATATATGAATACCCACTTCTAATTGCCCTCACACTGACCCCTGGCAGGGTCCAGTAATGTGTATTTTCACAACTAGTCAAGACACAGCATGTTTTCAGACATAATAGAGTTCACATGCTGAAATCAAGACACCTCTTGGCCAAACCAAGTACCACTGCACTAGGCTGACAAGCCAGAGGCAGATTTCCAGTATGTCAAGACCCCATGCAGATCTACACACACACAAGCTCGTGTTCTAGGTACGTACAGGTGAGGCAGGACAGCTAATGTGGCTTAACAAGTGCTGAGGATCCATGCCTGCATCCTCTGGTCTTTGCAACATTGTCATTAAACTCACACCTCTATTTTGTCGTGTTTCTCCCAATTCTGGCCCCAGAAAGCCCTTCTCTGTGCCTCTCTAGCCTTTTCCTCTTTCCCTCTCCGCATGGCTCTTACCCAGCGGGTTGATGCTTAGCCTTAGCCCGCTCCCACTGCACTTGGTCTCCCTACTTGGCTCCCGGGCCGCCCACCCACCCCTGCCTTTAGTTTGCAGTGCTCTCCCTTCTGCTGTTTGCCAACATCTCCATCTCCCGGACACACCGCATATGGCATGCAACTAAACTTTTTTTTCATTTATTTATTTATTTATTTATTGCCCTGGCTTCTAACGTTATTGCCACCTTCTGGTTGATCTATGGGCTTCAGGGAACTTCAAGCTGTGAACTGAAGGCTTTTGGACCTGTGGATTAAACGTTTATGGGGCCTTCACAAGGCGGCTGAAACAGCAGAGCCAGCATGCCTCTTAATAAGTTTATGCTTGCCATGCAGAGAGAGGTCTCCACTTGCAATGGGAACAATTTGCAAGTCTGCAAATAAAATAAAAAATAAAAAAATAAAATTAAAAACAAACCAACCCAACACTTTGATTTCTGACCTGTGAGATTCTGCAATTTTTATTTGCCAGCAGCCACACTCCTCTGGGTTCCCATCCCTACAGTTAAAGTCATCCAAGTTCATTACTCCAAAGAAATCAAAAAGAATGCAGCTGGCCATTGCTGAGACTCACTTAACATAGAAGTGGACTTGAAAGGGCAAGGCAGTATTTACATCCCCCTTCTTCTCACCTCTCCAGTCTCTCCCCTCTGAGACACTTGATCTGTACCCCTTTCCCTGTGCCATTCCTCCCCCACTCTGCCTCCCTTCACATTGATTTCTTTGTCCTGCCTCAGTGCTGACCTAAGGATCAAAACTATGCATTGAGATGTACTGAAGCCAGGGACTTTGATACATGACTAGAAGAAAGCTGCTAGCTCACCATATGGACATGTCCAACCTCCTGCCTCAATTTTCCCATAAGTTTGAACTGGACATGTTTGTCCCCTGTGCTCTTCTGTAGCATCTCCACAAACTGTTACACACTTGGTGTGTCACCCAACACATTGCTCCACTTCACCTGTGAGTGAAGTAATCCCTGTGCAGAGACCCCGCTGGCACACTGGAGGTGGGGTGACACCAACTGGCTGTCAGGCACCTCACTGATAAATACCAAAACTCACCACTGTGGAGGACTTCCCAGATTCGTGACTTAACAGAAAACCCTGAGCAACATAGCGCCTGCATGAAGAAACAGCCATACAATGGCTCTGCAAGCAGGATCAGGCTTGGGTAGAAGCATGGTGATGTTGATGCCTTGTCCAAAAAGTGGTGGCATCAAGGGAAGGAGGATAACTATAAACACTGCCACAGGCAGGAGAACCAATATTTGGTTATTCAAACCAATGAAAGTGTTCGGACAACTCACAAGGCACACGTGCCAAGGTTACAGGCTCATTCGTGGAATCACCAGGCTGCTGGGGGTGGACTCCATTTCGGAAGACAGGTCTTGAACAAAAAATCCTACCCCAGCAAGCTGTGTAAATAAAATTTCACCTAGGAAACTAGGACCATGTCAGACTGCTGAAGTTCAAGGAGGAAAAGAAGAGATACTCGGTGAATGATGCGCAGCAATGGTCCTGAAAAAAAAGTAAAAGACTGGACGTATTTTTGGTGGAAGCACTTACTGGCTTGGAGCTATGAGCAGGGAAATCCTCTCCAGCTGCTTGATCCTGACAGTGGCCAGGACTATAAGGCTTTCTACATAATTCAGTATATATTTAGTATAGTAATTTTTAATAGATGTATTTGCGACTCACAGTGCATGAAGATAGTCTTGTCATATTGTTTTTCTGATGCCAGAACTCACCTTTTTCTCACTGAGAGTTATGGCATTAAGTACTTGCTTGTTAAATTTTATGATAGATGAACACAGAATAATTTTTAATATGGCTAATTAAATTCGGTTCTATTTTCTAAACTAGTAACCCTTCCATACACTGGTTTTCAGAAGAATCAGAAATCCATATAGTAATTCATGGTAAAATTAACATGTCTGATTTTTCCCAGTAGAAAATTGAGTATCAGATGGAACTGCTGACCTCAGTTTTATCATTTTAGGCGCAGTCCTAATTAAAGAATTTCAGAAGTTTTTTTGCCAAGTTTTAAATCTCACTGGGATTTCTACTCCCCAACCTCATTCAGGATTATACTGAACGAGTATATATATACACTCATATATATATACACACCATATATATATGTACTCATATATATACCAGTATAACACATAATAAGACAGGCTTGCATAACAAGAAAAAGCAATTCCACAATTCACTTTCCCTTCTAATGGAAACAAATTGCAAGGCTTTACATATTGACCAACTTCTTCAGATGGAAAGGAAGGGGTGACATAATCCACCGCAGCCAACTCCTGCTACCCCCAGATTCCTCACAGAAAAGTCTCCTGTGAAAATGAGTTACTGGTATATATCGCTTTATTAGTTAGAACGACTGCAGCATATCAGCAGATACTATACAGCCCCCTTCTCAGGGTGCAGGGGGACGGGGGAAAGAGGGAACAGAGGAACACGGAAAAGACGAAACCGGAGAAAGGGAACGCTCCCCCCGCCTCCCGTGCCCCGGAACCGCTTTCCCGTCCCCGCCCCTGCCCCTCAGCCGTGGCATGCGCGGTCCGTCGGCCTACCCCGGTTCCGTGCGGAAGCGGTGGCCGCGGAGGATGCACCGCGCCTGAGTGCTCGCACCCTTCCCGCGCAGCGCCGCGCCCGCCCCGCCCCGTCATGGAGGACAAGTACAGCGGGCAGGCCTTGGCCGGCGGCGGCGTGCTGGGGCCCGTGGATGTGCCTAGCGCCCGGTAACGGCGGCAGCGGGGGTGGAGCGGCCGCTCCGCTGGGTGAGGGGGCCTCGGGCCGGCCCCGCCGAGGGGGGCTACCCGCCGCCGAACGTCTGTCTGGGCAGCGGCGAGCATCGCCCTTCATCCTTGCGCAGCCGGCGGCCTGCCGCTGCCGGGCCGCGGGTGGGGCAGGCCCGGCGGCGGGGCCTGGGCCCGGCGCGGCGGTGAGTGCGTGGCGGCGAGTGCGAGCTGCCCTCTCTCCTGTTGCAGGCTGAGCCGGTACATCGCGCTGCTGTGCTTCACCAAGTGTTTGAAAGCCGTGGGGCTGTTTGAGTCTTACGATCTCCTGAAAGCGGTGCACCTCGTGCAGTTTATCTTTATAGTGCAGCTGGGGTGAGTGTGCAGGGGGGGAAGCCTTGTCCACCGACCTAACAGCATGCCTTGTCCTTGTCAGTATCAAGCTTATACCCTCCATTATGTCGTTATAGCATAATCGAGGAGAAGGCATAGCAGTGGATCCAGTAAATACTCTGCTCATAGCAATGCTTTTCCTTTGTATCTCTGCTCACTATAATTTCATAATCATATCTCAAGCTTAAAGGGACCCGTAAGGAACATCAAGTAAAACCTCCTGCTCCTTGCAGGACTACCTAAAACTAATCCATATAACTAAGAGCATTATCCACCCACTCAGTGAAGAGCGTTTTCCTAATGCCCAACCTGAACTTCCACTGACACAGTTTTAATTCCATTTCCTTATGTCCCATTGCTGGTCACCAGGGAGAGGAGACCAGCACCTCCCCCTCTGCTTCCGCCCTTGAGGCAGCTGTAGGCTGTGATGAGGGCTCCTCTCAGCCTTCTCTCTCTAAGCTGAGCAAGCCAAGTGACCTCAGCTGCTCCTCATAAGTCTTTCCCTCAAGGTCTTTCAACATCTTAGTTGTCCTTCTCCAGACACTCTCTAATAGCATGACATCCTTCTGATATCGAGGCACCCAAAACCACACACAGTACTCGATGTGGGGCTGCACCAGTGCAGTGTAAAGTGCGACAGTCACCACCCTTGACCTGCTTGCTATGATGTGCTTGATGCACCTCAGGCCATTGTTGGCCCTTTTGGCTGCCAGGGCACACTTGACTCACATTCAACTTGCCATCAACCCAGACCTCCAGATTAGGTTTGCTGATGTTACAGAGCTGAGGGCAGTGGCTGATACACCTGAAGGCTGTGCTGCCATGCAGCAGGACCTTGATGGGCTGGAGAACTGGGTGGAGAGAAACCTAATGAGGATCAACAAGGGCAAGTGTAGGGCACTGCACCTGGGGAGGAAGAACCCCAAGGACCAGGACAGGTTGGGGCTGACCTACTGTAGAGCAGTTCAGCTGAGAGGGACCTGGGAGTGTTGGTGGATGCCAGGTTGGCTATGAGCCGGCAGTGTGTCCTTGTGGCCAGGAGGGCCAATAGTATCCTGGGGTGCATCGGGAGGAGTGCGGCTGGCAGGTTGAGGGAGGTGATCCTGGTGAGACCGCATCCGGAGTCCTGTGCCCAGTTCTGGGCTCCTCAGCACAAGAAAGACAAGGTGCTACTGGAGAGAGTCCAGCGAAGGACCACAGGGGTGATCAGAGATCTGGAGCATCTCTCTTATGAGGAGAGACTGCAGGAGCTGGGCCCATTTAGTCGAGAGGAGACTGAGAGGGGATCTCATTAATGCATACAGATATCTCAAAGGTGGATGCCAGGAGGATGGTGCCAGGCGCTTTTCAGTGGTGCCCAGTGACAGGACAAGGAGCAACGGCCATAAACTGAAACACAAGAGGTTTCACCTCAATGAGGAAGAACTTTACACTGAGGGTGGCAGAGCACTGGAACAGGCTGCCCAGGGGCGTTGAATGTGCCGCTCTCTGGAGACATTCAAAACCCACCTGGATGTGTTCCTGTGTAACCTGTGGCCCTGCCTTGGCATGGAAGGTTGGGCTACATGGTCTCAGAGGTACCTTTCATCCCCAACAATTCTGTGATCTTCCATGAGGCTGCTCTCCAGCCTCTCACCCTGCAATTAATACAATATTAACCAGGATTGCCCCACCCCAGATGCAGAATCTGGTGCTTGTTTTTGTTAAATTTCATACAGTTGGTGATTGCCCCTCTCCCTGTCTATGCAGAAATCTCTCTAACTCCTCCTTACCCTCAAGAAACTTCAGTGGTTTTGCTACTATGAAACTGATCACAGTATGACAATACTGATTATTGGAAACTTGGGCATGTCCAAATTTTCTTGAAGGTGTAGAAGAAGAGCTTCCTTTCTGGTAATTTGTATTCCTGTAGAGTTTGTGAGCTTCAACTGCTATTTTTCCTCTGATAGAGACCTGGAGTGTAGAAACTGATAGCCAATATACAGAAACAACCTTTGCAGTCACAATCCTGCTTCATGATTAACTGATAAGATATGGAAGAGCATTTCTCTAATAAACTTGGCAGAGTTGAAACTTCTGTAACATCATTTTTATCTTTTATTTCACATTTGTTTACATTTCAGGCCATCTTCCTTGCATGTTCCCCTCACTTGCATATTCCCAACCACCGTAGACTTTTTCCCCATCACTTGAACTCTGGTTGAGGAACGCAAGGCTGTGTGTTCACATTCCGTATATGAGTAAGATTTTGGGTGTATGTATCTTGCTAATGAAAAACAGTATTATTTCTCCTCAAAACTTCTGAGGTATTTTGATTTTTTAAATCACAGGTAGACTTCTCATTAGCCATTCTCTGAAGAATTTGCCTTTAAAGTTGACCAGAACTGAAGCTCACTTGTCATCACCTTTGTACTCGTATCTGACATACGTAATGCAGCAGGGAAAATAAAACCAGTGAGTGTAGTCAGTGTGTCCTGCTCATGAAAAATGTAGAAGATGTTTTGTAAACTGAGCCTGATGTGAAAGACCTGGTTGTTTTGAACTGCATGAATAAAAAACTGACTACTAATACACTAATAGAGAAAACTTTCTCCTTTTAACAGGTCTGCATTTTTTATGGTTTTGTTTCAAAAACCATTCTCCTCTGGAAAAGTGGTAACCAAGCGTCAGGTGAGTTGGTATATGTAACAGTGATTCACATCTTTGTAGATATTTTTGACAACTTGGCTCTTGCCAAAGTGAAAGCGGAACAGAGGTTACTCCACTTGGAAGATACGGTTGCAATTTTCAGAATGGGTGTAACTAACTTTGTGCCTAGTGCACAATAAAAAACAGTCAGCATTTTAGCTTTTGTCAGTTCCTTTTGGGAGTATTGTAAAAAGATTGGTCCTTGGCTCCATACGAGCATCTGTTTTGAGGACTGGATTTTCAAAAAGAGCTTAGTCTACTTCACTGACTTTGACAGTTGAGGGGGGCAGTTTCTGGACTGCCAGAATGTCAGAGTGCTCCAGTCATGTTCCCTATGCCAAAAGAGTGCTTTCTGCATGGTGCGTTGTGATGAGGGGCTACTCTAACTGCTCTTCAGATCTGTGTTGAGTTCCTAGTATCCTGAGAAGTTAGAGCAGGGGCAGGTTGGAACCTGTTGTTTTGTAAGGAACAATTTTTCTTCACCTGCTTCATACTCATCTTCAGTTTATGTATGCACAAAACCTGATCCATGCATAGTGTTATCAGGGTACATGCTAAGTAGAAGGAATCTGAAGGACAGCCAAATGTCAGCTGCTTTCATGATTAGACACATATGGCAGAATTTTAAAGTGTGAACAGGAATAAATTACATCTTTGATTTGTGTTCAGAAAAATCTGTCCCTTTATAGTTTCACTATTGCTAACATTTTTTAAATTCTGGATTTGAAGATGATGTTTGCCATAGGCACTTTGTCTTGTTTAATGTATTTCCAAAAGGAATTACTTTTCTTCAAAAACTTGCATTTAAAGTTAATAATGTATTTAATAGCTGAATTAGAATATGCTTCCTGAAGAAATTATTTAACTTACGCTTAAATATTTGTAGACTTAAGGTCTTAGTCTCTTTATCTTGGATGTTTGATCTAGTTCTATAAATGTTTATCACATATATAGACAATAGATTACAAAATAACCAGCATCTTTGACAGATAAATGAACTTGATATTTTTTCAGCCTTTTTTCCAGGCTTTTTGTTAAAGAGACCTCAGACTATACTAGAAAATCTACAGCTGTGGTAAAAAAGAAATAAGTAATTCTGGTTCGTAATGTGTCCAAACAAACTTTAGTTGCCTGACAAAGTAAGAAGAAGATAATCATACTCTAAATTCTGCAGAATTTGCAGAGCATATGTTTTACACTCTAATTCTGCAGCTACTCTGCTGAAAGGATGCTAGTAGTGGGATGTTTATTTTGAAATTGTGGAGAAAATTATAATAAAATACCTTTCTCTTGTAGTGGATCAAAATTTTTAAGCATGCTGTTGTGGGATGTATCATTTCACTCTTGTGGTTTTTTGGCCTTACTCTTTGTGGACCACTGAGGTAATTATATATTTACAGTGAAAAATGTTTTCTCTTTTTAAGCTATTTTTTGTGATCTTTCCATGTCTTGCTGCATTGTTTTTTGTTTTCTGTCCATCAGCCCATAAGGCCAGCCTCTTGCTTTACCGTTTGAGGTTTTAAAATACATCTTTACGCTTTTTCCTGTGAACTCTGTTGTGCTTGGGAAAAACTATGTATAATTCTCTGTAGAACTTGTAATTTTCTTCATTCATTCTTGACAGGATGCCAGTGAAATTCTTGATAGTGCTTGAACTACTGATGTGGATGATACAAGAGAACTGGCTGTTATACTGAATGTAGTTTTTGTAATTTCCATAGTCTCATTAATTTAACCCAAATTGTTTATTTAACTGTTTGAAGTCCGTGGCTTGACAGCTGGTGATAGCAGCTTGTATTCCTGTACCAGCTGACTAGTACCAGTTTCTGCATTTGTTGCAGGGCACTTCTTTATCTGGTCATGTGCCTATGCTGTGGTGGAATTGGGTAGCATTAGTGCATAGATATCCTCCTGGTACAATCACTAGTGCTGTTTGCTAGCAGTATTGAGTAACTATTAAAGAATAACATGAGAATTGAAAAAATGAAGGTTAATGTATTAGAAAGCATCTTTCATTAGAGAGAGGCAGGTAAAGCCTTAAATTATACATTTTGTGAAGCTGAGGTTTTAGCCTCAACAAAGGCAAAGACATATCAGAGAATAATAGGTTTTCTTAATACTGTAGTGCCTTTCTGGGTGCTGGCAGTCTTCCCAAACACAACCAGTAACATGGGCCCTAGCAGACTGTATTTGTATGCGGAGAATGGCAGAAACACTTGGTAAACTTGACAGTGATTATTACTTTCATGTTCTGCTCTGGAAAGCTGTCAATATAGCTTGTTAGTTAGCCTTTGCAATCTGAAGGAGATGGTGTGAAAGTTAGAATTTCTAATTTTCAGCAATAAAGAGGTTCTGAGGTTGCATAATCTACTAGACCATCAGCACCTCAATAAACAGCATGTAATACAACAGAACAAGACCTCTCTTTTTCTGGGAACCAGAAACTTTGGTTTAGAGGAGGTATTGTAATAGGAATAACAATTCCATCTTGATCAAGTTAGTATCTTGTTGTGTTGTTAGAAGAAAGTACAATTTAAAGCAGTCTATAAATGAATAATATTAATCTCTCCCTTGAGTTAGGAAGTTCTTGTTTCGTGATATGTCTAGCTGTCCACAGCTAGATCTATTGCTGGTGAAGGCAAATAGATTTGCATTTATCCTTTCAAATTGTTTAAATTTGCTGTTGAAATCACAGGCTAAATCTTTGACTGCTGTGTCATTGAATTTTAGCTGAAATAGTATATATCAAGCTTGTGAGGTAAGCTCCTTGTGACTAGACATAAGTGTTTATTTCACTTTTTTATAGGACATTGTTGCTGTTTGAGCACAGTGATGTGGTTGTGCTGTCACTCCTTAGTGTCTTGTTCACAAGCTCAGGTGGAGGACCAGCAAAGGTATTTAAAAATTTACTTTATCAAATGTAAGAAATACTGAATGCTATAAATTCAAGTACTTCTTTACCTGGAACAGTGTTTGGGATCTGTGTTCATAGAAACTGTGCTTTTTGTAGTTTAATTAGTGAAATAATAAATATGACATTAAGAGAGAAACAGTGGGTGAAGCTGTTGGAGATCTGTGGCACATGCCTGAGAAGTTTTTCTGTTTGGGGAAAAGAATATTGAGAATGATTTTTGCACTTCAGCAGTCTTTGTAATGGGATTTGGGGTTCAAACTGACTAGAGGACATATGCGCATGTAGTGGTCCAGCGCTTTAGGCACTGCAGTCCCACAGTATAGTCTCCATATTCTTGCCTACCCTCTTCAGTGCCAGTAGCTTTTAACATACTTTGTTTTTTAATGCCAGAAGGTTCTCTTAAGTACTTTAATGTCTGCATGAGCCTATATGTGCTGAATACTTGGGCCCAGTCCTTTACGTAATCAGAAATCTGACCTTCTGACATCCTTTGTCTGACTCCCATTACATACAATTTCACAACGTGTTCTCTAACTGTGCCTCATCAGCCCTCAATGGAGTAAGCTTATCCCAGCACCAAGGATTCTTGGCCACTTTCACTCAAAAATTGTGACAGTTGGAGAAAGATGCCTTACGATGTCATATACCCGAGGCTAGAGTACTTGTTGTGTAAGAGAAAGGCTGGCTTTGGTGCTGCCTTAGGCTGGGAGTTTTGAAATCTCTGTCTCATAACTGCTGCTGGAGTCCCCTAATCACTTTTAGGCTGCTCTTAAAGTGAATAGCAGAGTGATCTGCTCTGACACTCCCGCCCCCCTCAAACTGAGATACTGTGGAGATCAGCATGAATTTCTTCATCTAGAAGACAAATTTTTTCTCCAGCCAGTCACCCAAAGGTAGAGCTGCTTTGTCAGTCTGTACCTTAGTGGGCCACACTTGGCAGTTAAGCTGCATGTGTGAGGCAGCAGAAACAAGGGAGTGATACCCCTGTCCTCTGAATATTTCAGCTTTATGAAGTGAACTGTGGCAAAAAGAAGACCGCTGACTTTCTGGAACAAGAATGTGATAGCTATATTTGGCTTCAGAAAATTAATTGTAATATTATTTTTTAGGTGTAGAGCTCAGTGTCGTGCCAAGACGATGACTACCAAAATTGCAGTGTTTTAAGTCAGGGTGGTGAAAGCTCTACAAGCTGGGATTTCGTACTTGCTTCTGTCCCTTCCCCATAAAAGCACTCGCTGCAGAGCTTTGCTTACTCAGAGCCTTTGCACAGTGCTCTAGCCTTTACCTCCCCTAAGACAAAATTCTACAGTTTGTCCACTAGATCTTCTTCACAGCTCCTTGATGCTACAAAATATTAAATCTTTAGGCTTAAGTAGCAGGTTTTTTCTCATGTTTTCTTACAGAACTAAAATACATTTACCTTGATCGGGGGGAAGGGAGGGAAGAAACTGATTTCCCGAATTTTTTTGCATTAAACCGTTACAGCACATTGTAAAAATATTCTGAGTGGTCTTTGTTTGATTTTTGTGTTTGGTTTATTTTGTTTTGTTTTTTTTCACAGACAAGAGGTGCTGCATTTTTCATCATAGCTGTAATCTGCTTACTGCTTTTTGATAATGATGACCTCATGGCTAAAATAGCAGAACATCGTATCCTTTCTTGCTACATGTTAAGAGCAGTTGCCTATTATTACTGGAGCAGGGAGAACATAAAGTTGAATGCACTGAGTTAAATATGCTTGCACATTTCTTGATAGGAATCTTATCTCCTAATAATGTTCTAGCATAAGATCTTACTTTTACATCTAAATATTAGTATTTACAGCCAAATAAATGGCATTGATTACTTTGATAACTTAGAACACCGCTGTAGATTTTAAATCCCTGCCCATTTGCACATACCCACCCATTTAGGATCGCTAGAAACTTTTGATCAGCTCTTTTAATCATAGAATCATAAAATGGTTTGGGTTGGAAAGGACCTTGAGATCATCTATTTTCAGCCCCCTGCGATGGGCAGGGTCTCTTTACCCTAGACCATGTCACCCAAGGCTCTGTCCAACCGGGCCTTGAACACTGCCAGGGATGGAGCATTCACCACTTCTCTGGGCAGCCTGTTCCAATGCCTCACCGCCCTCACAGTAAATTCTTCCTTATATCTAACCTGAACTTCCCCTGTTTAAGTTTAAACCCATTACTCCTTGTCCTATCACTACAGTCCCTGATGAAGAGTCCCTCCCCAGCATCCTTGTGGGCCCCCTTCAGACACTGGAAGGCTGCTATGAGGTCTCCACGCAGCCTTCTCTTCTCCAGGCTGAACAGCCCCAACTTTCTCAGCCTGTCTTCATATGGGATGTGCTTAAGCCCTCTGATCATCCTTGTGGCCCTCCTCTGGACTCGCTCCAACAGCTCCGTGTCCTTCTTATGCTGGGGACACCAGAACTGTACACAGTGCTCCCAAGTGAGGTCTCACAAGGGCAGAGTAGAGGGGCAGGATCACCTCCTTCGACCTGCTGGTCACGCTTCTTTTGATGCAGCCCAGGATACAGTTGGTTTCTGGGCTGCGAGCGCTCACTGAAGCCGGCTCATGTTCAGTTTCTCGTCAGCCAACACCCCCCAGTCCTTCTCCGCAGGACTGCTCTGAATCTCCTCTCCGCCCAGCCTGTATTTGTGCCTGGGATTGCCCTGGCCCAGGTGTAGGACCT
This sequence comes from Strigops habroptila, assembly GCF_004027225.2. Lineage (NCBI taxonomy): Eukaryota > Metazoa > Chordata > Aves > Psittaciformes > Psittacidae > Strigops > Strigops habroptila. The sequence goes on along the minus strand of NC_044302.2, from coordinate 78,052,062 downwards.
TGCACTTGGCTTGGTTGAACTTCATGAGGTTGGCATCGGCCACCTCTCAAGTGTGTCAAGGTCCCTCTGGATGGCATCCCTTCCCTCCAGCGTATCAGCTGAACCACACAGCTTGGTGTCATCAGCAAACTTGCTGAGGGTGCATCAATCCCGCTGCCCATGTCACCAACAAAGATGTTGAACAAGACCAGTCCCAACACCGATCCCTGAGGGACACCACTCATTACTGGTCTCCAACTGGACACTGAGCCATTTACCACAACTCTCTGCGTGTGGCCATCCAGCCAGTTCTTTATCCACTGAGTGGTCCATCCATCAAATTTATGTCTCTCTAGTTTAGAGACAAGGATGTCATGCGGGACAGTGTCAAACGCTTTGCGCAGTCCAGGTAGATGATATCAACTGCTCTGCCCCTGTCCATCAGTTCTGTAGCCCCATCATAGAAGGCCACCAAATTGGTCAGGCAGGATTTGCCGTTAGATCTCAAACCTGATCCTCTCCTGCAGTGGGATCTTCATTCTCACAGTCCGTGCATCTGCCTTCCAAGACCTGAGCGGTGTGGTCAGAGCACTTGCGGGTGAAGACTGAGTCAAAGAAGTCATTGAGAACCTCAGCCTTCTCCAAATCCAGGGTAGCCGGTTCCCCCGTTTCCTTCTGGAGAGAGCCCACGTTGTCCCTAGTCTGTCTTTTGTTAGCGACATACCTATAGAAGCCCTTCCTGTTATCTCTGACATCCCTGGCCAGACTCAACTCTTAACTAGGCCTTAGCTTTCCTGATCTGATCCCTAGCTTCCTGGACAATGTCCTTGTATTCCCCCCAGGCTGCCTGTCCTCGCTTCCACCTTCTGTAAGTTTTTTTCCATCTGAGATTTCTCAGCAGTTCCTTATCCATTCATGGAGGCCTTCTGGCCGCCTTGCCCCATTTCCTTCTTGTCAAGATGCAACACTCCTGTACTTGGAGCAGGTGATCCTTGAATATCAGCCAGCATTCTTGGGCCCCCCTGCCCTCCTAGGGCTTTATCCAGTTTTATCCTTTTTCATTAGAAATTCTAGACATAATGGCTGTAGCCTAAGTGTGTGCAGTAAATGGCTGACAGTCTGGCTGGCAGCCTTTTCTATACATCCAGAAAGATACATAGAATCACAGAATAGTTTGGGTTGGAAGGGAGCTTTAAAGGTCATCTAGTACAACCCCCTGCAGTAAGCCAGGACATCTTCAACTAGATCTGGTTGCTCAGAGCCCCATCCAGCCTGACCTTGAATGTTTTCAGGGATGGGGCATTTACCGCCTTATATCTAGTCTGAATCTCCCCTCTTCTAGTTTAAAGCCATTACCCCTCCTCTTACTGCAACAGGCCCTGGTAAAAAGTCTGTCTCCGTCTTTCTTAGAAGCCACCTTTCAGTATGGAAAGGCCTCTCTAGAGCCTTCTCTTCAGGCTAAAAAAATGGAACCCTCTCAGGCCTTCCCATAGGAGAGGTGCTCCATCCCTCTGATCATTTTTGTGTCCCTCCTCTGGACTTGCCCCAGCAGATCCATGTCCTTCCTGTACTGAGGACACCAGAACTGCACACAATACTCCAAGTGAGGTCTCACAAGAGCAGAGTAGAGGGGCAGAATCGCCACCCTCAGCCTGCTGGTCACGCTCCTTTTGATGCAGCCCAGGACACGGTTGGCTTCCTTGGCTGCAAGCGCACACTGACGGCTCATGTCCAGCTTTTCATCCACCATTACCCTCAAGTCCCTCTCCACAGGGCTGCTCTCAATCCCTTCATCCCACAGCCTGTATTGATACCAGGGGTTGCCCAGACCCAGGTGCAGACCCTTGCACTTGGCCTTGTTGAATCTCCTGAGGTTCACATGGGTTCACTTCTCAAGCCTGTCCTGATCCCTCTGGATGGCATCCTGTCCCTCAGGCGTGTCAACTGTACCACTCAGCTCCGTGTTATTTGCAAATTTGCTGAGGGTGCACTTAATCCCACTGTCTGTGTCACTGGCGAAGAAATTAAACAGTACTGGTCCCAATACGGACCCGTTGGGGACACCACTCACCACTGATCTCCATCCAGACCTTTGAGGTGTTGACCACTACTCTCTGGATGCAGCCATCCAGCCAGTTCATTATCCACTGAAGTCCATCCATTAAATCCATCTCCCCAATTTAGAGAGAAGGATGTTGTGGGGGACCAGGTCAAAGGCCTTACAGAAGTCCACATAAATGAGATCTGTAGCTCTTCCCTTCTCCACTGATGTAGTCACTCCATCACAGAAGGCCACTAGGTTGGTCAGGCAGGACTTGCCCTTGATGAAGCCATGCTGGCTGTCTTGAATCACCTTCCTGTCCTCCATGTGCCTTGGCACAGCTTCTAGAGGATCTGTTCCCTGGTTTTCTCAGGCACAGAGGTGAGGCTGACAGGTTAGTAGTTCCAAGTTCTTTCTACCTTCTTGTAAATGGGTGCAGTGTTTCCGCTTTTCCAGTCTCCAGGGGCTTCTCCTGAGTGACAGGACTTCCCAGATATCACATAGAGAGTCTTAAAGACTGGCTGTGCTTTTGCAAATGTGGTAATCTCAGTTAATCTGCTAGGCTGAAAAGTGATGTGAAGTATCCTGCAGTAGCTCCGACAACAGTGGACGTTAAGCTGCAAAATGGAAGCTGGCTAACGTGCTTTCAAAGCCACTGAGTAAATTGGAAGTAATTCTGAAGTAAGTTTTCAACAGGTCATCTCAACATGGTGAAGCATACTGCCAAAAAGTGGTACATCTAACGATGGGCAGTAAAAACAAACAAGGTGACAGTAAACTTTGTCAAGGAACGATGAAAACATGGAATTAAAGATGCAAATAGTATATTCAGGGATGGTATCGATTAATCCATTAAGTTTTCAGTGAGTAAATTAATTGTTAAAGTGCCCTCTAGTTTTCCCAAAAGCTACTATTATTTTAATATTTGATGCATTGTGTTTGTCAATTACTCTTTGTTTTCCAAAGTTTAAATATTTAGAAACTGGAAAGATTGAATTTTAGACACGTCACTGTTTTAGTGCTTTTTATGAAAATTGATCTAATTTTTAATGCTGTTGAGTATGTTTTTCAAAGTCTGGTTGCCAAAATTAACTTAAATCCTGTACCATGATACTGCTGTGCAGTATTTAACAGTGACTATGGTCTTATGTTTTAAAATATACCCCCTCACATATTTTTAACTACTTATTTTCTGTGGAAATATTTTAATCTTTACTAAATTTTAAGGATCTGACAAACCCTAAAACTCAGTTTGCTTACTTCTGCTTTCTGTGGTCTTATACTACCTTTACCTGTTCTTTGGGTTAAAGGAAAAAAAAAAAGATCATCAAATTAAATTCTTCCTTAACTTTCTTTTGCTTAGCTGAGGGTCATCACGATAGTGCTCTTACCCATGTTCTGTACACAATCATTGCTTTCCTGGGTGTTGCAGATCACAAGGTAAATAACTTGTATTTTAGTAGGTTAATATTTATGTAAGTTTTGTAGGTAACAGTTTCACCAACTCAGAGCTAATCCAAACCTAAATCAAAACCAAGAAGGTCATCATCCCCACCACATATTGGAACTGAACTAGCACTGTAATTTTTACATCCTGATTGATTATGAGCAGCTTCAGTATCACAAGCCAAACCCTAGCTTAGTCTTGTTGATAAAGTGGCTGCATTGAGGACTAAACCAGGGGAAAAAAATGTATATGGAGCAGCTGAGAAAGTATTTATGTAAAAATAAATCAAATGTTAAGAGAGACTGTTTAACTGTGTTTAAAGCAACTGTGAGCTAAGAGAGATGAGATGCTGTGTGTGTATCTTGTGATTCATTTATAGAATAGTTTTGAAAGGAAATATTGTGAAGAAATACGGTATAGTGCGATTAAAGGTAAGTGAATGAAAAGGTTAAGAAAAGCTTAGAGACTAAGGTGATGTGGCACTTTTGGGGTTTGTGTATGCTTCCAACACGTTTTTTAATGATGGAAGATGGAAAACTACATTTCATGTGGTTTTTCTTTTTCCTCGTGTGCTCTTCACTACCAAATCGCTGCTGTTGTATGCGGATTAACGCTATTGAGAGTTTTAAACTTCAAGTCATACCAGGCTGTTGTGAATAGTGCTGAGGTATAACCACATAGGCTGTGCCACTGTTTTTAACTAGAGTAACAATTACAGGAAATAGCCTGTCTTTGGCTTCTGTTGATAAGTTAAGGAAAGCATATTAATCTTTTTTCAGTCACTTTGGAGTGAGGTATTTGGCTCTTAAGAAATGCTAACAGGATCCCTCTGTGTTTCCAGGGAGGAGTACTGCTTCTCGTACTGGCATTGTGCTGTAAGGTTGGTTTTCACATGGCTTCCCGAAAACTGTCTGTAGATGTAGGTGGAGCCAAGCGTCTTCAAGCTTTGTCTCATCTTGTTTCCGTCCTTCTTTTGTCCCCTTGGGTCATTGTCCTCTCTCTGACAACAGAGGTAAGATAGCAAGTACAAAAATAGATCATTCTTTATAATGCTGCTTCTTATGAAGTTCAGTTGAAATCTTTCCTTTAAAATAGCTTTAAAATTACCAAAGTTGCCATCTTTATTTTTGTAGTAAGCTCTGTTTGAATTTTTTCCTCTATATTTTGGTGTATATCTTTGTGATATCTTAATTTCCTTTTTTTGTGTGATAACTTTATTTCATCTTTCTAGCTCAGATACTATATCCTGGATTCATATACTATCATAGCACAAGTATTGACAACTGTATAAATACAGGGCTCTCTTATTCCTGAGGAGTAGATTGTTGTAATTTAAATACATGTTTGCTATGTCTGCATGTTTAGGGGAGAGTATACTTGCAAACGTGGTGTTGCATGTAGCATTGCTTGTAAGCACATGAAAGTATTTAAAATAAGGTACTGTGCTGCATATTAGTTATATGTGTCTCTCTGTATCTGGAATGTTGGTTTTATATGATAAATTGAAAGTATAAAAGTATTTATGTTCTGATGGATTGCTGAAAACATTTGTAATGAAAGTGAACTATATTTAATGCTAGTTAATATACATACAACCACATACAATGGTGAACGACCCTGTTTGAAATGTATTTTTTGTTGCAGAGTAAAGTAGAATCTTGGTCTTCTCTCATCATGCCTTTCATAACAGTCATCTTTTTTGTTGTGATCCTGGATTTCTATGTGGAGTCCATATGCTCTGTCAAGATGGAAGCTTCCACGTGTGCTCGATATGGATCCTTTCTTACTTTCATTAGTGCACTGCTTTTTGGCAACTTTTGGACACATCCAATAACAGACCAGCTTCGAGCTGTGAACAAGCCACCCCACCATGAAAGCACAGAGCATGTTCTTTCTGGAGGGGTGGTAGTGAGTGCTGTCTTCTTCATTTTATGTACGTATTCTTATTTATCTTTTAATAAATCTGTTTTCCATGTGACTGGGGAGCCAGTCAGAAAATGGATGTGTGCAGAATTCCTTTGGATGAAGAATGTAATAGGCCTCTTGTGTTGAGGAAGTGATGATCTAATCTTACATAGCAATAAAATCTAATGATAAACCTCCAGATGAAGTTGACAATTACTTTGCTGCCTGCAAATTTCCTGTAAGCTTTGATTGCTGGTAAAACACGTTATAAAGTAGCTGTGAAGCTTAGAAACAGCAACAAAAACTTCAATACTTTCCTTGCAGCTGCCAATATCCTGTCCTCCCCCTCCAGGAAAGGGCAGAAGGGTACCCTTATTGGCTATTCCCCTGAAGGCACTCCTCTCTATAACTTCATGGGTGATGCATTACAGCAGAGCTCTCAGTCATTACCTCGATTTATTAAGGAGTCACTGAAACAAATCCTTGAGGAGTATGATTCTAGGCAGATCTTCTATTTCTTGTGCCTAAACCTGGTAAGTGCATGGGGTTTTGTTTTCTTATTTTCAAACCGAATCACAGTAGTACATACATAGTACAGTAAGAAGAGTTACTCTTTAAAAGGTTCCCATGATTACTTGTCTTTAAAGTGACCCTTGATAGTGTAGTTTCATCAGATGAAATGTTAAAATAAAATATGATAATCTAAAGGTGAGTGGAAGGTCATTTTGATTTGTTGTCACAGTGCAGCTCTGGTTCTCTGTGTAACTCTTATAGCAGTAAGTAAATACTTGCATGGTGGTACATTTAAGATAGAGGTCTTACCAGCAGATAAGCTGAAACTGATAGGGTCTTCAAGGATGGGGACGTGAAGTAGTAAGTGTGGGATTAGTCAGTGTCATTCTGGAGTAGGATGGTTTTATTTCTAGTTTCTCTCTTTATCAAGTAGGAAAAAATGATTCAGTAAGTAAGATTGATAGGACCTCATTTGCAAAGATCTCTCTTTGTACCTTGGCAATTATCCAGGAAAATAGGGGGAGAAGCTTGAAGTATTCATGATAACTTTAAGGAATTACATTATGGAATATGAAAGATCAGAAAGTTTATAGGCATACCAATTAATAATAGTAAACCATACAGGGAAAATGTATGTATTAAAATTGTTTGCTTGGGTACCCTTCTCAAAACTAATTCTTAAGATTTAAGCAGTCAACTAATGGTCAAGAAAATTCTTACAGCTGTGTAGACAGCACTGTGTTTGCACTAATAATAGACCACATCAGAGTTGTTACATTGTTTAATGACAAAATGCTTAAAATTTTGTGCACACAACATTAGTTTAAAATTCTAAATGAAAACTTAAATTTACTCCTGCAGAGGGTTGTTTCCGTAGGTCTAAGGCTTTTGAGAGGGTGGGTTCAGAAATGTCTCTTCGTAGGCTTGGAATGTGTCACTTACATTTTGTTGGAGGAGAGAGAAAATGTTCTAGAAATACTTTGAACAATACCCTTCAAAACTATGGAGTGTCCTATGAAAAAAGGAGTGTCCTGCTAGCTACCAAGACATCAAACTACAAGTTAATATTCAAGGAGAAAATAAAGCTTTCTTTTTTTTTTCATTTCAGGCTTTCACTTTTGTGGAGCTCTTTTATGGCGTATGGACCAATAGCCTTGGTCTTATTTCTGATGGATTTCACATGCTTTTTGATTGTTCTGCATTAGTGATGGGGCTTTTTGCAGCTCTGATGACAAGATGGAAAGCAACTCGCATTTTTTCCTATGGGTATGTATATTAGGTTCTTAAGGACAATCTGAAAATTATTCTACTTGCTCATTTTCAAAATGCCCTGCTATAAAGAATATTTTGGATGTTTTCATGGTACATGTGTCTGCCGGTGTTTTGCTGTGTTTCTTCTGTTCCATTTGAGTTCGTGCTGTTCCTCCCTTACCCCTGTGAAAGTGTGTCTGCAATGTCATCTTCATTTATCTCTACAAATAAAACTCTATCACTGTTAATATTATTTAGAAATTGTCTTGCTCCATGTATGTATGTATGCCAAACAAAGATACATGTTGAAAGCGTTCTTACTAGGATTTCAATGTTGCTGACATAATCAAAATCTGTACAGTTAAATTGCATAGCAGTCTAGCAGTTTCAAGTCCTGAATGGGCACACGCACATATATTTTATATACTGTCCTGGGTTCAGCTGTAGCAGTCATTTTTCTCCTTCTTAGTAGCTGGTGCCATGCTGTGGTTTTGACTCTAGCCTGAGAACAGTGCTGATAACACACCGATGTTTTTAGTTTTTGCTAAATAATGCTTACTCTGATCAAGGACTTTTCAATCTCATGCTCTGCCAGTGAGGAGGGGCACAAGAAGCCAGGAGGGAGCAGAGACAGGACACCTGACCCTGTGTCTTTGAGGGAAAAAAATCAAAGCCATCTTAATGTTGTATTAAATGTATTGTAACTTTACATATTATCATTTTGAAATTTGTTTAAGAGTACCCATTTTTCACTCTCAAAAGTACATATGTTTGCTTTCAGATATGGACGTGTAGAAATTCTCTCTGGTTTTATTAATGGACTTTTTCTGATGGTAATTGCTTTCTTTGTCTTCATGGAATCAGTGGCCAGACTGGTGGATCCTCCAGACATAGATACAAATATGCTAACTGTAAGTTTCGTCATTCAGATTGAATGTTTTTTGGCAGTTAGTGGTTCATTCGTCTTAATTTAAAAAAAAAAAAAAAGGGAGACTACAGTTGCATACTAAAGAGATCTAAAGTGTGCCTTGACTTTCTGACATACTCTAATTTTAAAATCCAAAATACATCTAGTTTTAAAATACAGAAATAGGTAGGGGTGAATATAATTCAATTATGACAGTTAAATTGACTTTTTTCCTAAGATGTTACAGCTCTAACCTTTTTAGATGGTGGTCTTTCTATAATGAAAGATACTAAGGAAATAATCTGTACAAGACTAAATTTGTTTCTGCTCTTACATATACCAACGCCAGTTATTACAGAAAAGATTTTGTATTAGTCTCTGAGAAACCTCAAAAAGCAGACAGGATTCATAACATTATGGTGGGTGTGTTAGTGTGGCATAGACAATCATGAAGCTGTGTGTAGTTAATTTAACTACACCTGTGTCTCTACCTTTTACAGCCTTTTCAGGGGCTCCCCACTTAAATTCTCAAGCTTCCATACCTTTCTTACAAATGTAATGGCTTATTTTCTTCAATACTTTTTTAATTGAGTTCTGCAAATCCAAGCATTCATTTATCACATTTCCAGCTTCACTTGTTTTGTCTCCCCACACACACACAAGAATTTGTGCTCTCCTGCTGTCTTCGGTAACAAAGATTTTTGTGTAGACACAGTGAGGAATGTACATTGCTGGAATCAAGGCCTGATTTTTCTTTCTTTCTTTTTAATCTTTAATATTTGCTCCATTTTCACTACTGATTTTGTTTCTTGGGGAAAGGTTACCCCCCCCATAAGAGCACAGGTTTGCATAGCAAAGGAGAGGCCTAATTACTCCCGAGTAGGACTTGCTCAACTCCTTTATGAGCTGGTGTTACTCTTACACTTTGCTAGTTTTTCAAGGGAGAGTAGAAAAATAGGCAGAGAGATAAACTGGTACAACTTGACCAGTAAAGCAGTAGTTGGTTTACTCTTCAGCTAAGTACAATTTCAGATTGGTGTGTGTGTCCTAGATATAATATACAATTTTTTTTTTTATTTTTTTTTTAGTTTTTTGCCAATGAAAGCAAAGCAAAGCTTTTATTCAAACCACTTCATCTCTTTTTGAAAGTAAATAAAATCAATCACCGCTTCTTAAAACTAAATTTGCTATCTTGCCCTGATTTGTGAATATTAGGTTTTGCATTCTAGTGGTGGTTATTGGGTGGAGTTTTTGAGAAGGTTAGGAAGAATTGGATCTTTTTGAGAGGAGAAGATGACTCTTTCGAAACCAGCTTGTCTACTGAAAGGAATATGATGAGGAATCCATATTAGAATAATCCTCTGTTTATGTTAATGCTTCCACAGTTTTCCTTAATTAGGTGCACAGTGACTCTGATTACCAGGTTCTAGAAAGTAAACTTGAGTACCTGGGAAGAGAAAGTGAAGTTAATGACTTTTCTCCCTCTCACAGCCAGTCTCTGTTGGAGGACTGATCGTAAACCTTGTTGGTATCTGTGCCTTTAGCCATGCGCACTCCCATGGGGCTTCTCGAGGAGGCTGTCACTCACACGATCACAGCCATTCTCACCATGGGCACAGCCACAGCCATGGGCACGGCCATTCACACAGTGACCATGGGCATGGCCATGGACATTCCCACGGGTCATCTGGAGGAGGCATGAACACCAACATGAGAGGCAAGTACAGATTGTTGGACCATAAATGATATATTTATATGGTGATTTCCAGCAGACTTTGAAGATTTTCAGAATCGGACCCAGTGCTATGCATCATTCCTGAAATCTCTCTCCAGAAGCAATCTGACAGCCATTTATTGTGGTATACTAAATATATATATATACTAAATATATATTGTATATCTATATTTTTTATTTATATATACACTAAATATATATTGTCATTGTCAACATTACTGAATAAGCTTGAAGTCCTTGTTCCTAAGTTCCATTTGGAAATTAAAGTACAAGGTCTCTTATCTATAAAGATACTACCTTGCTTCTAGGTATCATGTGACAGCTGGTTATAAAAACACTGGGAGAAGGGATAAGAAGTAAAAGAACAAATGCAGACCAGCAGTCTAGAATATGCTTCTATTTGTGGCTTAGAAGATGAGGTGGTAAAGATGAAACTGTCTTTTTCAACTCTAAAATCAGAAGCTAACCAAGAAGGGCAATATATATAAAATTGCAGCATAGCTACTTCTTGAAATTTTTTCCCTAGTAGTTAGAAAGTACTTATTTACCAACTGTCTGGCTTATAAAAAACTATAAATGATGAGTTTTTTGTGTAAGCTTGTCAGAGCAAAAGTATTTTAGTGAATAGTCTTATATTCCATTGGTTGTTTTACATCCGAATGCTTCTATACAGAGTTAAATGATGATGCTGTGTAGTACAAGTCACACCAACAATTTCAAGACTGTTCACATTCAGTTTAATCTGCAAATGCCTGCCTAGGTCATTGCACTAGTGAGTAAAGATGGGTGTAAAAATTTTTTACGTTGATTTGTAATTAAGTATTAGAAAAGATGTTTTGTTTATTTTTGCACCAAGTTAGGAAGATAGTTGCCTCTGTTTAGCTTGAGGGGTGTTTATTATCTTTATTAAACCATACTGTGTTTCCTCTATTGAGCATATAGGTACCTTTTAAACAGAACTGTTCAACTTAATCAGTTTATTTTGTTTTCAGGTGTGTTTCTGCATGTGTTAGCAGATACTCTTGGCAGCGTTGGTGTTATTGTATCCACGATATTTATTCAGCAATTTGGATGGCTCATAGCTGATCCGCTCTGCTCTCTTTTTATTGCTACATTGATTTTTCTTAGTGTTATCCCTCTACTGAAAGATGCCTGTCAAGTGCTTTTGTTGAGGGTACCTCCAGAACAGGAGAAAGATCTACATGCTGCTTTAGAAAAGGTCAGAACTACAATTCTAAATGTTTTCATACATCCAGAGCTGTAGCTGCTTTTAATAATTGTTAAACTTGAGCAGTTCAGTATGACAGCCTTTGTTGTCTTACATAACTTCATGTATCGAGTTGTTTTCAATCTATTCTACAGAGATATGACAGGATTGGGAGTTCTGCTGATTAAAGTTGTTTTGTAACTAAAAGAACTTGAACTATTTTTTTGGTTTTATGTGTAGTACTGTGATTTCAGATAAGTATGGTAACAGTGTGGGAAAAGTACTTAGTACTGAGAAAGTAACATAGCAATTCCCAAAAGCCTTCAGTCTTTTAAAGTTGATGTGTACAGTTCAAGCTACAGAATTATATCCTGAGCCTGTAATTGCCTCTTAATTAGTAGAGAGGGACAGGTGTACTTGTCTGCATGAGAACACTTCCAGGAGGATCTGCTCCATGATCTTGCAGGGCAAGAAAGAATAAATGGAAATTGTCTGTGAGAGGCTTGTATAGTGAAACTGAGGCGCAGAGTGGGGTTTCACTTTATGATGAGGGACAACAGCAATTCTGGGAGAGTGAGGAAAAGTAAAATACTTACTGAAAACAATCAAAGAGCAGTTCATTAAAATATAATAGGAAAAGCATTTAAAAAAATACATCGCAGTAAAACAATATGCTTGCTGTAGGTTAACCCCAGCCAGCAGTCAGGCATCCATCCACACAGCCACTTGCTTGCTCCCCACTTTACCACCACCACTGCCAGTGGAACAAGGGAGAAAACAAGAAGAGTCACAGCAAGAAAAATCGGGGAGCAATTTAAACTTAGTTTAATAGGTGAAGTGGGGGGGGGTGAAGCAGTGCACCGAGTTGCACAGCAGACAGTACCCAGGCAATCTCTGAACAACAGCCATCGTGGAAGCCCCAACACCCCCTTCTTCCTCTAGCCCAGTCTGCTGCTGAGCACAGTGTTGCACGGCATGCACTATCCCTCTGGCCAGCCTGGGTCAGCCACCCCAGCTGTGTCCCCAGCCCAGTTCTTGCCCACCCCCAGCCTCCTTGCTGAAGAGCAAGAAAGCCCTGACAGCACCCAAGCGCGGTTCAGCCATAGAGAAAGCACTGTTCAGCCATAGACAAAACACTGGTCTGTTACCAGAACACAAATTCAAAACACTGGGTCTTATTGGCTGTTGTGAAAAAAAGTTCAATCCATCCCACACAGACCAAGTACAAAAATCAATTTTCAAGAAGTGATAGGTTATGGGAAAATAGTATGTCTCTGAATTAAGTCCAGCTATGATAACTAAATAGCTGCTTATCCTGGATAGTGAGGTAACAAATGCCCTAGAAAGAAGTAAATACCCAGCCAGCTTTGTGGTTAATCTGTCCATTGATGTGGCTGGGATCTGTACACTAAATTGTGAGATTGTTTGGGGGTTTTTTCTTATCCTGTTTAGTATTGCACTTTTCTGGGGTTTTCATTTAGTTTTACTTTTAACTTCTAGTCTTTGACAGTAGTAGCAAGGTGACCTTTCAATTCTACATATTTCTGAATATATCTTAGCTGGAAAGCTGCTTTGCTGTACAGCTTTGTTTCCCTGTGAAATATTTGCCACCAATATCCATGTACATACACAAGTTTAAAATGTGTTCTTAAATTAAATGCTGCTAATGTAATTTCTTTACAGATTCAAAAAATAGAGGGAGTCATATCATACAGAGATCCTCATTTTTGGTGTCACTCTGCAAGTGTTGTGGCAGGTACAATACATGTGCAAGTAGTATCAGATGTGATGGAACAGAGAATTGTACAGCAGGTGAGTGCAAGGTTTTTAGACCCTGATGTTTCTAATTTCAGTCATAGACTGAAGTTTGAAGCTGCTGTTGCGATTAACAGATGTGATTGACACCTATTAGTTAATATCTCAGAGCTGGTCTCTAGTGCTGTACTCCCCTTGCCTGCTAGCTTGGAATTAGTTGCATAAAGAGCTATTTGAAAAGGTGGGTTGCTTTTTTTCCTTCTCCTTACAGTTGAAAGTGGTACTACATGTGCTCTGAGAAAAGTAGGTAAGGTGGATTTCATGCTGCAAAACAGGCAGTAAGCAGTAGGGATAGCTGGGTGCTAGTCATGGGCTTAACACTAGCTTACTAGTATCTGTCTGCCTTGGGTTTTTCTTTTCCTTAAAAGGACACTTACTTCCTATGCAAGACCCTGAGAACTACCCATTATGCAGAAGTTGCAGAGGCATACCCTCTGGAGCTAGTCGTCTCTTTCCAGAAAATTGAATTCTTTATGATGATATTTTTCTAATCTACAGTACTTCAGAGCCAGAGTGCTGCAAGTTACTGTGAGATGCATATAAAATGTGATATTAGTGTTAACCATACTGTTCTATTCAGGTTACAGCAATTCTGAAAGATGCTGGTGTAAACAACCTAACTGTCCAAGTGGAAAAGGAAGCTTATTTTCAACACATGTCTGGACTCAGTACCGGATTTCAGGATGTCCTTGCAATGACCCAGCAACTAGAATCGATGAAATACTTCAAAGATGGTACTTATATCATGTGATACAAAGTTGTGTTTGCCAAAGGAGGTGTAAATGGGGAAGCCATACGATTCCATATTCATATTTTTGCCGGGAGATCTTGCACATACATGTACAGGAACAAATGTACTATATATTTGAGATTTTTAAGCATTCTGTCTTTATTAAAATTGCATCAAGATGCTTTTATAAAGGAAATAAGATGGACTTGAATATTTGCTGTATATGTGAAAATAATGCAGATCTTAACTACTGTACTTAGTGTTTATTGAACAGGAGGCTTGCAACTTGTGGATGAGCATGGATATATTCCATACTTCCTCTTAAGTATGGAACATCATGATTATCATTTCATGTTAGCAGTGGAAAATGGAAACTGCAAAATAAATTCCAATTTATATTGGAATGCAGCTGAAAAATACTTTTCTTTCAAACGTAGCATGAAGACTCTGGGTGAAAAACAACGTTTATTATGGGGAGTAAAAACCAACATGAAGTTATGTGGTTTGCACTCTTTGGTAGATAATATAAATACTCAGTTTTTATGTTATATTTCTGCAAACGGATCTGATTTCTAAACTTTATTTTAGTGAGCAAATAGATGTTATAATTGAAAATTTATATCAAATTATGTGTTTTAACGAGAGTAATCTGCAGGTTAACAGCAAGAAATTGGGAGGAGAGAAAGTTGCAGACACTTTTCTGTCTCCTGAGAAGACTCAGAATCAAAAACACACCCTGTAAAATAATTTTTTTGTACTTTCTCTGTGAAAACTGCAAATGCAACAGTTCAAAGCTTAAAGTAATTAATCAGTGACCATCCTAGCACTCAGCTGAACTTCACCTCTTCAACATACATTACTGTGTTGTTGACATGATTTTTTTTCATAATACCGTAGCAGAGCTGCAGGTGTACTGTAGCCAGCTGTACCTTCGAGCATTACCAAAGGAAGCAGTCCAGGTTTGGAATGCTGAACTGTGACAGTAGTCTGGGGCTTGACAGGTTGCAGAAACAAACTATAAATTCAGACTTCTTGCCTGGAAAGAGAAAGAGTGTGTTTAAGAAAGAATTGTGTGTGTTGAGGTCTTCATACTGTGAAGAAAACAAATCTCTGTCTTTAGTGAAAACCTGTCAACTGGGTAATAACATATGTCTTCAGAGGTAGTTGCCCTTATATCTGCTTACAGTCTTCCTGTGCCCCCTTTTCTTCTTGTCTGAAGCCCTTAAATATTTCCCATGGAATTCAGCAAGTCAGTTCAGTGGGTAGTGAGAATGAGTACATCTTTCATCCATGTGCCGCAGCAGTCTTACTTTGTCATACTGGTTTCTTGTTCTGGTATTTAGGATATTTACCTGAGTATCATTATAAAAGCCAGACTTGATGTTAGTGGAATTTAAGGGTAGACTGATGTAGGAATTACATGATCAGACCCACCAGCAGCGCAGTTTGGAATGTCCTTGAGCAATTTGGCTGCTCTTGTTTACACAGACAGTGTAGTTTCTTCCATGACTCTCACACAAACAAGTTTACATTCAATTCTCTTCCTCCGGTGCTGTGTTAAACACTGTCTGCAGTACAGGACTGACTTGAAAAACTGTGCTCAGAAAGTTTCTGGAAGTTGCATTGCTTTTGCATAGAGTGATGAACGTTGACTGCACAAATCACAGTCCCTCATTTCTCAGGGTAGTGCTGCAGAACCAGCAGAGACCCCAATGCTCAAGCCTGTGTTCTTCCAATTCTCACCTTTGGCAGTGGTTCTCCCACCTCACCTCCTCCAGAAGGCTCAGGTCACTTGAATAACAATACTGCAATTACACTCAGCCTGTAAGCAGGGTAATCTTTTGGCTTTGAAAACCATTCTTGAACAAAAAGCTTTAGTTACTGTTTACATGTGCCACTGGTGTTTGCCATGGCGGGACTGGTGCTGGCAGCATTTCACCAAAGCAAGCAGTAGCTCTGTGGGGATAGATAGGTGGTTTCTTCCTACCTTTTCAGTCTTCCTTTTTCAAATCAAGTTAGCATAACATCACTGAAAAGCCTTCATGCTCGACACAACTTCTCTGAGCAAATGCTGATTTCCTACTTCAGCTGCTAGCAACAGGACCACAAACAAATGAAGGTGGCTGGGAGCTCATTGGATAGTCATGGCAGTGAAGATCACCTCATGCCTGGATACTTCACAGGCAAGTGAAAACCTGCATCTTCACTTGCATTCGGTAGCTCTTTCTGTGTGACCCCAGCACATGCACAGTGGTTTTCCAGCTATCCTGACAGAACAACAGCAATGAGCATTGTCTATCTTAAATTCGTTTTAGAAGAGCCTGTATCTGGCAGTAATCCTTCAAAGGAGGGTTTAGGCTTTCCCTCCCTGTGAGATCTATTAGAACTGTGCTCTAAGGGCAGGTTTTCAAATCAGAGGTATAGGCCAACTGATGTACATGTTGTGTGGGGGATGCTGTGGTGGTGGGGGAGTGTTCAGGCCAGTCACTTGGTTTGTGTGCAGACAGTGGCAACAGAACACTTTCAAAGACAAAACAAAGGTTTACAACAAACTGGCAGCAAGCGATCTATGTACCTGTAGCAAGGAAAGAATAAATGTGGTGTTCAGTACTGGTTTACACAGTGCACCTTGACTTTCCTGCTTAAAACACCAGCCGGGATGTACACAGCATGGTAAGAACCCGCCGGTATGAATGCCGCGCTCTGGCTCGCTTCCGGCCGGTGCCTGTACCGGTGCCGGGGCTGGTGCCGGAGCCGGAGCCGGAGCCGGCCCAAGGCAGGACACAGAGACGCGGTTCTGAGCGCCGGGGAGGGCCCGACCTCGGCACAAGGGCGCCCCCGTGAGGGCCGCAGCCCCTCACGCTAGTCGGCACGGGAACGCATTGAGGCGGGGCCGGCGGCAGCCAATAGGAGGCAGAGGCCGGCCAATGAGCGGCGGCGGGCGAGCTCTTTAAATGGGCAGCGGTTGCGGGGAGCCCTCCGCTGCACTCCGCTCCGCGCTGCGGTGCGCGCCGCGCCACTGCCCAGCCATGTCGCAGCGGGTTCTTCGGGTAAGGACAGGCCGGGCCCGGCGGTACATGGTGGGAAGGATGGATGGGTGGATGCTCGCTCTCATGCGAGGGTAGCGATCCCTCTGTGTCTTGCTGCCTCTTTCCCTTCCCTGCGCCCAGAAGCCCTGCGGGCTCGCAGGCAGGTGCGCCGCAGTGGTGCAGCCCTCCTGAGCTCTTCCGCTCGCCCTGGTCCTCTGTCAGCAGGGAAGGTGGAGGTAGGCGGGCGCACGCTTCTCAAGTGCCTCCTCGGTCCCTCCGGGCTCCTCTTCAGTTCTTAGGGTTGGGGGCAGGAGCAGCCGCACAGCCCCCCGGGGTCGCGTCTGTAACCCTCCTGCTTCGCGGGTGTGTGCTCGTGTACCCTGCAGCCCTCCCGCGGCTCCTCTCCTCCAGCACACCAGTTTCGGGATGGGGGGAGGCGGACAGCGCGGCCCGTGCAGCATTCACCCATCCCTCTGCTCCTTATCGCCCGTTTCGGGGGTGCAGCCGTGCAATCCCTCTTCCCTCCGTCTCTGCCCCGTACCCGCTGGCAGGGGGCAGCCGTGCGACCCGGTGCCGCTGACCGCCCGGCCGCCTCTCCCCCCGCAGCGCACCCGGCAGTCAGGCAAGGGTAGCGCGATGCCGGTCCTCAAGCGCTCCGCGACGGTAGCCCGCAATATGAGGCTGCGTCCTCGCACCGCTCTGGTGGACATCGGCAACCGCGTCACCCAGCCGAAGACATGGGGTGCTGCCAGGAAGCTGGCGACGAGTGGGGGCTTGGAGCGGGAGCCGGGCAGCGGGCCCGTGAGCTCCAGCCCCGAGAGAAGAGAAGAGAAGCAAGGTAGCAGGAGGAAGCGGGGAACCGCTCCCACGGAGGAGGTGCTGCCGCCAGCCCCGGAGCCGAAGCGGGGAACCGCTCCCACGGAGGAGGTGCTGCCGCCAGCCCCGGAGCCGAAGCGGGGAACCGCTCCCACGGAGGAGGTGCTGCCGCCAGCCCCGGAGCCGAAGCGGGGAACCGCTCCCACGGAGGAGGTGCTGCCGCCAGCCCCGGAGCCGAAGCGGGGAACCGCTCCCACGGAGGAGGTGCTGCCGCAAGCCCCGGAGCCGAAGCCGGAACCGCAGCCCCAACAGGTACAGCCCAGGGCCGTGCGCCCTCTCCCCCGCCTGGGTCAGTGGCGGGGCCGTGCTGAGCAGGGGCCCTCAGTCATGCCCTCACATAGAGGTCGTGAGCGGCTCAGTGACTTGCTGGGTGCAGCTTACCAAGCTCCTTTGCTTGGCCCGCACTGGGCTGAGGAGGGAGGTGCTGCCTGGGCTGATCCCGAATTTCCTTGCAGCTGGAGTCTCATTCTCCAATCCCCATTGAAATACCTGGATGTGCACCATCAGACGATATGCAGTGTCAGGCTTTTTCTGGTGTCTTGCTTCATGCGGAAAATGTAGTTGCTGAAGATGGTGACGACCCAAACTTCTGCCGTGACTATGCGAAGGACATCTACAAATATCTGAGAGAGCTTGAGGTTGGTAGGAGTAGGTCAGAGCCCAAGGGACATCTCCTGACACTTACACTAAACCTGTCATCATAATTTTGGCTTGGAGCTGGTATTCATTTTCACTCATGAATTTTTCTGAGGCACTAGTAAGTGATCCCCCAACTTAAAATCTAAGATTAAACTGAGCTGATAACATAAACAGATACTGGTTATTAGACCAATACCATACTCTTTCTAGCCCATCTCTAGTAAACAAGGAAACCTTGTGCCCTGTGGCTTACACCTGTAGGTTGTGCCTACACTGAACTCTGATAAGCCATAAGATGCCACAGAGGCTAGATGTTGCAATGCTCTAGCTAAGTGACTAGATTTATTAACCCTATTCCTTCCACACAGGAAAACCACACTGTCAGACCCAAATATCTGGCTGGGCAAGAAATCAATGGGAAAATGCGTGCCATACTAATAGACTGGCTTGTGGAATTACACATGAAGTTCAGACTCCTGCACGACACCTTGTACATGTCAGTTGCCATCACAGATTGCTTCCTGCAGGTGAGTGTCTCTGCCTTGTGTCAGGAAATTCCTTCTTCCCTAAGCAAAAGCACAGGCAGCACTGATCTGTAATACCATACATAGACATGTAACCCTTAACAAAATACACTTGACCAACAAAGGGCATTTTGATGCTGAATTGTATGCACCACAATAACCCCCTCAGCTATGAACAGGGACTTGATGTATCAAAACTGCTTACTCTTCTGCCTGATTTGATCTCAAAGCCTTGCAATACCCCTGCAGGTGGCTGAAAGATATCATGTACAGTTATTCTATATATGCAAGTATGAACATCCTGCCATTGAACAAATCTTACACTGGCTACCTTGAAAGGCTGTGTTCTGAGCTCAGTTCAATGATTCATATAAATCTCTACTGCTTATTACTACAGGACAATGCTGTTTCCAAGAAGATGTTGCCACTGGTTGGCGTCACAGCTATGTTAATTGCCAGCAAATATGAAGAGATATATCCCGTGTGTGTTGCAGACTTTGTCTATATAACTGATGGCGCTTATACAAACAGCCAAATCTGCCAGATGGAGATTCAGATCCTGCAAGCCCTGGAATTTCATCTGAGTCGTCCCCTAGCTTCGCACTTCCTAAGGATGGTATCAGAGGCTGCACAGGTAGAGCTGAGAACGCATGTCAATATAAGCAGCATCTGAAAAATGTGGCAGCTTGTTTAAAAGGTTCAAAACTTGAGTACTACAGGAGTTTAGCAGCTAAGGTTAAGGCCTGTCTCCCATGTAGAAACAGGTCTTGTTTGCTTTCAGTCACATGATCCTAATCCACCCAAAACCAGAGTTAAAATGCCTGCCTGGTACTGCAGGTAACTGCTAGACCACCACTGAGCGGTCTTAGGCTGAGCAGCCTAATACAGCTCAGAACTGCTCTGCAATTAAGCCACTTGAATTTCAAGCCTCTAGCTCTCAAAATGTTTGCTAAGGAAGTATTTCTTCCTGCTTGATTAAACAAAGGCTTGACACGATGCTCTTGCCTCAGAGATAACCAATGCTCAACTCTCTCTTACTGTAGGTAGACAAGAAACAGCATGTTCTGGCCAGATACCTAATGGTGTTGTCCATCGTGGACTATGATATGGTTCATTTCCCTCCATCCAAGACTGCAGCAGCTGCTTGCTGTTTGTCTCTGAAACTCCTCAATGGATGCGAGTGGGTAAGCTGTGCTTGTCACACCACCTAGTTGGGGACTTAGTGTGCCTCTGCACCAGCTTAAAAGGCCAAGTGACCACCTCCTGCTGCCTTGTGGTATTTCAGCATTTGCTTGTCTCCCAGTGGCCCATTACAAAGGGACAGTAATTGTTAACCCTCCTCTGGCAGGCAGGAGACCACAATTGCCCAAGAGAAGATAAAGAAACCACTGTACTTGGGTTGTTCTGGTAAGGTTGTCTAATGATCTCCCTTTCTTTCAGACACAAGCTCTACCATGCCACACATCTTATACTGAGTGTGACCTCCTCCCAGTTATGCAGCACATAGCAAAGAATGTAGTTCTTGTGAACAGGGGCATCACCAAGGAGACGGTAGGAATCATGGTGCAGATGGGGAGTATGTGTGATTAAGTGTCAATGTGTGGTGCTCTGAAGCTGGCTTAGCTGAGCTGCTACTGGCAGACTTCAACTGAAGTTCTTGCCAAAGTGGTGTGAGCCAGCCATGAACTGGTTGCGTGTGCCAGGATGGGCTTGGCTTGACCACCAAAGGCACAGGTAAGCGGGAATACTGTAAGTTTGTGAACAGGGTAAATTTAATCAAACTTACCTCTGCAGGCAATTAAGAACAAATATGCTAGCCCTAAAAACACCAGGATAAGCACCATTGAACAGCTGAACTCACCTATCATCCAGAATCTAGCCCAGTCTCTGAAGAAAAAGCGTTAGCTCCTGTGCAAAATCAGTGCCAAAATTGTTCTTCTAAACCTTTGTACATTATGTATTATTTGTATGTTTTGGGATGTCTAATAAAGCACTTCACCTTCTACTCTGTGTTTTGTAGTAGTACACAACGCTTCCTACAGCTGAGGCAGCGTGGAGGAGGCTGTGAGCAGTGCTGGGGCGGGTGAGCTCCCGTCTGATGCGGTGCCTGCACCAGTCGAACTGCAGCGCAGCTCTGTTACCGCCGTATTTATTCACTGTAGCAGACTTCTGCTAACGACCTGCAGCTTCCTCCCGCAGAAAACGGCTCCGAGAGTATGACCTGCTCCCGGTGACATGGGACAACTCTGCTCTGCCTGCCTCCTTCCACCCGCGCCCGTCCCCGTCACCGCGCCCCGGCTGCACCGAGCCCGCCCCGCCCGCCGCCGCGCGCGGGCTGTCGGGTGTCCCCGCCCCGCGCGTCTGAACTGAGCGCGGGCCGTTTGTTCCGCGCGGCGATGGCGGCGCGGGAGCTGGCGGCGGCGGTGGCGGCGGCGCAGCAGCAGCGGGAGAAGGACAAGGACAAGGACAAGGACGGGGATCAGGTCGTAGCCGCGGTGGACGGCCTCTATCTGCTCCGGTCAGTGCTGGGGGCCGGGTGCCGCGGCGAGGCCCCTTCGGCACCTGCTGCTCGGGGCCGCGGCGCGGGGCCTGACCACTGTCCTTCTGCTGCAGCCTGAGGGAGCAGATAAAGCAGCAGTTCCTGGAGTACAGCGCTGTAGCTGACGCCGGTGAGCTTATCCCTGCTCTGGCTCCCTCCCCTGAACGTCACGTTCTAATATACTTAAATATTTTTAAGTTACCAGAAGCGTTCGTTGCAACAATGAAATGTTGTTGTTGGCCGAGCAGCTCACTTCATTTTCTAGACAGCTGTTGGAGACATGTTTGCTGATAAAGCTGCCATCCGGTTATTGCCCACTGCTCTTTCTCTTCGGTTTCCACTTTCGGCCTCTATGGCAATCAGACAAGTGATGACTGGGTTTAGGAATCCGATCACTGGGGCTGAAGTCTTAACAAAAGTCTGCCTAAATGCTTGGCAGCAATACTGACTTAAGGCGTTTCTTCTTGTTCCCACCGTGTTTCCGCTGCCTGCCTCTTCTTTACTGAACCAGCCAGGCTGTATAGATGGAGCAATGCTGCCAGCCAGCTCTGGCATGTCTAAAAAGTGCTGTAATGGAAATAGAGTGAAGCCTAGTGATTCCTGCCATACAGCTCCCCAATAGTGGAAGAGATGATAAGGTGTAGAGGGAGAATTAAGAAATACTTTGTTAATATAGTCATCAGGCTGCTTTATGCTCTGTAGATTGCATTTAAAAGTCTTTGTTGTGCTTTTTTTGTTAGTGACATTCTTTCTTTGCAGGTACACCAGCTGCTGCTGATGACGCTGCCAGGGAAATGTCTGTGCTGAAGTATGTCATTGGGTGACTTCAAACTTTTGATGCATTTTAAATGAAGAGAAGGGTTAAGAACTGAGTTTGGAGGTTCTCTAGTTACTGCTGCATAGTAAATCTCTGGATTAACTATCACTACTTTGCAGAAGTCTGGTGAAAATAAAGGAAATTAAGGGAAAGTATGGGGAAGAAATATTTTGCTCAGTCTCCTGATGTAGTTTTGTATCTGATGTGGCTTCTCAATTTGCAGTGCTCTTTGCAGATGGCTAGAATTCACCTATATAATTCTACATGCTAAAATACTCCTACCCTTAATAATTTGTGGTTTACAGGAAAAAATCTTTAGACACTTAGAGAGCAAGTTAAAGTTGTGACACTGCTTTTAAATTTTTTAAATTAATATCTTCACAGTGTTTAGGATTCTGTTTTCTTGTGGTTTTTTTGGGGGAGTTTGTTTTTTGAGGTTTTTTTTGTTTGTTTGTTTTTTTATTTTGGTTTTATTTTTTTGTGTGTGTGTTTGGTTTCTTTTTCTTCCTTCAGTGCCATAGAAGATTGCAAAAAAGACATTGAGAAAGAAAAAGCCTCTTTCTGGAACAAGACATTAGCCTTGCAAAGGTAGACTTTTCTTCCTGTTTATTTGGAAGTTTTCTGTTTGTCTGTGCGTACACACATGCTCATATACATAATTCTGATTAAAACAGGATTTCAAAGTGATAGGGGGTGTGGTACAAACGAGTGATTTTAATAATGTTGAACCAGTGGGAATGCAGCGGGAGATACTGGGGGGTGGGGGGGAAAGGGGGAATCAAGTCAAAATGTGTAAACTCAAAGGTTCCGGCAAAATTGTGAAAGTTTGACTGTATAAATCGGTAAACATATTTCTTGGCAGCATTTTACAAATGCATATGAAAAGGTACAAGTTGATAAGCTAAGTGTCACACATCTCCTGTGTTACATGCCTGTTCATTTCAATTCCCACCTTTGCCCAGCTTACCTTCTGCAGACTCTGGGATTAATGGTGTTTTGGTGTGTTTGTCAAGACAGAAAGCAGTTGTCACTCACAAATCATCACTGATACACCTTTTTTGTCCTGAGGGTTAAGCCCCTGTATTTAAGAAGCATGATATTTAAAAGGCACTGAGAATTTTGTATGTATAATCCCAATACTAAAGTAGCTATAAATGGAACCTAGGAAATATATTTTCTGTTACTTGTCTAAATCTATTTCTCCCAGTTTCATGTCAGTTCTCATCAGCTTTGTTTTTTCCCCACACTATGCAGGATCCAGCTTATGGCTGCCGTGAGAGACCAAATGAAGCTAAACGATAATGACTCACAGTAAGATGTTCTTGGGAAAAGGATAGCTGGAAAGGAATGGTCTTTATACAGTTTTATCTGACGTATTCCTACGTTACTGCCTTGTACCTTTTTTAAAAAGCAAGCTTCTTTCTTCTAGTTCTGACTGAATGATATACCATCCACCTTCTAGCTGGCATCTGCATGATCAGAACTGTTATACCCAGGGTGGATTTACATCTGAACTAACCAATCTTTGATTACAGAGATCGTAATTTTTGATTCACTAGTGAGAACTGTTTGTAGTTAGGAGTTTTTTGCCTTTTATACATGAGTCACCTGCATTTATAATAGCTAAGCGTGTATTACAGGCTTATAACAGGGCCTTGGCTCTGCTTTGCTGCCTTCATTAATTTATTGTGTAGAAGTTTAATGTCCTTGAAAAAGAACAGAAAGTTTTGAACATGTTTAGAATCAGCTTTTAATTTCCTGCCCAATATTAACAGGTGCACACATCTGAAGTGTAATATAAGAAATTTAATTTCTGTCAGAAATACAGCTAAAAACACTGCATCGTCATGATGTCTCTGCCCCATGCCAGAATTCAAGAGCTTCAATTCTTAGCCATTCTCAAGTGGCTAGGCTTCCCTGATGCCTTCCAAGCTCTGTGATTTGAAATGTTAGACAGCCTTAACTGAAACTGAGAAACTGGGGGAAGATAATGAGGCTATTTGGCTCCTCCAACAATACTTAGTATAATAACTGTAAAAAAAAAAAAAAAGAAAAAGTATGCAATTTGCAAAAAAAAAAGGGGGGTGGGGGGGAGGGAAATTGGGATTTTCTTGTTTAATCTAAATAACCTTGATGAAAATATTTATGCTGTTGACTCATTAATAGTCTTAATGTATGCAACTGTGTTCCTTCCTTAGACTGCTGCTGAAAACTCTGCAAGACATAGTAAGGCTCAGCCAGGCAGTAGTTGCATATCAACAGGTAAGTGGCAGTCATAGCTTCTGTTGCAGTTGTTCGGGTCCACATGGGCACAAACACAGTTTGAAAGTAATAAGATTGCACCAGTCCTTTGAAGCTAAATGTGTGGCCCAAAGGGTGCAGTGCCTACTGGTGTTAAAATTACTGAAATGATTACTTAAAGTGAGTATATAAGAAAGTCTGTTTCTAGAGCTGCCCTTAATTGCTTTTGTGATTTGAGATAGCATTTTTCAAATTACTTAGGAGCCAAGAGTGTAGGGAATACTTTTTTTTTTTTTTTTCCTTTCAGCAAGCACGTGTAAAGGAACAGAAAGTGACTGACATTAAAAGGCAAAGACTTTGTAAGTGTGTTAGCTATACTGACTTTATGTTTGAATGTACAGTTCATATTTTAAGGTTCCTGTAGCAATATTAATTTACATCTGAAGTAACTGCGAGACACAGGTATAAAACTTCTGGAAAAGAGTAGGAAGTACTGTAAAAATGAGCTGGTGTGTTGTCTACTTGATCATGATACTGACCATTAGAATGGGAGGCACAAAAAGATTCTCAAGGAATGTGGTGGTGTTTTATCATTAGTGTAAGCTCCCCAGGAAATTACACATCATTTAGTAATTTAAATCAGACCTACAACATTTAAAGGATCTTTTTTTGTCAGATTGCACCTTTATGAAATGTTTGCAGAATAGGGGATGGGATTTACTTGCAAAGAACTTTTGTAGTAGTACTTATGTTGGTATTCAGTAGGCTTGTTAAGAGTGGGTCAAATTTAGATCTTCAGAATATGTTGGTTTTTTAATGTTCCTACTGTCATATGACCAGGTTTGTCAAAAGTTTTAACAGTTACTGTTTGTTTCATGCATACAAAGTGGTGTATATGTTGACAGTAATGAAAAAATGCAATGAAGTATCTGTCTTCTTAGAAAAAGTGAACACTCCTAATATCTTCGGAAATAAGGGGAGGAATGCTGTGTCAGCATTCTTTCAATATATGAACTGTCCCTGAATAACTTTATTCAGTCTAGTTTTTAGCCTGGCTTCCTATAAAACACTAGTAATATTCACTGATGTGGTCCACATACCCCTTGTACCACTTTGGTTTCAGTCAAATCTGAAAAAGGGGGAAGGATCTTAAACACCTCTGACTATGAAAGTTGTGACAACTGGAGGTGGGATGTAGAGCAGATGTTCGAATTACGGTCCATGTCTGATGAAAGTAAGAGACAGTATACAAAGTACTTTCTGTTTTGCTAGCAGCCAGGGAAACAATCAATGTACTTTGATAGGAGGTAGCCACAGGATGTGTTGCCTCTTGTGTGAAAGGAGTATGTTGACGTAGACTGGGGGGAAGGGATGGAGTGTGAAGTTAGGGGTATTGCACTGGAAGTGCCTTGGATGTCTGTGAGATAAAAAGCGGATCTTTAGTTCTACTGATCACCTTACTACTCCTTAACACTTAATTTTCCTCATAACGGAAAAAGTATTAAAAGAAGTTGGAAGACAGAAACTAATGCAAATCCATGATATGAACAAACTAAAGGAGGAACAAACAACTGGGAAAATGAAAATGCTGGAAGAGATGCATAATGACTACAAGAAAGAGAAAAACTTAACTACAGTAATTCAAAATCTATTCCAGGTAAGGTGTTTCAGCTTTTAGAAGCAAGATTGCAGTTTTGCATTACAGTCACAATAATTCAGTGTCTGGTAAATGTAACTTCAGGCAATATTCTGTTTTCTAATAACTTTAACGATAGTAATGGAAAAACTGCTCTATGAAAGGAAAACTTTATTGCTTTAAAGGCTGCAAGCATGAAATTGTCACAGGTTTTTTTGAACAATTATTTATGGAGTTTCAAGACAGTCTGTCTTACTCTTTTGTTCCCTTAAAGGTATAAAAATAATGCATTTTCTCAGAGAATATCTGTTACAGCAGTGGCTGTATTTCCTTGTACTGAAAGTCAAGTCACCTCTACACACCCCCAAATCAGTTCCCTTATCTGATGGTTAGGAAAAATAAGTAGGTCTTAATCCCATGATACCACTGAGCCAGGCTGCTGCTCCTCAGTCTGCCCCTTCTGACCACATGTGCTTCTCTGTGTTGCCCACTGAACCCTTGTGAAAGCCTTGGCCTGCAGCCACAGCTCATCTCCAGTTACTTTCTGTGGTGTCTTTTGGTTACCCTTTTGGTATCAGATGCTGCTGACTAGCCTGAATCCACATAGCTGGCTGGCAGGTCATCTGGACTGTGGAGACACACAAAGTGAGGAAGAAAAGCTCATGGTTTGGGATAGGGTGGAAGGGCCTCCTGCAGCATCCTGTGCTCAGAGGGGCGCTCCACTAAAGGTCAGTACGCTGTGTGGCAGTCAGGTACTCTGCCTTTCATTGTGTGGCTTGTCCTGGCTTCCTTCGCCTGGCCCCAAAGATCAGTGACGTAGGTACAAAGATGGGAGGCACAGTGAATTTACACAGTAAATTGTAACTGCAGTGTTCCTGAGTTTATCTGCAAAGAGGTTATGGAATCCCAGTCAAGCATGCACAAAGTTTATTTTAAAAATTTAAACTGGGGAAAAGAGAGAACATATTGGAGGGCTTCAGGTAAAGACAGGATATAATCACGCTGTGAATTTGGATGATCAGAAGAATTTCAAAGACAGAAAAGAGAGCCCCATGGTTTTGTGTTGCATGCTATCTACTACCAGCTTGCATTGATAAACAAGGTTACATCTCAAATTGAGAACAAGAAATTAAACATTTTAGTGGGGTTTAGATTAGATCTCCGGGTTTTGTATTCCTGAGATCTTCTGAGCCATAAGTAAAGCAAATCTTTATTGGTTAACTTCAGTAATTCCCTTTTTCAGTCCAGAATGGCAGGGTGAGAATGTCAACTGTGATATCGTATGTTTGAGGCAAACTTTATATGTTAAAAAATAAATCCTCTAAATTCCTATGTTTAAAATAGGGATAGTGTGCAAGCACCTCTGGGGAGTTCAAAGCACCACTTTTTTTTTTTTTGCCTATACATTGGCAGTAGGATCTAAAATACTTTTCCTCTTTGCCCCATCCCACCTATTTCAAATACTGCTGTGAATTTCAAGGGCTTCCAAATTAAAAATTAAAAACCAGACAGATTTTGAGAGAATTTAGTGGGAATAATAATTTTTCATGGCTTTTTTTTTTTTTTTTTTTTTAACCAATCTTCCTTTCTTACAGGCTATCATAATTGGAAGCAGAGTTAACTGGGCAGAAGATCCATATTTAAAGGCAATTGTTCTACAGCTTGAAAAAAATATCTGAGTCAGGAGAGATGGTGTTTGATTTTTTTTCATATAGTGTATGTAATCAATCTGCTAAACCTGATAAATTAATACACATTATGAACCTTTCTGGAAGCACTTGTTCACTGAAGAGGCTGAGAATGTAGCCACCCAGCTCTTCGAAATGAAATTTAGTTCCTGGTCCATAGCAAATGTTTGAACAGGTAGCATGGCTGATAAAACTATCTGAAAAGACCCTTCGTAGCTATCTTCTCCCAAGTAAAAAAGAATCATCATTGATATATTTCAAGATTTTATGTAAAATTCAGCTTAACCCAGGCCCTGTGGAAAGTTCAAGCTGGAAGAGGAAGTTAAATCTTTGAGGTTTATTTTCCTTTTTTTTAATTATCGCTTTATGTATGCGTTTAGATTTTTATATGCTCTGCTTTACACTGAATGTTTTCTGCTTGTAGCAACTGCTTGTGACTGTGCTATGTGCTGCTTAGTTACAGCTGGGTTTCCAGCATTAGACACAATCCATGCCTGCCATCCCACACAGCAAAATATGCCAACCTGAAGCAAGGTGCAGGTAAAGGGATGACTTCGTGCTAAGCACTAGTTAGACTTTTCTGCTAAAAACCCCCCATCTTTGTTTTATGCTTGACAAACTGAGCACATCATAGCACGTAACATGTTAAAATACGGTCAGTTTTAACTTTGTAAGTGACTTTTAAATTTTCGGAGGATGGACGGGGCGTGTCATGGTCCAATAAAGATAAAACGCTGACTTAGACCTGGTTTCAGTCAATGCTTTACGCCGGGTTTTGCTATGTATTCCGGCACAAGCCTGTGCCCGGGTCCGGGCCCGCTCTGGGCGGAGCCTCCCGCGCTGCGGGCGGGGCCCGGCGCTGCCCCTCAGACGCGCGCGGTGGGGTGCGGCGGCGGGGGTCGCCATGGGCAGTAAGATGGCGGCCGCTGCTAGGGTCGTTCAGGTAACGGCGCTCGCTCATGCGGCCTGCGGGAGGGGTGGTGGGGGCCGGGAGCCCGGCTCTGCTCCGGAGCGGGCCTCGCTTCGTGTCCTGCCGCCGAGGCCTGGGGCGGCCGGGGCCTGAGGAGCCGCCAGAGACGCCGGTGTCCTTGGCGCGGGAGGAGAGGCGGGCGGCAGGGCCCTCTGGTGCCGCCGGTTGTCGGTGCTGGTGCCGGGTTCTGTTACCGAAGGGCTCTTACCTGTGGGGCAGGCGGCACCCGCTGGTGCGGTGTGCGAGAGGGGAGGGCGCTGGCCGGCAGCTCCTTTCTGAGCCATCCGTCTTCAAGGTGAAGGTGAGACGTGGAGTCTGCTGCAGAAGACATGTTTCAAGAAAAAGCAGCGTGGCTTTGGCTACAAGCTTTATAATTTATAGGGCTTTTTCTAATGGAGATTGTCAGTTTTGTCCAGCCAGCTGAACAAACATACAGGCAGAGCACAGCTAGTAATTGCATGTGCTAAAACTTCATATTCGCGTTTGTGTGACAGCGGTAACAGTTTCTGCACACATACACATACAGACTGCAGTGCGAAAAGGAAGAGAACACTTGTTCCTGCTCTTGATATTAGGGTGGAGGAATAACTTTAAAGTTGACATGTCTCCTGCGGTACATACAGAATTTAAATAGGTAGTAAGTGTATCAGTGGTGGTGCAGAAAGCAGCAGGATAGAAGTGGTTGTTCAATACGTTGTATGTTCCATTTTACTATTGTGAAGGTAATGTGTGTCCAGAAGTATATTTTACTCTCATTGTTTCTCCCATACTTTGCCTTGTTCTAGGTAGTCAAGCCACATACTCCGTTAATTAAGTTCCCTGACAGGTTGAGTGGTCCCAGACCTAAAAGTAAGTATTTCAATTGTAGATCAAATCTGCACCACTTTTTTTTTTTTTTTTTTTGCATTAACTTTTATTTAAGAATTGGCACACAATTTTTCTGTTTCAACAATGCAAATCAACTGATTTTGACCAGGGTTTCTGAAGCATGGTTGTTTTAGTTGAAGGCAGCTCTTTGACTCTTCAGACTATACGTGGGAATACACATAATACATACGTGACTTTATTTCTTGGTCAAGACAGATTCAGGAAGATTTCCGGTGTTGTTTTCCCACTTATGTATAAAGTCCCATTTTTCCAAATACTAATATTTGCCTGAAATCATTATGCCCAAGTCAGTTTGTATCTGCAGAAATTATATTGCATTTTCCTCATCTTGTCTTAGTCGTCGTGTGTGCGATCTGCAGTATTAAAACCGTGATTATAGCTGTGTGTTTTAAAAAGTATTTCCTTGTGCTACTAATTAATGCTAAGGAAAAAAATTAATTGCAATCTTTGACATTATTTTTTATACATACATCTATGTTGATACTTACAGGATTCCAAATACTGTTACATTTAAATGTCAAAGTTACATGAGCAATATTTTGTTTTAATACTCCTTTTGAGTCAGCAAAGCATTTGAAACTAAAGTAGGAGACATCTGAAGAAGCTGTTTCAATATTCTCACTTCTTTATAAATGATACCACACCATTACTTGCCACAGTATTATCACGTTTGTGGCTTAGCTTCTTTAATGTGAATTCCCTAAGCCTAGCTCCTGGCCCTCACCTGTGCAGTGCTTCATGTACTCTGTGGTCTCTGCATTCGTTAACATTGATTGTTGATACCTGGTATTTGGTGGTCATTCTGCACATCATTAAAAAATTTGATATGATGCCATTTTAAAATGTTGGAAATGGGTACAACACTGCATCGCATGTTGTAGTATGTTTTTTCACTTGTCTGACTTCACAGTCACAATAAACAAGAAGCATCATCTCAGTGGATCTTAGTTATTTATCTTAGTTATCTTTCTACCTAATTGCCTCCACACACTTAATGCTTTCTCTCTAAGTACAGCTTCCCAGTGAAAAAGCCTGTTATGATATATGCTGATTTATCTTCTGTTCCTGCATCAGTATTTGTGCCACTTGAACATGCGTTCTCCTACTATCAGAATTTTTTCACTATGTCTTGATATATTTAACAAAAATAAAAACATGCTGTGAGAAGTAGAATGTCTAAATCTTTTAAGTATTTGTTACAATGAAGGTAACTGTTAATAACTGGCAATTTTTATTTGCTGCTTATTAATTAATTTTGTAGTACTGTTATATCTGTGTAAATGGTTTTGCAATCTGGGTTTCAGTACAGGAATCTCAACCAGCAAGTGTGCCATCTCTCCATGCTTCAAAAGCACAGGAGTCTCTAGGAGGCAGACCACCACCCTCTGTTAGTAGAGTACAAGGTACACCAGACACTTACGAATTAGCAAGAACCTTACCTCAGAAATACAGAAGGAAACTTATGACAGATGAAGAGATTGGCTATATTCAAGTAAGTTTCATTTATTAGTGTGTATCGTCTGTATGTATGTAGCATTTAGGTTCCTTCTACATCTTTTTCAAACTTTCAGATATTTTACTACCTCATAATTCTTTCTGTGTATGTACTCTGAGCTTCATGGCTTTGATGCACAATACCCAAGCCACAAATTCTTAATACTGAAGGTACCCAACTCTCACTAATTAGTAGCTTGCATATTGCTGAGTAGAGGGATACAGACACAAAACAGACATGCAGATAGCTGCTGATAGTCACAGCCTGCATTAATCACCCTCACTGCAGCTGTTTGTGGCAGCTGTTTTATGTGTATTTTGAATGTGCTGGATGGGAGGACAGGAGTCCATCCTTACAGCACTGAAGGCTGTAAGTCCAGAATACTTCTCAAAATATTTTTTAGAAGTTATTTATTAGTGAGTTAACTCTTGTATTTCTGGTAGTGGAAGCATTTCATTAAACTTGATACAGGTATTTTCTGCAATATTTGCAAATAAGGTATCGTACATGAAAGGCAAGAAAACCTGCTCTGTAACAGTTCTCTACTGCAAACACTGATGCTTAAAAAGGGAGAATGCACAAAATACGAAGAAATTGTGAGATGGTTGTGAGTTTGATATGAACAGAAGCTTGCATAGCTTTGGTAAATAAGGACGCTCTCAGTGTAACCATGTTACTAGAGGAAATGAGTTTTTTGGTGTGTTTGTGGGTAGAGTATGATAATTAGAAATGAATGAGTTGCTTCCCATAGTTATATATTCCTTGATCTCTGGCATAATTTTTCTAACAGTGAGGTAAATCATAAAATAGTTTTGTTGGGAAAATACGAACTGCATACCTTTCTGATTTCTCATAAAGATTGTAATGGCTGACCTTGGCTTTGGTTTTACTTTGGAATAATTTTACTTTGGAAAATAATTCTAAAAGTTATGCTCTTTACTGCTGTGGTCGCCAGAGCTTTCTAAAGTGAGTCAAAGTCAGGTTTCTTTAGAGACGAAGTGGACACAGCTGTAATTGTAGATTGCATGTGCTGATCTTTTTGTATCCTCCCCTGAGAAAAAAATGAGCTGTTAGTGGTGGATGCTGGTATTTGACACTTTGCACGTATTCTTATATAGATTAAAAATCAACATGTACATCAGAAATTAAAACTAGAACAGAGTGTTAGGCTGCAACAGTGCAAAGATTTAATCTCCATTTCCTGTTCTTTTAGTGGAATGTATTTAACTCTTGCTTTTCTTTTACAGCGTGGAGGTCCAGAATAAGTACGGAAGATAGTTCATGAGCCACTGTTGGAGAGTGAAGTATTGTATTCAAAATAAAGACATTTCCTTTAAGATTAAAAGCGATGGTATACCACTAGCTTTAATAAAATCTCGTGCGGCAGGCGGGAAGGCTGACACAGTACACTATATTAATCTGTGATTTAGGAGGGCTTTCTGTTGATGGCTAACTAGCAATTGAGTGTACTTGATGTCCACACCATTAAAATGTTTTCTAATTAGCCATTTGCACACTAGACCATATAACTAAGTCATTTATTTTTCTACTTCAAAAGATGCGGATGTCTCATGAGGACCGATTTTGGGGGGCAGGGAGGGAACGCTGCCGTGTTCTGAGGGGTGGCTGAGCCTTTGCGGCCACTCCCGGCAATGACCTGCCATCAGGCCCGGGTCTGGGAGCACAGTGAAACCGGGGTGCTCCGGCGCCGCGGGGGCTGCTGGCCGCTCCCGAGGACGCTGCGTGTGCTCGGCCGCGGTTGCGGACCGAGCTGCTCCGCTCCCTGCCGGGCGGCCACCATTTCCCTGCGGGTCTGCACTGCGCCTGCGAGGAGGCGGGGCCCGGCGCCACAGGGGCCACTTCCGGCAGCGCTGTGCGCACCCGCTGCCTGCGCGCCTCTCGGGGGCGGGGCCGCTTGTCCGGCCGGAAGCGGTTGGAGTTAAAGGCCCGCGGGAGGCCTCACGGCTGTGACGGCACCGCCGGCTCCGCCGCTGCCATGGATGTGCGCGCCCGCGCCAGGCGCTACGAGAAGCTGGACTTCCTGGGAGAGGGGCAGGTGAGCGGCGCCGGGGCCGCTCGGGGCGGGGCGGCCGGGCGGCACCGAGCGGGCCCCGCCGCTCTACGGGCTGGCCTAGCCCCGGCTCGCCTCCCCCACGGCGCGGCCCCGCTGTGAGGCGGGGGGTGCCGCGGGTGTAAAGCGGAGGTAGCCAAGGCGGCTGGAGAGGTGGGTGGTCTCCGGGCAGCCAGCCGCAGCGGGGCTCCGTGGCCGCCTCCTGAGGGAAGGCGCCAGCAGCTCTGCGGCGGAGGCCGCGCGGCTGGCGGCTCGCCTGCACGGTAGTGACCTGGCTTCTTTCTCCCCTCAGTTTGCTACCGTCTATAAAGCGAAGGATAAGAACACTGACCGAATCGTGGCTATTAAAAAGGTGAGTGTCGGAGTATTTTGCTGTTGTGTGATTGTCCTGGGTTCAGCTGTAACAGTTATTTTTCTCCTTCTTAGCAGCTGGTGCAGTGCTGTGCTTTCAGCTTTAGTCTGAGAACAATGCTGATAACACTGTGCAGTATTTTAGTTTTTGATAAGTAATGCTTACTCTCATCAAGGACTTTTCAGTCTCATGCTCTGCCAGTGAGGAGGGGCACGGGAAGCCAGGAGGGAGCAGAGACAGGACACCAGACCCAAACTAGCCAAAGGGGTATTCCATACCACACCATGTCATGCCCAGTATAGAAACTTGGGGGGAGTCACCTGGAAGGGCAGATCGTTGCTGGGGTCGGGCTGGGTGTTGGTCGGCAGGTGGTGAGCAATTGCATTGTGCATCACTTGTGTTTATTATTTTCTTCTTTCTCCTTTTAGTTTTATATTCTCTCCCCTTGTTATTTCCCTTATCATCATTATTATTGGTGGTAGCAGTAGTGGGTTTGTATTATACCTTAGTTACTGGACTGTTCTTATCTCAACCCGTTGGACTTACATTCTTTCGATTCTCCTCCCCATCCCTCTGGGAGCAGGGGGGGAAGAAGGAGGGGAGTGAGCGAGTGGCTGCGTGGTTCTGGGTTACTGGCTGGGCTTAAACCACAGCAGTCATCAAGTGTCCGGTTGCTCTTGACCTGCCTAATGATCTCTTTTTTTTTTTTTTTTTTTTTTTTTTTTTTTTTTAATTTTTTTTTTTTTCCCCGTTTAGTGGGTAACAGGAGAATATGTATTCTTATTTCTAGAGGGTTTTGTTTAAGTGATGTGGTTAACCTGTCTTCAGTGCCTGTGTCTGAGTTTCTAAAAAGTAATTAAAAGTTACTAAAAGTTTCTAAAAAGTTTGCAACTTGAAATTTGGGATATTTGTTGGATTTCTAAAAATAAAATAAATTAAAACCAACAATAACCAAACCAACAACAGAAAAAAATCCCCAAAACAACAAACCACACACATTTCCAAACTTCAGACTTTGTTAGTCCCTGATAGTGTGCTAGTTTGCACCCCCCCCCCCCCCCCCCCGCAATCTTGCCTCCTGCTGCCCCTGATTTCCTTCAGTCCAGAAATGTTTCCCCTGGTTGAGTTTGTGGTAGGTTTTTTTGACAAAATGATCTTTTAATATACCTGCTAAAATATAAATGTTAAAAATGTATGTTGTCGTAGGGTGTTTTGAAACAAAGAAAGTGACTCAACAGCGCAAGGTACTGTTAAGCAGGTATTCTTTATTAGCGGTGCTGGGATAGCACTGCGGATTCTCCTCCATAAGTGCTCCCGAGTAATAGCTATCAGTACATAGTTTATGTTTTCTTACTTCACACATATACATAAACTTTCCAAGAATTAGTTGGCATGTCCCTCCCCATTCCCAGAACTATTACGGATGCAAGAAGTTCGTTATTTCACGGTCTCTGGTGCCATCTATTGACTTATTAATGGAACTTCAGTCCCTCTGGTGGTGGCTTACTTCCTCAGGTGGTCTTTCCTTCTTCATCACTTGTCCTTTAGTTACCTTTTAGCTTAAGCACGCGCAGTTTCCGTTCTGATTATATAAGCTCCTTGGACTAGTTTCAACATTTGTTGCGATTGTTTCATGTGGACAAAGAGTCTATTTTGTAGTGTGATTACATCCTAATCTAGCAGTGTCGTTACATTTTGCGGGCCTTTCAGTCTTATTTTGCAATATAGTTACATCCTATTCTAGCAATGTGGTTACATTTCACAGGCCTTGCTTGCAATAGATTAGATATGTGAACAGCCAAGTGAATTAAGCGTTTGACATTTACACGATTTAACAGTTTCAATGGAAAAATATTAACATCTTGTTTCAGTTTCAGTCCATACCATCTGAAGAGATTGCAGGAAGTTTTTGTATTAAAAACCAGGTGATTAGCTCTAGTGCTTTTGAGGGATGAAAAATGCACATTGCAGTGCTTTGGTGAGTTAAAGAGCCTGCTTTACTGAGCAAGTTGAACAGTATCAATAGAAGGTAATTTTGTTTGATACACTAATCCCTTTTAGCATTATGGTACTTTACCTGTATGGCTGCTACTGGTAGCACGTTGTGTGAAGCATTCTTGTTTCTATCAGAATATTTTCTTAACTTTCATAATCTGGAAATATCAACGGTAGGGTTCTGGACTTGAAAATTTCGGGATAGTAGATGACTGAGGTAGGACTTTAAGCCAGCTCCAGTTTACAGAGTATGCTGATTTTACTACAATCATTCTAAGACAACTGTCGATTACTTCACTCTCATTTTTCCCTGAGGAGAAGCTCGTTAGTAGTATAATAAAGCTTTGTGGTTACAAGGGATTTTGTGCAGCTAGTTCGCATTATGTCTGTTTTCAGCACCATCATGACTATTGTTAAGCTTTTATAAAAATGCTGTAGAGACAATTACTTTTAAATGAAAAAAACCCAAACCAAAACCAACCCTAGCTGGTAACATGCTTCATGGTACTGAAACTCATTGTGTATTAGAAGAGCAGTGCTAAAGAATGTATCCCCTACTGTTGGGGCAGATGGCTGAACCTTATATAATACGAATCATTTCTTTTCAGATTAAACTAGGACATAGATCAGAAGCTAAAGATGGTGAGTAATAAAACAAATTCTTGCTGCTTTGTTTGCTTCGTTGGTGTAAATTGGTTCATTTTAATAAATTGGTTCATTTTAGTTTCCCACACCATAACTTGGCTGAGAAAAATGAGCTCAACTCATATGTAAGGCTTAGTAGAGAATTGCTTCCCAAACTGCAGGGACAGAAAAAAGCAGCAGAGCTATCTGCATGCCTGGTAGGTGTCTAAATATGAGCATACAACCACTTAGCTTTCTCAGTTTAAGATAAACACAAACAGGAATATATAGCATAGAATAATAATCTTTACAGCACTGAGTTTAGAATACCCTTTGTATTGATGCATGTCTCTGTCTTAAATATTTTAAAACAAATGGGAGTATTTATCTCTGTTTTCAGGTATTTCCTTTGTTCTATTTTTGTGATTTTGATGAGGCAAAGGTTGATAAAAACAACAATCTTATAACTCTTGTCTCTGTGTGGGTTTGTTTTCTGTTGAGAAATTGGGTCTTTAGAATAGTGTCCTTTGATGATGTGCTCTGATTAGCCACATGCCTTTAGGCATGGATATAGCAAGTAAAAACCCAATAATCCCGGTCTTCTCTTACAGCCCGTGTGGTGCAGTAGAATCTTGTATGTGTGTAGGCTGCCATTCTTCAGGCATCCTGCATCAGGTTACCAGCTTCCCAATGAAGAACCTTTGTACTCAACTCTCCAGTTCTGTTCTAAACAGAAAATTTTTAAGAGAAACTGGGCACTCATCCCAGAGTCTCACAGCTGAGCAGACTGCCAGAGAGTTGTGATTCACCTGACCTCCAGCGGGCTCATGTCCTTTAAGGGCAGTCGTTACTTCTCGGCTATACAATGTCTAGCTATAGTTCAAAGATGTTATTAAAAATAATGATCGTATCTGCTTTCCCTGTATTATCTGATAACCTGGCGTACTCTTTTTTTAAAATCTAAGGCTTTGCCTACTCAAAAGCAACCATTGTCAACTTGATTCCAAAATAGGTAATTAAAATTGGTAAAGCAGGGAGTGTAAAGTAGCTTTGCCCAAAACTTTGGTAGAGTCTTATGTTTTGAATTATATCCCAGGTTTAGGGAGAATGGTTTTTCAGCTGATGTGCAGCTGGAACTTCCTGTGCAACATATCACACGTGTTTGCTTGACAATTAGTTTTTGTACAAACCATACATACCAGCATTTTTGAAGGAGGAATTGTTACCCCGC
Source organism: Strigops habroptila (assembly GCF_004027225.2). Classification (NCBI taxonomy): domain Eukaryota; kingdom Metazoa; phylum Chordata; class Aves; order Psittaciformes; family Psittacidae; genus Strigops; species Strigops habroptila. The sequence continues at coordinate 78,014,917 of NC_044302.2, read as the reverse complement.
AGGAATCATGGTTTTAATGCAGTGCAGTCAGTATAACTGCCAAATTGCATTGTTCTCCCCTGTGTCCACCAGTTTTTCCTCTATAAAATCTGTCCATTAAAGGATTTAGGCAAGGATGAACAGGTTTTGGCCACTGTATGAATATAGTATATGAATACTGTTTATGCCACAGCATGAATATAGAAAAGCAAACATTATTTATTAAATAATGCTGTGTCAAAAAGAAAAGAGATATATTGACAAGGTTTTTCAGTGTGTCTCCCTCTGGAAGCAAGACGCATTGAAGAATGGTATTTACAAGACCTAACTTTTCCTCTTTGCCAAAGGGGGGACATGTTGCTTCATAATCTAAATCACGTTACTGTGGTGTAGAATTTATTTGCTGTGGAAAAAAGTGTACATTCACTTTTATTCTGCAGAAATCTCACCTATGGCAATACTTGTTATTTAACAGATTGTTGAGTGGTGCGAAAGTTATGTTGTAGTACTAAATTGTCCATGATTAACAGAATGGGAGATTTCTTTAGAACTAATCCAAAGTTTTAAATTTTGTTCTGTCTCTCATCTTTGGGGTTTTTTCTTCCCTTTTTTTTTTTTCCCCAATGTAGGAATCAACAGAACAGCCCTCAGGGAGATAAAATTGTTACAAGAGCTAAGTCATCCAAATATTATTGGCGTAAGTAAAATGAATGCTGCTTCTAGATTCAATCCTCTAATACTTTTGGTACATACTCAGACTGAAATGTAGAATTAGTTGTGTCATGGACATGATACCTCATTTTATTTGAGCTATTTTTTCTAGCCCAAAAGTGGGCAGTAAATCAATTGTTATAGCAAAGGGGGGGAAAAAAAAAGGCAAAACTCAACTGTTTCAATAACAAGGACAAAGTAGTTTTCTTTGAAATCCTATTACTTTTTAGACTGGGGCTATGTGGATATTAATGGTGGCGAGAATTGTGGAAATTTAGATTACCTGATTTTGCATCTCTCTTGATAGACTTGCAAGTGAGTACAGTGGTGGATTTACCTGGTTGCTTGCTTCATATGGAACTGGTGACAGCTTAAAGCAGGCTTTTATAAGCAGTGGTAAAATGGGATTCATGTGGCTTATTAGGTTTTTGTGCTGGTATCTAAAACCTCTGTTGGAAGTAAAGGAACAGGAAAACCTGTACCTTTTCAGTTGCATTTAGGTTGACTTCCAGCTACAGATACCCAGCTGGAGCTAAAGATATTTTAAAATTAGCTAATAGTGATGATTTGAAGGTCTGTCATAAATATTAGACCAAATATGAGTTTTTCAGATACTTTATTTAACTTTACCAGAGTGAAAATATGGTTCTCTTCTGGATTGGGAACTTAATTTCAAAGTGGTTGCTTTAGCTGTCAGAGTTAGAGAATGTGCAAAGAAAGACAACTAAAATGGCAAAGGGGTGGAGCATCTTCTTTATGGAAAAAACTCTCTGATTCCTCACCCTGGAAAGGAGGAGGCTGGGAAGGGGGAGTTCTACAAAACTGAGGTGGTAGGTAAAGTGCATGCAGAACTGATATTTACAGAACTCCACAGTACTAGAAATAAGAGATGCATTTAAAACATATTTGTATCAGGGAGCAGGGACGGTGGAAATTGTGCTGCTTTACACAGCGTATAGTGAATTCCTTGAATGCGTTGCTGCAAGCGTTGTAAAAGCAGATAGCATCAGCAGTTGGAAAAAAGAATTGGAGAAATTTCTGATCAAGGGCTAAGAAGGGTTGTACCTTTCTCAGCAGTCCTGATAAAACTGTTGTGGGTATTAGAAGTGTAAGGTGTTGGCTCACCTGCATAGTATCTCCTGCTACCGTGGTTTCAGCAGGGGCAGAGCATGAGCACAGTCACTGCTGTTATAGACTGTGCAAATTAATTCCTTGCAGTTGGGTAATTCATGTGGTTATCATGCTGAGACTGTGAGGAATGAGCCACACCATGGAGAGCCTATCTTCCTGATCCTGAGGGTAGAGTATCAGGCAGGACGATCTGTTGTTCTTAATTATTGTCTTATCTCAAATAACACTATTGTGTTATCACAAATTAAAACCCCGTTCTGTCATTATGCGCTTCATCCTAAGAGAGGGCCATTTGGATGTTCTCCACAATTTTATTTATCTTAGAAAGCTTGCTACAAAGATGAATGCATGCTAAGAATATCTTTGAAAAAACGTTAGCAAGCCTAACACTTAAAATTTCTAAATACTGCACGCTTACAGGAAGAAGGTACACGGAGCTGAATCCATGGGAAAACTTAGTCTGGTCTCACGAAAGGATAGGAGTTTTGTAGAACAGCAAAGTTTGGGGAGAGGACAAGGTGTTCATTAGATTACCTGTTGTAGCTAACACGGCGAAGTTAATTTTTTAATTTTTTTAATAATGTGAAACTGAATTAAGAAGCTAAACTAAGAATTTTTGTATTGCAAGTTGAAAAATTTAAACCAGTTCAGCAAGCTGAAAATCCACATGCAGACTACAGTGGTGCAGAAATTTAGAAAACTGGAAGTACGAGAGTAGCTTCATCATAATGTATTTGGTTTTACAGCTTCAAGATGCATTTGGACACAAGTCCAATATTAGTTTGGTATTTGATTTTATGGAAACGGATCTAGAGGTAAGATTTTTAAAGACTTTTATTTCCATATCTTCAAATGTTGGGGGGTTTTTTAATACTGTTTAACAAGTTTACGTTTGCCCATGTTAGAAAGGTGACTTACATTGTCAATTGATTACGATCGTGTCTTAAGAGTAGTTTGAATAATTAGACAATTTTTGTGAGTTCTCAGCTGGTAATGCCTTTACTTTTAAATACTTGTCAGCATGATCTTCAGAAAACAGATTGTTTGCTATGTTAGTTTTCTAGTACCTCAGTCATAGAATATGCTCTTAGAGTATAACTGCTAAGCATAATATCATCAAACGTGGCCAAATAAGTGCGATACTAAAGTATACCAAGTGATGAGCTGGTACTAAAGTCACATGCACCTGAACCATTCTTAAAAATGTAATAATGCTAAGTACTTCTAAGACAGTATCTTCATTCTCAAAGACCTTAAGTCAGTTTGGTTTTGTGGAAGTCTTTATATGAGATAGTGTGAGCCAAGTCTTTTCGTTTTGGAAGACGAATGGCAGTTCATGTCAGATCTGTATATGCACACATTATACCTACTCTGGACTGAAATTAATGTAGTTGCTAAGCAGGCTTATTACACATGCTGTTAAGAACTACGGATTACATTTAAAATATTAGAAGAAAACATTGACAGGCTTGCTGAAAGCCAGACAAATGCAAGACTGAAATGGTTAGATCGGTTTTTTGCTGATAGAAGTTAATGAGCAGACTTTCTAGAGGATTCATTCTGTTGACTTAGTAGCTGTGAAACATTTAGAGCTGAAGAGGATAACAGTGAACAAAGAGGAATAAAATACTTCTGTGCTACATAATGGTATGTGCAGCATTTAACTGTGTATTGCGGTATCACTCAGGCCACCATTTCGGTCTGCAGCCTGTTGTGATTGGGCATGTGCTGTGTACATGAAAATTTGTGTAGTCTTAGCTATTTTGTTAAGCCTCCAACAACTTAAAGCTTAGGAAATGCTATTACTGAACTGGACTGTAATATTAATAAGCATGTTGGGGCGTAGTATACTTTCAATTCTATGTTTACATAGAATTTTCATGTTAAAAAGCAAAGAATGTAGAAAACCTAAGTAATTTTTTAAAATGCAGTAAAGTGGTCATACTTCCTATCTTCTTGGAAGTAGAAGAGGTAACCATTGCATTTACAAAGATCAGATGCTTAGGTTGCATGAAAAAAGAAGGAATAAGTGGGAACATAATTTCAACTTTACTGACACATTTACCATTTTTGTGTGTACATCTTTGTCTTGTAAAGCCTGGGTATCAAACTGGAACAGAGATAAAATAATATACTTGCGTTTCCCCCCTATTTTCTCATTTGCCTGTTTTGCAAAGTTCATGTAGGAGTCTGGACTCCCCATTTCAATTTCTGATCTCCAGAATAGACATTTTCCTGGAAAAAAAAGGTGAGAATGGTAGAAAATACATGATTGCCAATTCAAACTTGGTCTTAAAGGATGAAATAACTTTTGATCTGGAAGAATGAAAGTAAGTTAATCTTGCATGGTAAGCCTTACTATCAATCTAACACTTTACAGGTTATTATAAAGGATACTAGTATTGTGTTGACACAGTCTCATATCAAGGCATATATGCTGATGACTCTTCAAGGATTAGAATATTTACATCAGCACTGGATTCTACACAGGGTAAGCATGTACTAAATTGACAGCCTGGATGCTGTAACAAAAGTCACATTTGATGGAATTTGAGTCTAAAGTCTAATGAAGATGGTTTTGAAGTTTGGATGCTGTTAGTCCATAAGCATGCATGCTGTCTGGAGAGATGATAGCAGTGCCAGAAGTGTAAGAATTATTGATGTGGTTATTTAGATGTTTACATAGAAGTGTCTCAAGTTAGATGTGACTTTGATAAGCACTGAAGTGGGTCTGCCTGGGATGGATTGAACTCCTTTCAAAACAGCCTGTAAGATGCGTGGTGTGTGTTGTTTTATTTTTTTATTTGTGCTTGGAACAGTTCTGGTAGCACACTAATGTTTTGTCTGTGGCTGAACCGCGCTTGGGTGCTGTCAGGACTTTCTTGCTCTTCAGCAAGGAGGCTGGGGGTGCGCAAGAACTGGGCTGGGGACACAGCTGGGGTGGCTGACCCAGGCTGGCCAGAGGGATAGTGCATGCCGTGCAACACTGTGCTCAGCAGTAGACTGGGCTAGAGGAAGAAGGGGGTGTTGGGGCTTCCACAGTGGCTGTTGTTCAGAGACTGTCTGGGTACTGTCTGCTGTGGAAGGTGGTGAATGATTTCCATTGCATTGCTTGCTTGCCTTGTTGGTTTTTTCCTCTCTCCTTTACCTGCCATAATATTGCTCCCAGAGTTTTCTCTTTTGCTGCCCTTGTTCTCTCCCCTGTCCTGCTGGGGAGGAGGTGAGAGAAGAAATCAGAATGGAGTGAGCAAATGGCTGTGTGGGTGCATCTTTGCTGGCCAGCCCACTATTACTGTATTAAATTGTATTGCTTCCATGATTTCTACAGTTAATTGAAATATTTGCAAGGTCTTTCTATTATCCATTTGGCAACTATGTTGTTAAGATAGTTAAGGTAGTAAGTTAAGATAGAACTGCTGTTACTTCTTAAAAGCTGAAACCTATTAGGAGGCATTGTTTTGTTGTGGTTTGTTTTGTGGTTTTTTTTTAAAGAAAAACCTCTGCAGCTTAAATATGATAATATTCAAATGGGTGTGTTTCACTGTGATTTTCGTGTATGATTAAATACTTGATTTCCAGGGTTGGTGGGGTTTTTTTAGGGTTTTTTTCTTCATAATGTAGCCTTACAATGGAATCAGTAGCCTGTATATTAGAATACTGTGATAGCACATCTGCCAAGAGGTTCATTACATGCCTGGTTTTTATCAACACTGACAAAAGTCATTCTTTGCTTTGTGTACTGACAGGATCTGAAGCCAAATAATTTGTTGTTAGATGAAAATGGGGTTTTAAAATTGGCTGACTTTGGCCTGGCAAAATCTTTTGGAAGCCCGAACAGAGTTTATACACACCAGGTAGTAACAAGGTAAGACATTCTACTTTTTTCTTATATAGTGATTGTGTAGCTGTTTTGCAGTGTCTCTTGAAATGTGTCATACCAAATCAACATCATGAAAGTTTGACATCCAGCTCATGTGATGTGGCTGCAGTAGCAAGAGCCTCCCAAAGAAACATAAGAAAGCATTGTTTAGCGAAGTGTCTGTAAGAACTGCTACAGCATGCATCCATGGGGTTGTTCTGGTGCATGATGCTCTTTTGAAACATGTGGAAATAATATGTATCTGCCTATGATCCTGGCTTTCAGAGCAAGGCAGCTGTTACTTTGATACTTATGACACTTGGAATCTTCTTTTTGTAGCTATTCACATTACCTACTATGAGACAAAAGCTTGACCCAGTTAAAATATTTACTAATGTTTATGGCATGCTTATTTAAGATACGCTTTAAAAAGCAGGTCTGCAAAATATGTGAAGTATATTTTGCAAATGTATTCCCTTTTGTGATTTTTCCCAAAATGTGTTTTCTTTTCAGGTGGTACCGAGCCCCAGAACTATTGTTTGGTGCTAGAATGTATGGTGTTGGTGTTGATATGTGGGCTGTTGGTTGTATTTTAGCTGAACTGCTTCTTAGGGTAAGTCTTAAAATGTAAGCATTTTGTATTTGCTCTTCAGTGCATTACAACTTTGTGTGGGCTTCCTCTCTCCTGCTAACAGCAGCAGGCAAAGGCAGTTAGGCTATTTTGGAAAGGAAAAAAAGGAGGGAGAAAAAAGCTTCCAAAAGCTTGGTAGCTGTGAGAAAAGTGAAGATTTGGCATAGACTAAGGTTCCATAAGCATCACAGTCATTGGAAGTCTCTGTTCATTACTGCCTCTAATTGCTTATAATTTTGCTTTGGCTACAAAGTCCCTTTTTCCTTGGCATTGGGTACCTGACACGCAAGCTACAAGTTGAACTGGACAAGTAACCCCTTTTCTGTCTTCTGCTTAGTTTAAGTGAGATGTGACACTGATTAGGCAGCTTCTGTCCTAGTGGGTCACTACTCTCCCTCATGCTGTGATCTCATTCCATCAGTCTTAACTGCTGCTTGTGTAATCCAGTTACAATTCACTTTAAATGTTTTGATTATATATAAAACCTAACTTCAGGGAGCAGATGATGGAAAGATCACTGTGACCAATGAACTTTAAACTGGCAAATGAGATGTAAAACCTTTCTTGTGTTTAGTTATTTTACATTAATGTGCTGGTGGTTTAATCTTACAGTTAGCTTTCTGCTATCAAGTCAGTGCCATCAAACCTGGGTTGCAAGAAACCTTCAGAATCTATTTGGACATTGTTAGAAATCCTCAAATATTGTGTATCTTTGCAGGCAGCTGATACACAAAGATGTTTTGCGCTGCAGTTATGAGGCATAGCTTACAGGTTTTCTCTAGAACTGAAATTCAGAAGTTAATTTGGTCAAATTTTGTTGCCGCCTTCTAGGTTCCCTTTTTACCTGGAGACTCTGATCTTGACCAGCTAACAAGGATATTTGAAACACTAGGTACTCCAACAGAAGAACAGTGGCCTGTAAGTTCTTTGGTTTGTCAGACTGATATTAGTTTTACTTGATAACTCTCTGTTTTAGCTTTCGAAATTAAAGAGTGTACCAGAATACTCAAGTAGATTTTCAGAAGGCACCTGCCTGACCTCACAAAGGAGGATAAGCAGCTGAGATTTATTGTTTCTCTTGGTAAATCTTTGGTCAGTATAGCAGTGTTTCTAGCATTAAGCAACAGTAATGAAATTTCTTGGTTACCTTTCTGTGTGCATCCAGTTTCCCATGGATGTAGGTATGAAATTATTGTTGCTGCGTTATGTTTTTGAGATGCTAGATTAATTAGGCTGCTTTAACCTGAAAGCCTTTAATCCCTTTCAGAAGTAGGAACAATTTGTGGGGTCTTAATTTGGTCTGGATAAGTTACAGGTTTGGGATATAGTAGAAACACCAGACCAACAGCTTTAGGGAAAACAGTTTATCTCAGAGTAATGGTACTGTAACAAACACAAATTAGTAATACAATTATCTCTGAGGTGACAATAAATTCAATAATACCAGGTCAAACATAGCGTCAGGGCACACAATGACCTAACCTAACCATAGTTATTAGGCAGACTGACAGGAAGCAGGGCATGGCTTCTTCAGATGGGCAGCTTGGACCAGCCGATGGGCACAGGGGGTCTAGAATTCCTTGATCAGACCATCCTTTTTTGTAATTGAGTTGTGGAAGTGCGCTCTGGACTTCAAGAAGTCATCCCATCCCACCTCTGCTCCTTCTCTGTGCCACTTTTCCTTTGTGTAAATGGTGCTCGAATGCTGTAGTAAGCAATCACCAAATGGAGCTATGGAGAAATACCGTGTAAGGCATTTGTAGCGCCACACAATTCTGTTGTTGCACTGGGATTCTAAATGAAAGGCATGAAGATTTTGCAGTGACAGGTCTGCTTGCTTTGAAGAGGAAGAGTAAAGCTATAGGTGGGGAAAGGAGAGAACAGGAGATACTAGCATGACAGAGATGATGCATTCCCAAATTAATTTGCAAACCCATGCCTTTCAAGAATTGAAAGCCTTATTGTCAGGATTGTTATTGAGCACATTTTCCACTTCAGTGTTAATATTGTATTTTGCTTGGATAAACGTAATGAAGTGTGGTGATTAGAGATTTAAAATACTAAAATATTATATTTGGATAATTGTCTGCTACAAGATAATTTTTATGATAGAATTTGAATACAATGGGATTGATTTCATACCCACAGGAGAAAAAAGCATGCAGTTCATCTGCTGTTGACTGCTTGGTCTGTTTTCTTTCTATCTCCGTACTCGACAGATAAAAAGTTTCAGTTGTGCATTTCAAAATAGTCATGATGATCAGCTAACTTGGAGGAGGAGGACAGTGTATTATTAACTTGGAGAAAATGCAGACTGTCTCTTTTGTGAGTCGTGTCTCTTCCGCCATGTCAGTTCACAAAAGAAAAAAAGTTCTACATCATTTGTCTGCATTCTAAAGTTTTTTCATACTTCCTTTCTTTGTAGCAAGCTTTCCTTTTGGACTGGTCACCACTAAAGCAAGGAAAGGAAAGCACTTAGAAAGGGAATGTGTGAAACAATTGTAACAGTAACTTTTTTTTTCTTTTTTTTTTTTTTTTTTTTTTTAAAGTCTTTAGGACCTACTATTCCTAAGTTAATTTTATTTCAGTGACCAAGAATTAGCAAGGTGTTTTGAAAGATAGTTTGCTTCTGACGGACAGCAGTTCTCTGTGCTGACTTGAAAAACGTATGTTCTGTGTTATACACCTTTCCAGGGAATGACAAGTCTTCCAGATTATGTCACATTTAAGTCTTTTCCTGGAATGCCACTTCACCATATCTTCAGTGCAGCTGGTGATGATTTGCTTGATTTTCTGCAAGGCTTATTCACATTTAATCCTTGCACAAGGCTTACAGCTACTCAGGTATAGTAGATTTGCATTATGTCCTAATGTTTGTTAACCTGCCATTAATATTGGATACAAATGTGCTTTGAAGCTAGTAAGCCAGGTTTGAAATGTAATGTCATATAGCTTTGTCCATGAAATGCTAGAAATATATTTCCATAGAGAGAACTCTGACAGGCCTGAATAATGCTGACTGGCCATCCGTGTTCCAATCCAGAGCAAAGGTAGACAACTAAAATTTGTATGAATCATGGCATTCAGACAGTCATAATATTTGACATTCAAAATTCAGCCACCTAAAGCTTGAAACTGAAGTGTTAACATAGCATGTCTTGTTCCCTGGGTTTGAAAGGTTTTCATCCTTACTTCATCCAGTCTCTTTTTCAATTTCATTTAAACTTTTTTTGGATTCTTTTTTAACATGAAATTCTGCGATGACTTAAACCAGAACTCTGATCTGAATATCCTTTTCCATTATACTTGTGTGAAACTGATCTTGATTTCACTACTCCTTGATGGGAACAAATGAAGGATTTTGAATGAAAACCTTGCAGAATGTTCTAATTCAGAATATTGCATTCTGCTATGAGGAAGATACAGCAGTTGCCAGTTCCAAAACCATATTCTGCCACCTTGTACTGTTAGGAAAGCATGTGAGAAAGAGTTGTCCCCTGAAGGGCAGGATACCCTCATTGCTTGTTAAGCAAGGCAGATCCAAATCCAGGACATTAGTGCACGTATCTTTTTACTAGAAGACTTTTCCAGAGCACATTCAGGTTTTTTTTGGTCACCATCTTTAGGAACTTTCAATATACATTTCTAACTAATTAGTTCTGCTATGCTTGGGACACCTCTGTACTAGTTTGTACATATGAAGTAATTTTACAGGTCATATAGTAGGACAGTAACCTGAATATTAAATGTACATGATTTTTCTAGTCTAGCATTTTTATTGACAACACCGCAGTTTAAGGCAGGAAACAACCTGCACTTGCTGTTTTAGCATAATTTATAGCTGGCATTGAATGCCATGTAACAGACATTAGCAAAAGTAATGATTACCTAAGAGAGAGTTTAGCCTCTTTTCCTTAAACAAAATTTATGGAAGCTCTGGAATTCTGAAATTTTAAAATAGGGTTTGTAATCCCACTACATGAAATTAATCCTGCTCACTTGTGTTTATGCTCTAATTCAAATTAAGTTTTTCTCAGAATTTACAATGAGAAATAGCACAGTTAAAGTTTGGGGAAAGACCTATCTTAAAAGCTAGCAGAACAGCTGGTGTCCAGGTCCTGGATCAGATCAAGACTTTGGATATATTCTAGTCTTTCTTCGTTACTACTTCTTTATCCTCCTGTCCTACCTGGCTATTCAGAATGTAAGCTCTTCAGAGCTAGAAACTTGCTGTTTGTAGAAAGCCACCTGCAGTGTAGACTAGAGTTCTGTTAGGATGTCTGAGCACTAGTCAAAAATAATTCTTTTTTGGCTTACAAATCAAAGTGCTGTGGGTAGTCATTGAGATGACAAAATCTTGTTTTGCCCCAAGGTGACCTTCTAGTATAAAAGTATCCAAGTAGTTTTGAAGTCCCAATTGCAAGTGCTTTATTTCATTGTAACATCTTTATAGATGGTGCTCTGACGCTTTACACTAATTACTTCATGATTTTTCTTCCATTGTCATTAAGGCATTGAAACAGAAGTATTTCAGTAACCGACCAGGACCAACTCCAGGAAATCAGTTGCCAAGACCCAACTGTCCTGGAGAAGCTGTGAAGGAGCAACAAAATGCACTTTTAAATTTAAAAAGAAAAAGAACAGATGGGGTAGATCAAGGTAACCTCTTAATGTTTCACCTGTTTTGAAATAGGAGCTACATGCTCAGAGAAAATGTGATACTTGCAGTGTTTCGGAACAAAAATTCTGAATGGACTACATCCCTGGGCACCAGCACCAGCCAAAGCCTTTTAATGGTTTATGATTTAGGATAAATCATAAACCATAATGGTTTATGATTAAAACCCTAGATTTATGCACTGGGGTGGGAGTGACTTAGTTCTGTCTTCTAACGGAGATACTACAAAAAAAAGTATGTTATGATGCTTAGGAATCTATTTGTTAGGAGAAATATCCAATTCCATTAATTTGTGTAATGGGGTTTGGTACTACCCAGTACCAAAGGCTATTATGGTATCCCACCCCATTTTTTTTCCCTGAGACATCTTACTGAGGTGGAAATAACTTTACATCACTTAAAACAAAAAAAAAGGAGGGGTGTGAGAGAGAGAAACATAGCATGTTATTCTAGCAAATGACAGAATGGTAAAATGTAAATTGGATTCAGAAGACATTTCTGCGCTCTCTTAGAAGTGAAGAAGCAAGTGAAGTGTTAAGACTGCTCTGGGTAAGGAACAGTAAGCACATTTCAGTGACTGTTCTAAAAGGCAAGCCTATTCCCTAACATTTACTTCTATATGGAGCCTCCAGTATTCTTCTAACAAAAAGCTTCCCCTAAGAATAGCTCTGAGCACTCAAGACCTGTATCTGCCATTAAATTACCTAGAATTCCTAGTAGAGGGGCAAATATTGGTTCTTAAACTTGGAGTTGGTCCTCTTAATAGCCAGAATATGATAGATAGCAGCTGTCATGTTAGCATCAGCTTCTTGCTATTGCCAGTATAAGATTGTTTTGATACCAGAGTAATACATTTTTGGAATGTAGATGCTTGCGTGAAAGTGCATGTCCTCTCAAATTCACAGAGGCAGCTACATTATTAGAGTCTAACTTATTTTTTAGGCACTTCTTGTTTCTCTGTCTGTGTCAAATTAAAGAGTAAAATGCATTACTTGACTGTCTTAAGATTCTAATCTCAAAGAAAAATTTAACCAGTTGACTCTGGCTGACCCTAGTACTGTGGTTCAACTGACATGTTGGAATTTGTCAAGTTACCATAACATAGGTAATTCAATTAAGCTTGTTAGGTCCTTTTACAAGGACCATGTGAAGGTCTATGATTAGTGTTTTGGAGTACAAGCGCTAAAATACGCCTTTTAACTAAAGAACAGGAATGAGGAAGAAATGATTCCTTGAATTGTGACTTAATCATCTGAAGTCTTGCACTTGACAATGGGCAGTTTCTAGATCTGTATCAAGCTAGAACAGTAATTGCTTTAATGTCTTTCCAAAAGTCTCATCTTCAGCAAGAGGAAATCAAACTTGTGTGTTAAATGCCAGGAGTTTCGAGATTGGCCATAACAAAGGTGTTTAGGAAGTCAGCATTACTTTTTGAGACATTTGAGTATCAGTATAAAAAGGAATATCATGCAAATGGAAACATAATGGATTTTCTGATGTGAATTTTCCATTATGTTCTGTAACTGCCTTAGCTGAGCTGACAGAATCAGAGGGTCTCAAAGGTAGATCCTCTGCTGCCAACAAATGTTAAAGGAGAGAGCCAATGTTAGAGCTAGCAAACCTGCTACCTTGGATTCCATTTGACATCCTTACATGGTGTTATCATCTAAAGTTAGAATCTGAATATTGCTTTGGAAGAATATCATACAGTGTTTGTTTAAATAAAATTCAAAGCACAGCACATTTTTATTGGTATTAAGAGTGGAAATGTGCAAAAGTAATTTCTAAAAAATAAGTTGGATCCCCTAAATTCTTAGGCTGGCTTGTGCTTGCATCCTATCCAGTACATTCTCTTTCCTTCAGCCCTGTTGAGGTAGCACGCGGGAACTTAGCAGGATGAACTGATTACTGACAGGTACCCTCTTATAAAATGTTGGTACCAGGGGCTGGCTGCCAGGAGAGAAAGATATATGCCATCAGTGTTAAGTGCTGCTTTTCACAAGAACAGACTTCTGTAGCCTGTGGGGGGTGTTCACCAAGCTGCAATGTGCAACAGCTGTACTTCTCAAGAAAGTGTATTTACTGTCAGGAGGAAACTATCATTAGATGGATGACCGCCTGTAAAAAGCGTTAAGCATGCATCATTTTTAGGTCATCACTTATTTCTTATCAGTGAGGTATATGGAGACACTGATGCTAGAATGACATCATTGTGCATCTTCTCCACTCTGGCAAACATTTAATCAAAGGCAGCCCTGCTTCCCAAGGACACCAATTTCTAATCCTATTAATCTGCATTTCTACAGAGTTGTAGTTTCACAAAACAGAGTATAAAGGATACAGCACTAAACTTTTTCCTGAGTTAATGCAGTATAAGGAACCTGTCTAATTTCAGAACCATTCTAGGCTGGTTTGTGGAAAAAAAGCCACAACCTTGTATCGAAGGTTGAGAATTTGTATTGTTTGGGCATTCATTTAAAGTTCAAGGGTGTGATTCAGTGTTCGTGTGTTTTAGAGGAGACCTCTGCCTGTAGGGCAGGTAAAAACTCTTGGATCCTTTCCTAATAAGCTTCTTGTCCATCCCAGAAGGCAGCTATGGTTTATTCTACCTACATTACAAATAAGTAGCATATGAAGAAATGACAGGACAAGATCTGGAATAGAATCAAAAAGTACTGCTGCCCTCATAATCCTTACAGATGATACTAAACAAAGATGTGATTAAACAACAAGGCAGACACTAAAAGGGTTATTACTTCCTGCTGACAGCTTATTGCTGGGTAATGACAGCACCTAAGAAAAATCATTGAGTGTATGTGTGGTGGGGCAGGGTTAAGCCTTAGAACAGCTTGCGTTTCTTAGGTTAAAAAGTACAACTAACTGCCTAGGTTTTTAAACCAACAAAGAGAAATACTTACATGTATCTCAAATGCAGTTAATACAATTACAGAATTTGGGATTCATTTGAAGTATACATACTGATTCAAGTGAGCTTGGATTCTAGCACTCTTTCATAGATTCACTGGGAAAAGTCATCATGTACTACTGCTGCAGCAAACAGCATTAAGCAGCTCAGAGTAGATGCATCTCAGGAATGGTATTAAATGAATACTAAAATCTTGAGGAGGGGGCTGTACTCCTTTAGTTTGGTAACAATGTGATTTATATTTTTCAGGATTACCAAAAAAACTGATTTTTTGATTGCCGTGGATGGTGGATGAAAATAAGTGAAAATGGCTCAAGTCCCAGTCGTTGAAAGAAAGCTGTAGTAGTCATTGGATGGTTATTTTGTAATATTTCAGTATGTAAAATGTGAATTTAATATTTCCTTAATAAAACAGTGGTTTCATTAACCATGCTTTTTTAATTGAAGTTTTTAACCAAGACAAGAAGATTCCTCTCTCTGTTTTGATGTCTTGTTACTTTGACTCGTGCTGTCAAAACTGCTTGATGGCTACATCAAGCCATGGGATTTACACAGCCTAATTCTGCAGAACCTTTATGCCGAATCACGTACTATAACATACAGATGCACACCTTATGGAGGAAAACTACAAATAACACCCTTCTCACCTGAATCTTAGATGTACATATGACTGTCTGCCAGCCCTATAATAAATGTTGGAAAAAATCTATCATTATAAGGGAAGGCAGGTCAGAACTCTGGAAGTAGTATTTGGGTCATCTAAATACTGTTTAATTTGCAACTTGGTTACCTTGTAAGCTTTATCATGCTAATTATGTTTCAGCTTTGACAATCTCTCTTTTATCACATCAACTTACTGAGTGTACAGCTGCTGCAATCTACTTGGCTTCTGCTCAGAACTCCAGCTGTCAAGGATGGTTTGTCTTGAGCCTTCTTGTGTGTGCTTGTGCACACTTGTGCGGACTGGAACATTCAGTGGAATAAAAGAACATCTGAACACCTCTCTTCAGTTAAGACAGTAGTTCTGCCCTTACCAGCTTTTTATTATGAGTTACTGCTCTTTCTTCCTGAAAGGTTAGTACTCTTCTTTGCAAACTCCATGTCTCTTACCTTGAGACTTGATGGAATTTGAGCAACTTCTGTGCATTGTCCTGATAGTGTTTATACAATTAAACATTTGTTTTCTTCTTGCACTTTGTTGCCGTAATGTATAACAAGTACGGAAGGGGAAGTTCACAGTGAGTTTTGCTACATTTATTGTGGCAACAAGGTGCAAGAAAGGGAAGGTGCTGTCTAAAATAAAATTGATTTACTTTTCTCACATATCCTAGGATTAGTTGTGGTGGCATGGAGAACAAGGACAGCTGTCACAGCCTCATCTTGTCTCCTGGTTCTTGACTGGTGACAACACTGCGTAATCTCTACAGTCCTTTTGTTTTGACAAAGAAGGCTCAGAGCCAGATTGAGTTGTAGCATACAGTTGTTGCTTTGCAGTTGATTTACTGACTTACTGCATGAACACTGCTTGCTTAAATCCTACTCAGCTGTTTCGTCTGGTGCATGAATGTTAATGCTCCATGTGATCCATTGCAATGATTCCTTTACAGAGCAGGTTTCACCTGCGACCTTTTAATACTCATTTGCTTCTCTGAGAGAAGGGAGGGATGGTTACAAAAGAGGCTGTAATTAGGCCTTCTTTTCTTTGAATTCCTGTGCTCCGACTTTCATTCCATACTCAACTATGTCAACTGTGTGTCTGAGGTAAAGTATTCTCTCTACAAGACTGTAAAAAAACTCACAGGATAAAACAGGAATAGGTTAGGATGTAGCTTGTCAGGTTGAGATGGAGAAACTTCTCAGAGAGCTAAACGGAGTGCTTTAAGTGCTTTTGGCAGGCTGTGTTTTGACATACACCTTTGCTGATACCCAGTAGTGTGAGAGGCTGGGGAAAAGACATGCATGGCTGCAATGTCTTTTTGGCTCCAAAATACAACACTGCCTAAGAGAACCTTCTGTTGATTCTAATCTTCCCAAGGACCTGCTGAGAATTAGATTTGTTCCTTCTGTATCCCACCACCACTACCAGGAAAGGTCCAGAAGCAGCTCTGTTCTTGCTAGCTTGAGAACTCCACATGGCAAAACTTTGTTCAGTGTGTAATGCAAATTTCTCATTCTCAAGCTTCCCCAAGTACAGCTGTAATAAAATCTTAGTTTTGATGCCACTGAACTAGCCTCGTATAATGTGTGTTCAATTCTAGGTTTTTTGGTTTTGTTTTTTCTATTTGCAAGCAATTTATTCAGAAAATCTTCTATTTATTTCCTTTTAGAAACTCTTAACTCTTTCAAATAAAAGATCAGGGGGTTGTGCATGGGTTTCTGTCTTTTCCTTCCAAAGAATCCACAGGCAGACAGGTCCTGCACAAGTTTTTTTCTAAGAGGCTTGCTGTGGTCAGCTCAGAGGCCATCACTGTTGTGATCATTTCCTGTAGTGCTGTCAGCTCAAATTGTGCCCAGAAACCTTCATACCAACAGCATTCATTACTGTGATAGGAACAGAATGGTACACAGAGAAGAGAGGAGGAGAGCAGGCATATCACTCTACTGATTCAAAGAACTTGCCAACAAAGTTTAAGTTGACAAGCAGGTATTCTTTATTGCAGCTCTGGGAGACACAGGGGATCTTTCCTCCTAATGTGTCCCACCTGAGCGTTAAACAGACTGTGTTTATATTGTTGGTTAACATACATATTCATTGCATTTCCAAGAACCGCTTTACATAGATCTGCACCCATTTCCGCATGCGCACAATAACGTGGTAGTGGTCTTTTGGGACCCTTGGTGCTTGTTTCTTCATCATCTTTGTCTTCATCACTTCGTCCTCTAGTTGAACTTTAGGTTTGGAAAGTCCCGTTGTCATGTCAGCAACCACTAGTCCAGCTCTGGCTGGTTATTGTGAAACATTTACCCAAGATACTTCCTCACTGTCATCTATTACAATAGCCTGCTTTTCCAATGTCATCTAGTGCAAGGCCACAAAGCCTAACTGAATTTAACTGTTTACAAAAGATTTGTACTTCCTTGTCTCATTACTCATAATTAGAAAGTATTAGTGAAATGTGGTATATTGTCTATTACAAGAGATTTGTGCCACTCCGGTAGGGACATTGACAGTTACATTAAGCTGACTTTAATAGGTGGTGTGAGCTGCATGCTTTGGTTTTGGGAAACCTTGAGTTTGGGCTAGGCTGGTAAGCAGTTATCCTCAAAGCATACTTATGCTATCCTGCATGGATTTGCCATCTGTGAATGAATATCTCTCTCTCCAGAAGAAGTTCACGGGCAAAAAATGAAGTACGGCAATCTGGCAATTCTGAAGTCTAGTGCGGGGTTGACAAATCTCAAACCGTCTGTTTCTTACTACTTGAAACTTACCCATGTGTCAGAAGCTTACTCTGATTTTCTCACATCAGCATCCTGAGGAAGTCAGCAGTGCAGAAAGACAGTGCCATCATGTTTTTTATCTTTATACATGATGGTAGAAACAAGTTTTAATCTATCAGATTTAATTGCAGGAGTTGAAATGCTGAACCGCACCAGTTTTCCATGCCACTAGGGGCAGTGTCTGACAGAGGAATAAGGCAGATGGTCGGATATGATAACAACTGTCTGATCTTAACCCAACACTTCTGACTCCGAGAATCACCACTGCCAGCTTGAAGCTCCTTGTAACGATGGAGAACCGGGCTCTCTCTCAGCATGCAGCTTAAGCCTGCTAACCTTCATATTCTTGTAGAACTTCTTTAATTGTCTTTATCTCATAACTCCGGGGCATGCAGTTTTCCTTCCTTCCTTCCATCTGTCATTAACTCCAGTAAGACTTCATGCCTCAAGGCAGCACCAGACTCCTTGCTGCTGGCTGGTTACCTGCGTGTCAGAAACATGTAAATGTGCTGCGAAAAGCTGCTGTCTCTTCTGTTAGCACCACGTTTCCTTAGTGTCACCCGAGTCAAAAGTCTGTGTCAGTTATTTGCA